>NW_028227271.1:41665000-42150000 GCF_978045245.1 Mus caroli
TATTTATAATAGCCAGAAGCTGGAAAGAACCCAGATGTCCCTCAACAGAAGAATGGATACAGAAAATGTGGTACATTTACACAGTGGAGTACTACTCAGCAATTAAAAACAATGGATTTATGAAATTCTTGGACAAATGGATGTATCTGGAGGATATCGTTCTTAGTGAGGTAATCCAATCACAAAAGAACTCACATGATATTCACTCATTGATAAGTGGATATTAGCCCAGAAACATAGAACACCCAAGATACAATTTGCCAAACACAAGAAAATCAAGAAGAGGGAAGACCAACGGGTGGATACTTCATTCCTCCTTAGAATAGGGAACAAAATACCCATGAAAGGAGTTACAGAGACAAAGTTTGGAGCTATGGCAAAAGGATGGACTATCCAGAGATTACCCCACCCGGGGATTCATCCCATAATCAGCCACCAAACCCAGACACTATTGCACAATGCCAGAAAGATTTTGATCAAGGGACCCTGGTATAGCTGTCTCATATGAGGCTATGCCAGTGCCTGGCAAATACAGAAGTGGATGCTCACAGTCATCTATAAGATGGAACACAGGGCCCCCAATGGAGAAGCTAGAGAAAGCACCCAAAGAGCTGAAGGGGTCTGCAACCCTATAGGTGGAACAACAGTATGAACTAACCAGTACCCCTAGAGCTCGTATCTCTAGCTGCATATGTAGCAGAAGATGGCCTAGTAGGCCATCATTGGGAAGAGAGACCCCTTGGTATTGCAAACTTTATATGCCCCAATACAGGGGAATGCCAGGGCCAAGAAGTGGGAGTGGGTGGGTAGAGGAGCAGGGCAGAGGGAGGGTATAGGGAACTTTCAGGATAGCATTTGAAATGGATATAAAGAAAATATCTAATAAAATGTTATTTTAGTTTAAAAAATAAAATAAAATAAAATTTGCAGTGGAATTTTAAAAAAAAAGGGTACATCATGGATTGTTTACTGTAAGGTAAGATTTTGTTGCATCAACAATGTCAAAAAGAATAGCATTTTAAGCTCAAAGGGCCAGATCTTGATGACATACTACCTTGACCAGAGTATATCAAATAAGTTCCTATGGTCAAGCTCATGTGTACATGGATGTAGGACGAGGGAGTATCACTTTAAAAAGAAAACATTTAAAGGCAGTCATAGTGAGAAGTTAAAACTGTGTAAGATATCTGGGAAAGAAAACACCATAAAAAAAAGTGCAGATTCTCAAGTGAGCCTTCTTTAATTCAGGCTCATAGAGAGAGAAAGGAAATCAGGGTTCTTTTTCAATGCTATCATCTTCAAAGTTGGGCTTTGAAAACTAAACTCAGAGGTGCAAAGAAACCCATCTTGACTGAGCACCTACTCCATGCCATGTATTCTATACATTTCCTGGCCCTTTCTAGAAAGTAGCAATGTTCTCTTCCTATTAGAGAGATGGGGGGACATTTACCTCAAGGCTACACCAACGATGAGCAGAACACCACCAATGAGATTAAATTTTCCCCTGGATGATACTAAATCCTTTAGCCTCAGTTATAGTTCTAAATAGAGTGTATAGATGACAAAAGTAAAACCATGTATTTCCAGGGTTTCTATTACTGTAGTTAGACCTATGAGTGCTTAGGCTTTTGTGACCAGTTTGTTTCTTTAAGCAGATTAACTATGCTCACTGCCAATACTACTTACACTATTCATTACACAGAATAGATTAACCAATTACAGCTAACTTATAACTAATTTAAACAATTAATACACTTTATTGGATTGTATTGAGTGGGTTTCCCCCTTATAGGAGACAATGTAAAGGTTAACTTTAGGCTGATTCCAGTCTAATTGTAATAAATTATAAGAAATGCTAGGTTAGTCACATACCCAATGAGGTGTTCCCAAGGCTTTGATTACAGCATCAATGTACCATACACTAACATATAGCTGCTGTCTATGTACAAGGCAGGGAAATACAAAGGAGCATTGTTGGAAGTCAAGAGTTGTCAGTAGTTACAACAAGGGAATAATGCTCCTTCTCAACAGTGTGACTACATCAATTATACTCCCTCTGTAGGGTAGGATATTACGCAGCCATTATACCCTAGCAGATCTGCATTGTTTTGGAACTGTTTCATGTGCTCCACTCCCAGAGGTTTTGATACCCACTCTGGCCACTGCAGGCACAGTGTTTGCATGATGCACAGACATGCATGCAGGTAAAACACCCATACCCATAAACTTCAAAGATAGATAAAATCTCAAAAAGATTTTAAAAATCTCTCTCTCTCTCTCTCTCTCTCTCTCTCTCTCTCTCTCTCTCTCTCTCTCTCTCTGTGTGTGTGTGTGTGTGTGTGTGTGTGTGTGTGTGTGTGTGTGTTTGGATATAGATGTGTAGAGATCAGAAGACAGCTTTATGTTTTTCTTCTTCTATCATATTGGTTCTTATTTGAATTTATACCATCATATTTAGGAAGAAGTGTTTTAATTGCTGTACTTTCCCACTGGCTCTGAGATCTGAAGTTTTTTTTGCCTCTGGCCTAGCTCCTACACTTCTTTCCAAAGAGGAGACTTAGGTCTTCTTTCTAGTCTACACCAACACCCCAGAGAGATCCTGTCTAGACTTAAGGCTTTTGATACCCTCTAATACTCAACATCTTCCAATGTCTATTTCTGGCCTTCTCTTTACTCTATACTTGCATGTTTAACAATTGTCTTGACTCACATATTCACTCAAAATCTGAGAAACACTACAAAATGGTCTACTTTTTGAGTTGTTGGTTTTAGCTTCTTCTTGCCTCTCTTCTACACCCCAATCAATTTCTTTCTTCTTCTTCTTCTTCTTCCTCCTTCTCCTCCTTCTCCTCCTTCTCCTCCTTCTCCTCCTTCTCCTCCTTCTCCTCCTTCTCCTCCTTCTCCTCCTTCTCCTCCTTCTCCTCCTTCTCCTCCTCCTTCTCCTCCTCCTCCTCCTCCTTCTCCTTCTCTCCCATCCTTCCCTCCCCTCCTTCCCTCCCCTCCTTCCCTCCCCTCCTTCCCTCCCCTCCTTCCCTCCCCTCCTTCCCTCCCCTCCTTCCTCTTTCTTTCTTCCTTCCTCCTCCTCCTCCTCCTTCTTCTTATTATTATTATTATTCTCCTCCTCCTCCTCCTTCTTCTTCTCCTTCTCCTTCTCCTTCTTCTCCTTCTTCCCTCCCCTTCTTCCCTCCCCTCCTTCCCTCCCCTCCTTCCTCCTTCCTCCTTCCTCCTCCTCCTCCTCCTCCTCCTCCTCCTCCTCCTCCTCCTCCTCCTCCTCCTCCTCCTCCTCCTTCTTCTTCTTCTTCTTCTTCTTCTTCTTCTTCTTCTTCTTCTTCTTCTTCTTCTTCTTCAGTTGTCCAGCCTATCAGCTAGGTCTTCAGTCCTTTAGTTTAGATGTACATGGATTTATCTCATTTTATTTCACAATATCCTTTGAAATTAAAATATAATTGTGTCATCCCTTCCCTTTCTCTTCCTCCTTCCAGCCCCTCCCATGCATTTTCTTGCTTTCTCTCTCTTTTAATATTCCATGTGGAATCGATCAGGAAATACTATCTCTTGGCCCTGATAATGTGAGTAGAAACCCCGTCCCCCAAGTCCTGAACTATTTTCAAGCTACCATTTAACCTGAACTGTTATCTCTTATTTTTCTGAAACTGCCTATGGTGGTTATCCTGCATTCTGGCCTGAGCCCCCTACATTCTGTTCTCAGGAGGAAAAAGTGAGCATGTACTGCCTTTTATCTCATCAGATCAAATCCTACACTATGATGGGCGAGCAGAATGTTCTACGTGAGCACACACACATATCTTACAACCTTTTGTCTGTTCCTATCTAGCTACAGTCATGGTACACTGGCATCCTTATTTTTACTAAAAGTAAACTCTCGCCTTGCCATTTATACCCATAGCCTCAGTCTCTGCATCTAACAACAAAGAGAAAATTATATCAAATGATTTCCTCACCAAATTTCTAAGTTACTTTAATATACAAATAATGAAAGCTGAAGAATCTCAAAGCTAACAGTGTGACAATATTGTAAGCTCTAGCCAATAACAAAAAGGAGTCAGAATACTTGACTATTGACACCGAAAATAAATATTATATATAAGGACTTATAGTTACAAAAAGAAATGCAGAGTTAGCACTGATCTATAAGAATACTATTGAACCACTTAAATAATATGGCCATGACTCCAGAAGATAGTAACTGCCTGGTCTTTTCGAATGTCAAGGAGTAAACCAGACAGAGTTGGAGTACAGTTATCCTAATAAATGGGTAATGCTAGAAAAACACTAATATTAGTAACAAAGTAAATTAAGAAGCATCAAAACAGAACAGAACAGGATACAGAGGTCAAAGTTCTTTATGTAACAGACTAGTATCAATAAGAAAACCCCCTCCTTTTAGTGAGAAGGAATCCAATTATAGAAGAGAAACTCAAACATTTCCACTTTCTCTAGCCCCTCTTTTCCCCTAAGCTTACTAGTATTTGAATTTAATTTTATCCCCCCCGACACACACACCTATTAAATATAATCTTTGTAGTCCTGGTTAAATCAGTAAGATAAGAGAAAAAATACAACAGGAAAGGAAGAAGTCAAATTATCCCTATTTATAGAAAAATAAATCCTATAAATAAGAGATTCTGAAACCTCTACTAGATGCTTTTAGAATGAATAAGCACATTTAAGAAAGTGGCAACCAGCATCCAAAATCAGTTTTTCCATGTACTGTTAATGAACATGCAGAAAAGGAAAGCAGGAGAAGAACTAGCTTCCAAAACTAAAATAAAATGCCAGGAATAAACCTTTACCAAGACAGTGAAAGACCCCTACTGTAAAACTTTTAAAATATTAAATAAAGAACAATATTTATGAATTGTCAAATAATATTAACAATGAAGATCATATTACCATAGTTGGTCTACAGAGTGAACTCAATCTCCATCAAAACTCTAATATCACTCCCTATAGAAATTAAAAGAATAAATAAATAAATATGAACACTGCTGGAAGTATCTAAGTGTCATCACCCTTGACTTAAGGTCATGTCATAGAGCAATAGCACAAAAACACACATGCAAGTCAAATGAGATAGAATAAGAGATATAGAAGTAAACCCAACAGCTATGGACACCTTCCTTTTGACAAAGATTTCAAAAATATACATTGGAGGAAAAATAGTCTTATCAACAAATGATTTTGAAAAAATTGGTTAGTCACACGTATGAAGACAGATTTAGATCTGTAAAGTTCACTGTGTCCAAAAACCAAATGGCTTGAAGACTTTAATGTAAGCCTTGAAACTCTAACACTGTTAAAGGAAAGGAATAGGAGACTAGTCTAAGATGGAGGAATGAGCAGGGACTTCCTGGAAAGAATGCTAAAAGTTCACCAAATAACACCACATTGACAAATTGAATCGAATGGAATTTAAAAACAAGAGAAACAAACAAACAAACACAACTGAGTAAAGAGAGATTCCACACAGTAGGAATATATTTGAGACATAGGTAATGTCTCATTCATATATACATATATATATATATATATATATATATATATATATATATATATACACACACCTCAAAAACTGAACATCTACTCTAAAACTGAACTAAATAAAAATCTATAAATAAATCAGTTCTAAAAAGATGACATCAGAATGGTGAATAAGTGTTCAAAAAAGTACTCAACATCCTTAGGCATCAGGGAAATCCAAATTACACTATAGTAAGACTTCATCTCACTCCATCTTTAAAACAGCCATCACCAGGGAAACAACTATGGGCACTGGAGAGATTGCTCAGTAGCTAAGAGCACTGGCTGCTTTTGAATCGGACTTGGGTTCAGTTCTCAGTACATACATGGTAGTTCACAATCATCATGAATCCAATTCTAAGGAGTCTGATGCCCTCTTATGACCTCTTCCATGGGTACTGCATACATGTGGTTTATATACATACATGTAGTCAAAACAGACATATACCTAAATAAATAAATAAATAAATCTAGTTTAAAAACTGTTTAAAACAAAACAATAATATGTTAACAAAGATATGGAGAAAAGGAAAATCTTATACTGTTGATAGAAATACAAACTGGTGCAGCCACCATAGAAATCAGAATGGAGGTTGTTCACAAAACTCAAAGAGAAACTACCATATAGCCAGCTCTAACAACTTCTTGGTATATAACTAAAATACTGTAAGTCAACACACCACAGACAAATGTGAATATCTATATTTGCTGCTGCACTATTCAAAGTAATCAAGATATGCAGCCATTCTGGGTATCTGTCAACAGATGAATATAAACAGAAAATATGCTCTATATGCACAATGAAGTTTCATTCATCCGCAGTGAAGAATGAAATTATGTCATTTGCTGCATACTTGCTTCAACTGAAGATATCTTATTAAGTGATATAAGCCAGACACTAGAAGATAAATCATGTTCCCTTTATCTATGGGTCATGGAATTCTCCATAGATAAGTAAAAGCATATGTAGATACAGATGGTATTGACATGGGTGTAGATGTGAGAATAAAGTAGAAATGACTGGGAGAAGAAGGTCTAAGCAGAGGAAATGGAAGTATGTCAAAGGACATGACATACTTGAAATAAAGGTCTTTATAAACCTAACACTATCTATAATGAATACACACTAATAGGAAATAAATATTGTAGCCATAATTACTATCCTTGAAATGGAAGGGAAAATATTCATTGAAATGTTGAATACACAGAAATAGCTTTACAACTGTGCTATTATAATGAGTATAATGAAAACATAAGCAGGAGGAAGAAGATGGAAAAATAATCAACATGGTGAAATAGGTGTTCTAAACGCACGAAATTAACAATGACTTATTTTCTTCGTTTATTCTAAATTTCCTGCCATAGCTTGTACCTTCTGTGCTGGTTTGAATGAATACATCCCCCAAAAGCTCAAGAACAATTGGTCCCCAGATGGTGGCTCTCTTTGTGAGGCAATGCAGTCTGACTAGAAGAAGCACAGCACTGGGATTAGGTTGTAATAGCTTCGCCCTACTTCCAGTTCACTCTCTCTGCTTCCAGCTAGGGTTGAAGACATGATCTCCCAGTTTTCTGCTACTGCTGGTCGGTGCCATGCCTCCTCACTCTGATAGGCTTTTATCCTTCTAGAACAACAAGTCATGAAAACGTTGGCCTTCGTGTTTTATGAGAGCAACATTAAAGTAACTCTCATAATGAAATTTCAAATGTATCTATGTTCATCTTCAAAATGATGAAATTGATCTTCAACTACAAAAAAAAAAAATCCTTTGTGTTCCCTCCTTTACTGGGCTTATACACTGCTGGGAGTTTTGAAACATCGTACTCTTTAAAAGAACATGCAAATAAAAGATTAACTTGAAATTTCTCCACATTGGTATGAGTCAGGCATATAGTTAGTAAAGACAGCAGCAGGAACTTTAATAGGTTGGGTTGTATAACTTCTACTCCCACAAACAAGCTTAGGGACATAGTCCCTGAACTATTTTGGCAGGGGCTCACTAGGAGTCCCTTGGAGAGGCTTTAAATTCTGCCTGTAGCCAATGATGGCAAGATGCCATTCTAAGGTAAAGGTGTAACATTAACCCTGGTATTCGAGAGTATTCAATCAATTTCCCAAATTGCAATCAGGTATATGCAGTAGTTACTAAATCAGTACTACAGGGCTAGGAATGAAAGGTCCAAAGTTCTTGATTTAAACTCTTTCATTAAAAAAGGGGGGGAGGGGGTTCTGACTTCAGGGAGCTGGCTTACAACCATGTCTCAATCTTCTATTCATGATGGAGAAATGAAGACCTTTACACCTGTGGAGAGAAAAGGGAAGGAAAAAAGAGAAAGAAAGCATGCCTTTTACTTTTTGATTTTTTTTTAACAAGCACTAGATATGACCACACCTTAGTAAGAAGTTCGGTTTCAAACACAAACTAAAAAGGTCCATCCCTTTATCCATTTAGCAACTGCCAACTAAACACATTCACCATGTGCCAAAGCTGCACTAAGTGATATAGGGTAAGGGAGAACAAGGCTTGTTCCCTGTGCCACAGAAATGCCCAAGCTAGAAGAGAATTCTAGGAGGCTAATGACTATTATCATACAGGAGACTCATGTTGGATGAGCAGAAAAGCCTGTGTTGCAGAAACACAGAGAGATACAGAAGGGTATGGAGAGAGAAAATTCCAGTTTTGAGTAGCAGCAGCAGCAGAAGCAGCACTGTGCATGTGTGATTGAGAGTGCATGCATGAATGTGCACTGTGACAACTGACTAAAGCAAGTTAGAAAGATTTATGTGGTCTAAGTGGATACAGTCCGTTCTCATGGGAACGGCATGGCAGTAAGCCTTCGAGGCAGCTAGCTGTTGGTCTAAAATCACAAAGGAAGGAGAACCATGATAGCCTTTTTTTCAGCCAGCTTCCTCTTGTCTTTTTGGTTCAGTCTGAGAGCCCAGTCTACAAAACGGTGCAACCAACAGTCAGCATGGATCTTCCCAAATCCATTAAACCTCTCTGGAGACTCCCTTCACACACATAACCAAAAATATGACTTGTAGGTGGTTCTGAATTCAGTCACTTAACATGTAGTTTGGCCATCATAGGGAACTTCTGCGAACTGTTCACCTAGTCATAAACAAAGATTTAAAGCCAGGAAGTCTGGTGTCCAACCCACATCCCTAACCATGACAAGTTCTGCCTTCTACATTGGCTACTATACATATGACTCAAGGTAACACATATAAAGGGTATAGCTTACTGCCTTTCACATCGAAAATACATAGTAAATGTTAGCTACTGTTAGTAATAGCAGGAGTCGCAACAGCAACAAAAGTAATAGCAAAAGTAGCAGCATAGCAGTAACAGGAGTAATAACAGAAGAATGTAAAGAAGTTCACAAAGGGGAGCAACTATTATTAGTCTGGGCTTAAAAACAATCTAACAAAGAAAATATGGTGGGTCCTGGTTTTTTAGTATGTTTTCCAGGAATATAGTTTTTCTTGCACAAGAAAAGACTCACGGTAGGGCCACAGGCCTCATCCGGCCGGATCAGCGCCAGGGTAGCTGGAGCTCAGGGTTGCCTGATACCCGCCAGCTACCCACGACCCCCGCCGCAGGATTTTGGGACTGCTGGTGAGTGGAACACAGCTTCTGCTCCAGTCCAATCACGCGGGACCTGAGACTGCTCTGGTTGGGGAGAGAGAAATCCAGCCTACATAGGGCCACAACCCTCTTCCGGTCAGAAAAGCACCAGGGCAGCTGGGGCGCAGGGTCGGCTGACACTCGCCAGCTACCCACAACACCCGCCACAGGATCTTAAGACTTCTGGTGAGTGGAGCACAGCTTCTGCTCCAATCCAATTGCGCGGGACCTGAGACTGCATTAGTTAGGGAAGCAGAAACTGGCCTGAGTAGGGCCACAGGCCTCATCCAGCCGGATCAGCGCCAGGGTAGCTGGAGCTCAGGGTTGCCTGACACCCGCCAGCTACCCACGACCCCCGCCGCAGGATTTTGGGACTGCTGGTGAGTGGAACACAGCTTCTGCTCCAGTCCAATCACGCGGGACCTGAGACTGCTCTGGTTGGGGAGAGAGAAATCCGGCCTACATAGGGCCACAAGCCTCTTCCGGTCAGAAAAGCACCGGGGCAGCTGGGGCGCAGGGGCAGCTGACACTCACCAGCTACCCACAACACCCGCCACAGGATCTTAAGACTTCTGGAGAGTGGAACACAGCTTCTGCTCCAATCCAATTGCGCGCAGGACCTGAGACTGCATTAGTTAGGGAAGCAGAAACCAGCTTGAGTAGGGCCACAGGCCTCATCCGGCCCGATCAGCGCCGGGGTAGCGGGAGCGCAGGGTTTCCTGACACCCGCCAGCTACCCACGACCCCGCCACAGGATTTTGGGACTGCTGGTGAGTGGAACACAGCTTCTGCTCCAGTCCAATCACGCGGGACCTGAGACTGCTCTGGTTGGGGAGAGAGAAATCCAGCCTACATAGGGCCACAACCCTCTTCCAGTCAGAAAAGCACCAGGGCAGCTGGGGCGCAGGGTCGGCTGACACTCGCCAGCTTCCCACAACACCCGCCACAGGATCTTAAGACTTCTGGTGAGTGGAGCACAGCTTCTGCTCCAATCCAATTGCGCAGGACCTGAGACTGCATTAGTTAGGGAAGCAGAAACCGGCCTGAGTAGGGCCACAGGCCTCATCCGGCCGGATCAGCGCCAGGGTAGCTGGAACGCAGGGTTGCCTGACACCCGCCAGCTACCCACGACACCCGCCGCAGGATTTTGGGACTGCTGGTGAGTGGAACACAGCTTCTGCTCCAGTCCAATCACGCGGGACCTGAGACTGCTCTGGTTGGGGAGAGAGAAATCCGGCCTACATAGGGCCACAACCCTCTTCCGGTCAGAAAAGCACCGGGGCAGCTGGGGCGCAGGGTCGGCTGACACTCGCCAGCTACCCACAACACCCACCACAGGATCTTAAGACTTCTGGTGAGTGGAACACAGCTTCTGCTCCAATCCAATTGCACGGGACCTGAGACTGAATTAGTTAGGGAAGCAGAAACCGGCCTAAGTAGGGCCACAGGCCTCATCCGGCCGGATCAGCGCCAGGGTAGCTGGAGCTCAGGGTTGCCTGACACCCGCCAGCTACCCACGACCCCCACCGCTGGATTTTGGGACTGCTGGTGAGTGGAACACAGCTTCTGCTCCAGTCCAATCACGCGGAACCTGAGACTGCTCTGGTTGGGGAGAGAGAAATCCGGCCTACATAGGGCCACAACCCTCTTCCGGTCAGAAAAGCACCAGGGCAGCTGGGGCGCAGGGTCGGCTGACACTCGCCAGCTTCCCACAACACCCGCCACAGGATCTTAAGACTTCTGGAGAGTGGAACACAGCTTCTGCTCCAATCCAATTGCGTGCAGGACCTGAGACTGCATTAGTTAGGGAAGCAGAAACCAGCCTGAGTAGGGCCACAGGCCTCATCCGCCCGATCAGCGCCCGGGTAGCTGGAGCGCAGGGTTGCCTGACACCCGCCAGCTACCCACGACCCCCACCGCTGGATTTTGGGACTGCTGGTGAGTGGAACACAGCTTCTGCTCCAGTCCAATCACGCGGAACCTGAGACTGCTCTGGTTGGGGAGAGAGAAATCCGGCCTACATAGGGCCACAACCCTCTTCCGGTCAGAAAAGCACCAGGGCAGCTGGGGCGCAGGGTCGGCTGACACTCGCCAGCTACCCACAACACCCACCACAGGATCTTAAGATTTCTGGTGAGTGGAACACAGCTTCTGCTCCAATCCAATTGCGCGGGACCTGAGACTGCATTAGTTAGGGAAGCAGAAACTGGCCTGAGTAGGGCCACAGGCCTCATCCGGCCGGATCAGCGCCAGGGTAGCTGGAGCTCAGGGTTGCCTGACACCCGCCAGCTACCCACGACCCCCACCGCTGGATTTTGGGACTGCTGGTGAGTGGAACACAGCTTCTGCTCCAGTCCAATCACGCGGGACCTGAGACTGCTCTGGTTGGGGAGAGAGAAATCCGGCCTACATAGGGCCACAAGCCTCTTCCGGTCAGAAAAGCACCGGGGCAGCTGGGGCGCAGGGTCGGCTGACACTCGCCAGCTACCCACAACACCCGCCACAGGATCTTAAGACTTCTGGAGAGTGGAACACAGCTTCTGCTCCAATCCAATTGCACACAGGACCAGAGACTGCATTAGTTAGGGAAGCAGAAAACCGGCCTGAGTAGGACCACAGGCCTCTTCCGGCTGGACCAGCACCAGGGTAACGTCAGCTACCCACGACCCTCGCCGCAGGATTTAGAGACTGCTGGGGAGTGGAACACAGCTTCTGTTCCAATCTTTAAACAGTGAGAACGATAACAACTAACCCCAGAGATTACCAGATGGCGAAAGGTAAACGTAATAACCTTACTAACAGAAACCAAGACCACTCACCATCATCAGAATCCAGCACCCCCACTTCGCCCAGTCCAGGGCACCCCAACACACCAGAAAAGCTAGACACGGATTTAAAAGCATATCTCCTGATGATGGTAGAGGACTTCAAGAAGGACTTTAATAACACACTTAAAGAACTACAGAAGAACACTGCTAAACAGGCAGAAGACACTAAAGAGGAAGCACAAAAATCCCTTAAAGAATTGCAGGAGAACACTGCTAAAGAGTTACAAATCCTTAAAGAAAAACAGGATAACATAAACAAACAGGTAGAAGTCCTTACAGAAAAACAGGAAAACACATCCAAACAGATGATGGAAATGAACAAAACCATACTAGACCTAAAAAGGGAAGTAGACACAATAAAGAAAACCCAAAATGAGGCAACACTGGAGATAGAAACCCTAGGAAAGAAATCTGGAACCATAGATACCAGCATCAGCAACAGAATACAAGAGATGGAAGAGAGAATCTCAGGTGCAGAAGATTCCAAAGAGAACATCGGCACAACAATCAAGGAAAATGTAAAATGCAAAAAGATCCTAACTCAAAACATCCAAGAAATACAGGACACAATGAGAAGACCAAACCTACGGATAATAGGAGTGGATGAGAATGAAGATTTTCAACTCAAAGGACCAGCAAACATCTTCAAAAATTATAGAAGAAAACTTCCCAAATCTAAAGAAAGAGATGCCCATGAACATACAAGAAGCCTACAGAACTCGAAATAGACTGGATCAGAAAAGAAACACCTCCCAACACATAATAATCAGAACAACAAATGCTCTAAATAAAGATAGAATACTAAAAGCAGTAAGAGAAAAAGGCCAAGTAACATATGAAGGCAAGCCTATCAGAATTACACCAGATTTTTCACCAGAGACTATGAAAGCCAGAAGATCCTGGACGGATGTTATACAGACACTAAAAGAACACAAATTCCAGCCCAGGCTACTATACCCAGCCAAACTCTCAATTAACATAGATGGAGAAACCAAAGTATTCCACGACAAAACCAAATTCACACATTATCTCTCCACGAATCCAGCCCTTCAAAGGATAATAACAGAAAAAAAACCAATACAAGGACAGGAACCACGCCCTAGAAACAACAAGAAGGTAATCCCTCAACAAACCTAAAAGAAGACAGCCACAAGAACAAAATGCCAAATTTAACAACAAAAATAACAGGAAACAACAATTACTTTTCCTTAATATCTCTTAATATCAATGGACTCAACTCCCCGATAAAAAGACATAGACTAACAAACTGGCTACACAAACAAGACCCAACATTTTGCTGCTTACAGGAAACTCATCTCAGAGAAAAGGATAGACACTTCCTCAGAATGAAAGGCTGGAAAACAATTTTCCAAGCAAATGGCATGAAGAAACAAGCTGGAGTAGCCATTCTAATATCTGATAAGATTGACTTCCAACCCAAAGTCATTAAAAAAGACAGGGAGGGACACTTCATACTAATCAAAGGTAAAATCCTCCAAGAGGAACTATCAATCCTGAATATCTATGCTCCAAATACAAAGGCAGCCACATTCATTAAAGAAACTTTAGTAAATCTCAAAGCACACATTGCACCTCATACAATAATAGTGGGAGACTTCAACACACCACTTTCACCAATGGACAGATCATGGAAACAGAAACTAAACAGGGACACAGTGAAACTAAGAGAAATTATGAATCAAATGGATCTGGCAGATATCTACAGAACATTCTATCCTAAAACAAAAGGATATACCTTCTTCTCATCACCTCATGGTACCTTCTCCAAAATTGACCACATAATTGGTCACAAAGCAGGCCTCAACAGATACAAAAATATTGAAATTGTCCCATGCATCCTATCAGATCACCATGGACTAAGGCTGATCTTCAATAACAAAATAAATAATAGAAAGCCAACCTTCACGTGGAAACTGAACAACACTCTTCTCAATGATATCTTGGTCAAGGAAGGAATAAAGAAAGAAATTAAGGACTTTTTAGAGTTCAATGAAAATGAAGCCACAACATACCCAAACTTATGGGACGCAATGAAAGCATTTCTAAGAGGAAAAGTCATAGCTCTGAGTGCCTCCAAAAGGAAACTAGAGAGAGCACACATTAGCAGCTTGACAACACACCTAAAAGCATTAGAACAAAAGGAAGCAAATTCACCCAAGAGGAGTAGACGGCAGGAAATAATAATCAAACTCAGGGGTGAAATCAACCAAGTGGAAACAAGAAAAACTATTCAAAGAATCAACCAATCAAGGAGCTGGTTCTTTGAGAAAATCAACAAGATAGATAAACCCTTAGCCAGACTTACTAGAGGGCACAGGGAAAGCATCCTAATTAACAAAATCAGAAATGAAAAAGGAGACATAACAACAGATCCTGAAGACATCCAAAACACCATCAGATCCTTCTACCAAAGGCTATACTCAACAAAACTGGAGAACCTGGATGAAATGGAGAAGTTCCTAGACAGATACCAGGTACCAAAGTTGAATCAAGATCAGGTTAATGATCTAAACAGCCCTATATCCCCCAAAGAAATAGAAGCAGTCATTAATAGTCTCCCAACTAAAAAAAGCCCAGGACCAGATGGGTTTAGTGCAGAGTTCTATCAGACCTTCAAAGAAGATCTAATCCCAGTTCTTCACAAACTATTCCACAAAATAGAAACAGAAGGTACTCTACCCAACTCATTCTATGAAGCCACAATTACTCTGATACCTAAACCACAAAAAGACCCAACAAAGATAGAAAACTTCAGACCAATATCCCTTATGAATATTGATGCAAAAATCCTCAATAAAGTTCTTGCTAACCGAATCCAAGAACACATCAAAACAATCATCCATCCTGACCAAGTAGATTTCATCCCAGTGATGCAGGGATGGTTCAATATACGGAAATCCATCAACGTAATCCAGTATATAAACAAACTCAAAGACAAAAACCACATGGTCATCTCCTTAGATGCGGAAAAAGCATTTGACAAGATCCAACACCCATTCATGATAAAAGTCTTGGAAAGATCAGGAATTCAAGGCCCATACCTAAACATGATAAAAGTAATCTACAGCAAACCAGTAGCCAACATCAAAGTAAATGGTGAGAAGCTTGAAGCAATCCCTCTAAAATCAGGAACTAGACAAGGCTGTCCACTTTCTCCATACCTATTCAACATTGTACTTGAAGTCCTAGCCAGAGCAATTCGACAACAAAAGGAGATCAAAGGGATACAAATTGGAAAAGATGAAGTCAAAATATCACTTTTTGCAGATGATATGATAGTATATATAAGTGACCCTAAACATTCCACCAGAGAACTCCTAAGCCTGATAAACAGCTTCGGTGAAGTAGCTGGATATAAAATTAACTCAAACAAATCAATGGCCTTTCTCTACACCAAGAATAAACAGGCTGAGAAAGAAATTAGGGAAACAACACCCTTCTCAATAGTCACAAATAATATAAAATATCTTGGCGTGTCTCTAACTAAGGAAGTGAAAGATCTGTATAATAAAAACTTCAAGTCTCTGAAGAAAGAAATTATAGAAGATCTCAGAAGATGGAAAGATCTCCCATGCTCATGGATTGGCAGGATCAACATTGTAAAAATGGCTATCTTGCCAAAAGCAATCTACAGATTCAATGCAATCCCCATCAAAATTCCAAATCAATTCTTCAACGAATTAGAAAGTGCAATCTGCAAATTCATCTGGAATAACAAAAAACCTAGGATAGCAAAAACTCTTCTCAAGGATAAAAGAACCTCTGGTGGAATCACCATGCCGGACCTAAAGCTCTACTACAGAGCAATTGTGATAAAAACTGCATGGTACTGGTATAGTGACAGACAAATAGACCAATGGAATAGAATTGAAGACCCAGAAATGAACCCACACACCTATGGTCACTTGATCTTCGACAAGGGAGCTAAAAACATCCAGTGGAAGAAAGACAGCATTTTCAACAAATGGTGCTGGCAAAACTGGTTGTTAACATGTAGAAGAATGCGAATCGATCCATTCCTATCTCCTTGTACTAAGGTCAAGTCTAAGTGGATCAAGGAACTTCACATAAAACCAGAGACACTGAAACTTATAGAGGAGAAAGTGGGGAAAAGCCTTGAAGATATGGGCACAGGGGAAAAATTCCTGAATAGAACAGTAATGGCCTGTGCTGTAAGAACGAGAATTGACAAGTGGGACCTCATGAAACTACAAAGCTTCTGCAAGGCTAAAGACACCATCAATAAGACAAAAAAACCACCAACAGATTGGGAAAGGATCTTCACCTATCCTAAATCAGATAAGGGACTAATATCCAATATATATAAAGAACTCAAGAAGGTGGACTCCAGAAAGTCAAATAACCCCATTAAAAAATGGGGCTCAGAACTGAACAAAGAATTCTCACCTGAGGAATACCGAATGGCAGAGAAACACCTGAAAAAATGTTCAACATCCTTAATCATCAGGGAAATGCAAATCAAAACAACCCTGAGATTCCACCTCACACCAGTCAGAATGGCTAAGATCAAAAATTCAGGTGACAGCAGATGCTGGCGAGGATGTGGAGAAAGAGGAACACTCCTCCATTGTTGGTGGGATTGCAAGCTTGTACAACCACTCTGGAAATCAGTCTGGCGGTTCCTCAGAAAATTGGACATAGTACTACCGGAGGATCCAGCAATACCTCTCCTGGGCATATATCCAGAAGATGTCCCAACCGGTAAAAAGGACACATGCTCCACTATGTTCATAGCAGCCCTATTTATAATAGCCAGAAGCTGGAAAGAACCCAGATGTCCCTCAACAGAGGAATGGATACAGAAATTATGGTACATTTACACAATGGAGTACTACTCAGCTATTAAAAAGAATGAATTTATGAAATTCCTAGCCAAATGGATGGACCTGGAGGGCATCATCTTGAGTGAAGTAACACAATCACAAAAGAACTCACACAATATGTATTCACTGATAAGTGGATATTAGCCCAAAACTTAGGATACCCAAGATATAAGATACAATTTGCTAAACGCATGAAACTCAAGAAGAATGAAGACCAAAGTGTGGACACTGCACCTTCTTAGAATTGGGAACAAAACACCCAGGGAAGGAGTTACAGAGACAAAGTTCGTAGCTGTGATGAAAGGATGGACCATTTAGAGACTGCCGTATCCAGGGATCCATCCCATAATCAGCTTCTAAATGCTGACACCATTGCATACACTAGCAAGATTTTGCTGAAAGGACCCAAATATAGCTGTCTCTTGTGAGAAGATGCCGGGGCCTAGCAAACACAGGAGTGGATGTTCACAGTCAGCTATTGGATGTATCACAGGGCTCCCAATGGAGAAGCTAGAGAAAGTACCCAAGGAGCTAAAGGGATCTGCAACCCTATTGTTGGAACAACATGATGTACTAACCAGAACCCCGGAGCTCTTGTCTCTAGCTGCATATGTATCGAAAGATGGCCTAGTCGGCCATCAATGGAAAGAGAGGCCCATTGGACTTGCAAACTTTATATGCCCCAATATAGGGGAATGCCAGGGCCAAAAGAATGGAAATGGGTGGGTAGGGAAGTGGGGGGCGCTATGGGGGACTTTTGGGATAGCATTGGAAATGTAATTGAGGAAAATATGTAATAAAAAAAAATAGAAAAAAAAAAAAAAGAAAAGCACTCATCTCAGAAAAAGAGTAACTTATAAGGTCCTCTTCTTCAAAATTGATAAAATAATTATAAATATCAAGCAAAAAAAAAAAAAAAAAAAGAAAAGACTCACACCTAACCATGAAATATCTGGTCATTTAGAATGAAAACTCACTATGCTTAAATTGAATTGTTGAATTTCTAAGAACGGTGAGTGGGTTTAGAAGATGGTCACATGCTAGGTGCAGTGCTGAGGAATGTGCTTGCTCATTCTGTCTTGATCTCACAGGCATAACACCTGCGAATGTAAGAACTAAGACTAGCTAGAGACACGAGTACCGGGGGTACTGCTTAGTTCATACTGTTGTTCCACCTATAGGGTTGCAGACCCCTCTAGCTCCTTGGGTACTTTCTCTACCTGCTCCATTGGGGGCCCTGTGTTCCATCCAATGGCTGACTGTGAGCCTCAGTATGGGGGAACGCCAGGGCCAAGTGGGAGTGGGTGGGTAGAGGAGTGGGGGGGGGGTCTGGGGAACTTTGGGATAGCATTTGAAATGTAAATGAAGAAAATACCTAATTTTAAAAAGAATTTTAAAAAAAAATTAAAAAAAAAGAACTAAGACTAGATCAGCCACTGATCACAACCACTTTGCTAAACAGGCTCCATCCTCTCCCTCTGACCTGGGAGAACACTGAGGGTAGGAAGAGGTGAAGCCTCTGCTGCAGGCCCTCCATCAAGTAAGCCACAAAACCAGCCTTTTATACAACATCGTGTGCTCTGCTTACTAGGCTGAACAATGTAACAGTGCCATGTGACATGAGCTAAGGATAACAGAGATGGGGACAAGAGAAGGAGTAGCAGAGGCTGAGAAAGAAGCTTCTGGAAGGAGAGCATCTCTGTGCAGTCAGGTCAAGGGTCAAACACTGGTGTGAGGCTGAGCTCCCCACATTAGAAAAGCCATACACAGAGACCCACACTTGATTAAAACGGACAGCTTGCTTTTCAAGTGGCATCTTGTTTTTGTGGTGTGTTTCGAGGTGTGCAAGTCCAAGGTATTTATTGTTGTTTTATTTCAGATTGTATTCAAAGGGACAGAACAATACTTGGAGCCATGTTTATTAACCCATTTGATACCTACTTACTTCAACAACGCTGTTGAATAAGTGTTCAGCTGAAGCAATCCTAAGAGCTTCAGTATAAAGGAATCTGGTCAATGAGCAAACTGAAGTTAGGTTCCTACCTCCTCTATAACAGACTTCAGGCAGGACAATGAGCATGTAAAGACTTTTTTTAAAAAAGCTGTGTGTAGGTTTTGTGTGGTGTGTGTGTCTGAGCATATGCATGGCTCTGTGTGTGCGTGTGTGTGTGTGTGTGTATGCGCGCGTACACGTGCATACACATGCATGTACATGCATGCGTGCTTCATGCAGGTTGAGTCTGTGGATGCCTTTGCCTGTATGAGCACATGTAGAGGTTAGAACAGAACACTAGCTG
Organism: Mus caroli; assembly: GCF_978045245.1. Lineage (NCBI taxonomy): Eukaryota > Metazoa > Chordata > Mammalia > Rodentia > Muridae > Mus > Mus caroli. Next base: position 41,684,158 of record NW_028227271.1, read on the forward strand.
TATTTCTCTGTTACTTCAGCTTTTTTTGCTTTGAGACGGGGTCTCTCCCTGAATGGGAAGCTCACTGCTTTTGGGCTCTGCTGGATAGCAAGACAGAGTTCATGATCTGCCTGTCTCTAACCCCAATTATAGAGCCGTCAACATGAGTAGTCTTGCTAATTGTCTATGTAAGGGGCTAGGGGTTCAAACTCAGAACCTCATATCAGCAGTGCAAGTTCTGTTATCCCCTGAGCCATCTCTTTAGCTCCATGAAGAGAGATTTTGCTCCCCTTGAATTCATGTTGTAATTGAGCAATGATTGAGAAAGATGATAAATGAAATCTAAATAAATAAAATATTATGAGACAGAGACACTTGCTGTTGAAATACAAACCACGGTGATATAAAAGAGATGTATCTGATCGAGGGCTTAAATTAGGCAGGATGGCTCTCACTGACTCTGGGAACCGTCTTCAGGTGTTTGAACTGAGATTGACTCAGAAGGAGGAGCCACAGTGTGAAGGTCCAAGACAAAGGGAGCCAGCTGGAAGGAACAGGCAGTACAAAGGTCTCACCATGGAAGAGAACTTGAGGGTTTGAGCAACATAAAGAAAACCAGTTTGTCTGGATCACGGTGTGCCAGAGGGAGGGCAGTGGGAGATGAGATCTGGGACATAGAGACTAGATCAGAAAGGATCCAGTGCCCTCTGTATGGGAAGGTTTTGATTTTATTTAAAAGCTCCATGAGGATGGATGGTGTAGAGATCAAAGAAAGAGTTTCTTCTCAGTTGGAACGTTTCTATTTGGCAGGTGCATAGAGACTTGCTTATATATATTGAACAAAGGAAGGTTAAAAAAATAATCAAGAAGATATTCTTGTAGCTCAAATGGACCAGAATTGAAAGGGAGAAAAACAAGACAAAACAACAAACAAACAAACAAACAAAAAGACAGATGGTGCGGGTGTATTTGAAGCAAATATGAAGGATCTAAAAAATGTCTTCAAGCTGAAATGAATAGGTCTCTGTGCCAAAGAAGATTCAAAGTGTGAGAGAACAGGGGAAATCTAGAGAGATCGTGTGTAGATACAGGAAGTTGATATTGGTAGTCACAATCAATGAAATATGGAAGCTAATGGTAACCAAGACAAGGTGTTGAGATGTTGACAAAAGAATTCAACAGTTATATTTAGGCATATATAAGAAATGATCGTTTGCCTCACACCTGGAAATGTCATGTCTGTATTTAAAACTAAAATGTAGAGTTCAAAGGGCAGGGCTGTAGAGAGCTGAAATTTTGCTTTTTTTGCCACATAACTGGCAAGTCATTCATTTATATTAATATTAATTATATTAATATTAAGATAAGACACATTGACTTGGGGGGAGCACAAAGGGGTGTAATTGGGTCTGAGTGGACACTAAGAGTGATTCCTCATTTATAGAGCAGAGATCACAGATACCATCAGTGTAAGATTCACACATTAATCTCTGTTGATAGATAAGTTTCAGTCTATCTGACAGCAGACCCTTAGTCCATCACACCACCATATCAAAATTCTTCTAATGCCAGATTCCAAAAGAACAGCCTACATCACTGATATGCTAAACAAGGCTCACTACTCAGTCTGGTCTCTACTTACACATTTTTGTTGTCCCAAATCTCCCTTGACAATTTGTGATTCCAAGATGATTTTACCCCACACACAAACATGTACAATCCTCTTGTCAATTCTTGTGTGCTGCTGAAACTCAAGTCCTTAAAAAAGACTTTTCAAGCCCCTGACCTGGTGCATATGACCCCAGGGAGTTATGGTTGGCATGTACCAAACTGTATTTTACACAAGGTCAAATAAGCTGGCAGTTGACTTCCTTGGGCTAGAACAAATCGTTACTTCCTTTAGAGCCATGAACCAGTGCCTAGTAGGTAAGTGGCAAGCAGGCAAAGAGTCTTCAGTCTATGGGGTACTTAAGGATACTAGCATGCACACTGCTAGATTTGTTATCTTTTCCATGTTGCATTGCATAAGAGAAGTAGGTACTGTCTGCAATGACTACTTTGTGCCAGGCACTTGGACAAGTACCATGTAAGATGCATTATCTTACTTAATCCCTCCAATAATAGAAGGATGCTCATACTTACTTTTATTTTTAAGTTAAGTGAGAAGAGTCAGAATTATGGGGATTATACCATTGTCTAAGGCTAAATGACTAGGAAATGATATACATTTAAGTGTGGACTTACAGTATGCCTACTGTGCCCAGTAGTCTATAGGATACTGTCTTAACTATTCAGTCTATACCAGCAGCATGAATTTTTTGCCATGAGTACAATGCAGAAAGCACTAGGTAGAAATCAGGATGAGTTCTAGTTCCATGTCTGTTGCTAATGAGTTACAGGCTACAGTAAGTCATTTACCTTTTCTGGGCCTTTGTTTCCCTAAAAATTTCAGCCACTGTGACCTTCTTATGTGTAAGCTCTTATTTCAGTGTCTCTGGGACTCCTGGAACTCACTGACCATCTTTCCATCAACCCAGCTATTGAAAGCAAATTCTTTGCTTCAAGGAGACAGGCATCCCTACTATGATGCTGGTGATGATGCAACAACGTGCTTTTATCCAAGCAGGAAATAAAATAGGTGACTTTCTTTCTCTGTCTTTCTATCTGTGTATCTCTCTCTCTCTCTCTCTCTCTCTCTCTCTCTCTCTCTCTCTCTGTGTGTGTGTGTATGTGTGTGTGTGTGCCTCCTCTATAGTTGCCATCTTTATTATTTAATTTCCACTCCCACTGTAATCATGGGTTGAATTTCACTTCTACCAATTTAAAGAAAATCAAAGAAACTCAAAAACATAGAAAAGAAAGAGAAACGGAAGGTAGAGTAAAGAGAAGGAATCAAAGAAGAAAATTCTCTCAAAGCAGGTGACTGTTACAAAAGCAAACATTTAAGACCATGGCTCCTGAGTCTAGAAGTGTTCAGAAACACAGACAGTCCCAAGTTTCTTCCCATCCCCTGGAGATTGATAATCCTCAGTGGCTAGGGGTAAAGAAGTCATAAGTTACAGTTATAGAACCAGACAGATGTGGGTTATTAGAAGTACCATTTATTAACCTTGAGCTATTTAGGCTTTCTATGCCTGACTTTCTCTAATGAAAAACAAAACAAAACTTCCTTCAAGAATTTTCTCTGACAATGAACATAGAAACTCTTCACAGAAGTCCAAGTCACTCATCTGTCAAGTAGAGTTGACTTTTGTTTCCACGAAGTTTTGGTTCCTGGAAATTGTGACTTTTAAACTTTCGTCTGGGGTGCGAGGCCAGAAGCACAGGTTGAAATCAGCTCTACCTTTTCAGAGCTACATTTTAAGCAGAATATTCTGGTCTACTCATAGAAAAGGACGGGGTAGGGACTAAAAGATCATCCTGGTTCTGGTACACATTGTCTGGAGATCTTCAGAGAGGCTAACATTCACTTGACTGGTCACTTAAGAGAACTTAAAGGCCCCAAGACTTCCTGAATTGCACAAGTCCTGCTAGAGCTAATGACAAAATTTTCAGAAGAGTCAAGTCAGGAGGGCATCGGAGAGCCTTCTTGCAAGTTCAAAACAAGAATGAGAGTGAGTGACATCACAGAATCTTGTCCCACTCACAGTTCACTGGTAGATTAACCATCCATGTTCATCACCAGGAAGCCCATGATGTAATTGAGGACTGGGTGAATGGTCAGCATCATTAAACACTCTGAAAAAAAAAAAAAAAAAGGGAGTTCCAGAGCCAGTGCTAGGAGATCACAGGATCTCTACTCTTTGTGTCTCTGATGTCTCTGCTCTAAAGTGGACCAAGACATAATTCAAAATACTACCAGCCACACTTGGGTCAGTGACCCAAATACAACATATAGCTTTCAAATCCTGTGAGCTGTCCAGCATTGCTCACTGTACATAAGTCTTTCATTCCTTCAGGATGATGGAACATACTTAGAGCAAAGCTTCATGGAAGGTGCTAGGAAACAGAAGTATAGCATCAGTCTTTCTTAGCCAGGAGGCTCATTGGCAACAGAAGTGCTGGCCACTAAGGGTTCTTGTATAGGTTGTTCTAGTTAAATTGGCTCTCTACAGGAACATGGCTTAGTTCTCCTTTGGCCTTTCATGACCCTACACCTCAGACACTAGTCAAAGTCTAACTTAATAAAGTGTTCAGGATGTTGGGGGGATTATTAATACAGATCAAGGTCAAAGTATGACTATGAGCCTCTCCTCAACCTAAACAGCACCATATTTGGCAATTTATAACACGTAGTTTACTATCTCATTTGATAGTCAGAATCAAACTCAGAAGAGGAAGTGTACAAAGGCAAGGGCTCGCTCTCTCTCTCTCTCTCTCTCTCTCTCTCTCTCTCTCTCTCTCTCATCTCATCAATTAACATTTGTGAGAATCTCCCTGTTGGATAAATTGGTCTGTTCTGTCAATCTATGACTTTAGTTTGCATCCTTTTCATGTGGCTAGGAATCCAATGTGGGATCTTAAATCTCCGGCTTTAGATTCAGGCAGGGCTCACTAATGAACTTGGTAAGTATCATCTTCATGAGCATTATTTCCCTTGACATGGAAATGGAAACAACCATTACTATATTCTTTTTATGATAGTTTTCAAGGTTTTGTTATTTGTTGTTATGTTTTGAGCTGGGTCTCATGTACCCCACATTGGCCTATAACTACATTACATTCTTAAAGGTAACCTTGCACTGCAGTTCTTTCTGCTTCTACTAGTCACTATCATGACTAATGCATGTAGGGCTGGAGACTGAACCCAGGGCTTCATGCATGCCTGGCAAGCATTCTACCAACTGAGCTACATCCTTAGCCTCTACTCCATTCTTGTTATAATAAGATGAGAATATTTTGAATGGGTTGCCTCCCATCATAGTGAAGAAAACATCTGAGAAATGCCTGAAATGTGTTTTACATCAAAAACATTTACTTGTGAGTAGAAGGGTAGTCTGTTGACATGTGTGATTCATTTGGGCCAACATACTGACACAGATGGGTTTCACTCTTGAATCAGCTTGTTCTTGTAATTTTCTTCTTAGTCATTTAAAAAAAAAAAGGTTCTGACATGGCCCCAACATTTCCGCTAAATCATTCAAAACCATGACATTTTAAGAAACCATTTGCACTTTCATCTCCCCTTAGTTCCACATCTAATTGTGGAGCTGAAGGCATGCCATAGTAAATTCTCATACATACTTCCTGCAGTGAATTTTTATCATATGAGGGAACACTCTCCCTAGCCAAACGAGGGACAGTGAAGACACCTGGAGGTCCTGTTGTATGATTGATTTTAACAAGGACCTCGAGAAGATCAGGGGTAAAAGAGGATATATATATATATGTTCTATAATATAAAAAGTCTCATCATGACCAACTTCAAATTGCCAAGGTGATATCACTGAACACCATAATATTCAAACAGTACAAATACTGTTTTTCCATCACACATATGCAGTGCATAGAAATGACCTCAACATTATGGCTTAAAGTAAAGAAAAATGACAAGGAAAAGTTTTCAACCTTCACTAAATCTGTCTTCAATGTAATTTACTTTCTGTTTACTACAGTTTAATTTTAATACTGTCAGGATTTAACAAGCAGGCTGCAAAATTCCTCTAAGGAAAAAAAAAATCAACAACCAGCCCAGGTGTGCATCAGGACCCCCTGTGTAAAATACAAGGAGTACCACAAGCCATTCAAGCCTGCTGCAAACTAGGGTGGGGTTTAGGGGCCACCTGGTCTGCTTTCATAAGGCTGTTTCCTCATATGCAAAGTGAGTGAGAATCTCTGCTCATCAGAAGACAGCCTGGGGACCTTGTGCATACACAGGCAGAGCCCAGGGACTTTGTGCACAGCAGACCCCCTCAAATGGAAGCCATTGCTCTCCACACATGTACATCCCAGAATTTTAGAATAAGTGGAGATTTCAAGTACTGTTTTAAAAGATGTAGATGAGGGTGATGAAGAATTTAGATGTTGCTCCCAAAGGGCAGCATACTCAACTCAAGGGGAACACACCTGATTTTAGATGCTCTGTGATTACCTATTTTTGTTGTAAGAGTTTTATATTTGCTTTGGAGAGTTTTACTCTATATATGTATAACATGAAAACTTCTTAACTTCCTATTCCAAATGTGTCATGATTTATACATACACAACTTTTCTAATCAAATATATTTATTAAAAAGGAAAAATCATTTCATTTCAGTAAATAATAAAACAGACAGTGATCTGTTACTGTGAAAAAGGACATGGGTGTTCCATAAATGACAAAAGTTTATAGAACAGTGAATTAAAGTCTACATTGTACATGGTGCCATACAGCACAGAGAATGGAGATGGGAAGTGGAAATGAGAGTCTGTACAGATTTCTGCAATCACTGCTTAGGTCTGAGGAATCACTTAGTAAGCAGGAGAGAAGGGAGAGGGGTGGTAGAATGTTGGTCATGTAGTACAGAGAAATTATTCAGGTCTCAATATAGAGCCTATCACCTGGAGGAATTTCATTTGAATTAAATCAGCTCTGTCCATAGAAGATCAAGAACTATGTCTATAAGATAAAGGACAGGATCTTCCTAGTGAACGATGTTCCAGAAGTTAAGACAGGCCAGATTCTGATGTCACAGACTACCCTCTTTCTTTTATATCCTCCTCTTTCATGTCAACTCTATGAATGGTATAAAGTATTGGGTTGCATTTCTATGCATGCATATGATATATTTTGATTATATTCACCCTTCTGAGGCTATTTCTTACCACCCTTGCTCCTTCCTCTTTCCTTTCTTCACATCCCTAACGAGCTCTCTCTTATTTTAATGTCCTTTCCCTCTTTTTTCAAGCCCAGCTAATTACCACACATGAAAGAAAATATGTGATATTTGTCAATGAGACCAGTCTACTATTCTTACCATGGTGTTCTCCAGTTCAATCCATTTTCTTTGTCACTTTTAACTGGCATAATTTCATTCATATTTATGAAACCATAAAATGCATAGAGTGTATATACCTCATATGATACTTCAGAGGTAGTTGGTCCCTTAGAAAATAAGTAATATCTCCAAGGAACAAAGCAGAACTCATAGAAAAAAAAAGATACATGAATAAAGTAAAAAAATTTCTCTCTCTCTCCTCTCTCTCCCAGAATTTATGCAGAGAAATGTAAGAATCAAGTCTTCTTTACGTAGATTTTGATTGTAAAACTGATAATTCGCTCCCTTGCAAAAACATTCTTTGATGACTTCTCGTGAGTCCATGTAACATTTTGCTATAATCTATAAACCTATTTGTGGGAGTTGGAGAACCACCTCCCCTGTGTTCAACCTGCATGTGTCCTTCATCCCAGCCACACTAGTCAGGATCCAATTTCCCCATGTTCTTCATTCTCTTCTACTCTAAGATCCTTGTGCTTACAGTTCCCTCTGTCTATGGTGTACTTCCTAATGCCATACCAGGTCTCTGATGACTTCTACCTTCCACCTTTAGTGACCACCGAAAGAAGGGCAGGGCAGAAAATTACATCCTACTATGATATCCCCTAAATTCCTTTAGTGGCATTGACCATAAAGAACCATCCCAGGTAATTATATGATTAACATCTAAATACCTACCTGGGCTGAAAACTCCCTAAGCCTTCGGAGTTTGGTGACATGATCATCTTATACCCTTAGCAACTAGTATAGAATTTAATTTCCAATGGGCAAGCAGGAGATAGTTTTTCAGTGAAGATGTTTTATGCAATACAGGAATAAATAGGCATATTTAACAACAAACAGATTTTATCCATAAACATGACTTTGTTGAGTTTTTTTTTCACTACTACTTTCAAACTAGTTACTAAGATAACTAATCCAGTAGGGCCCTAGTCCTGTATTGAAGCTAAGAATCCAGCAGGAGACAAGGAATAATGCATTACAATTTACAGTAGCTGCATGAAACAGACTTGAATTGTGATTGACACCTGCGACAATGGTAACCTGAGAAGTCAGGATCTATGTAGTAGGTATCGTCTCATGGGCCAGGAACTTGATCCAATTTTGTTTCCTTAGCTGCCTTTTCCCTGAGATCTTGAACACAGTCATTTGAAGGATTGCTTTTCTCATGGATGTGGTATCCTGGAAATGACTCTGCTCTTTTGGTCAAGATCCACTTGTGTGTTTCCAATGCTAATAACTAAAATTCCTCTGAAAGGGGGTTAAGAACCACATAAGTTTATATTGTTTAGGAGACAGGGTGTCAAAAATATTTATAAATAAATGAAGGAAAATTTTTAGTTTACACCTGGGGGCGGAGAGAAAGGGAAGTGTCATTATCAACAATGCAAGTGACCTGCAGTTTCTTTATTGGAATTCTCTTCCCACTGTCACATTAGTTCTAATCTTGAGGGGCATCCAGGTACTGAAAGTGCAGCATTAGCATTTGCCCTTTAGGCTGACTGGGGATCTTCTTGATCAGTGCCACCACAGCACCTTTTACATGGAGAGAAAGTCTGACTTCTTTCCAGGGACAGAATTAAGCTATTAAGAGATTCAAAGTGATTGCAGCTCCCACAGATAAAAAGTGAGTTACCAGCAAGGAATGTCAGTCCCTGTCCAAATCGGGAACTCTTCTACCATTTGCAACATCACAGTGATACCACACATATGTCAGTCTACTCCTATCTTGTTTCAAGTGTTCAAAGCTGACCACAGGAGCTCCAGAACATGGAAAGACTCCATTTTACATATTAAGGGATTTCTAGCAAGATCTAGGGTCTGTCTTTTACAAGAAACTCCAAAGCCTTTTCACCTCTCCCTCATTTTGGATTTTCCTCTGTGACAGTTTCCACTCAAAAATCAAGGTCTAAGTTTCCATTGGGATTGGTAAGGTTGGTACCATCAGATAATACTCAAAATCATAATAAAAAATATACCAGGCATGGTGGCACAGGTTTGTCATCTGGCACTTCGGAGTTAAAGGGGGATAACCACTGCAATTTTGAGACCAGCCTAGGCTACATAGTAAAAATTTGTGTCACAAAAAGCTAAGAGTCAAAATAAATTACAAAACGGTTGAATGTTTTTTATGGGGTTTGACCTGATAATGTCACTTCTAGCAATATACCCTTGATGTGCTCCAAGATCCATGCTGGTATTAAAGAATGCTCACTAATACATTATGTATTTAAAAGAAACTTAGAAACTATTTACTTCTACTATAATATCATCTTATAGTAAAAGATTATGCAACCATACAAGTATTCTAGTGTTATTAAAAGTGATATTTTTACATCTAGGAAAGATTAGGAATGCATTATTAATGGATAAAATCCTATTAGAAAACAAGATGTTCAATATAAGTCTATAACTCTTTTTTTAAGTATATATACTTATGCAATAAAAATTCTGGAAAAATATAGGTCCTATTACTAGTAGTGCTAGAATCTAAGACTCCCACAGCTTCAACCTAATTTTGATAGTTTCTATAGGTTGTCCTGAAAATTCCTCTATAAACTATGGAATATTATGAATACTATGAAAATACTTAAATTAGGAGAATAGGACAGTGAGAAAGATGAATAATGGAGAAGAGGAAAAATATTGAAGAACAAAGATCTTAAAAGTGTTTTCATGAATCTTAGCAAGCTCTAATCAACCTCAAGCCAAATAGATTTGTGATGGGCATACATGATATTGATACTTACAAGAAAACTGAAACACAAGGAAGACATAAGTATACTGTACAGAAAATATCTTGTCTGTCAGTGAGTCTTCTAGAAATAATTTCTTGGAACAGAAAATCCACTGTGTACTTCCATATGACATCTTGAGCTCATTGGGATGTGGAATATATATATATCGTTCCTGAGTCCCTAGATATTCACCCTCTGTCTAGTCATTCTAACTAGGGCTCTACACTGACTCAGAACTTGATTCCAACCCCAACATTGTGCCTCTAGATGCCACAGAATGATTAAATATGGTGCACAGGTAGCCAGGAAACCTACTGTGTAGTCAACACTCACAAAGACTTAGTGCTTCACCAAAGGAATTCTCAACTGAAAGGTAATCCCGTATTCCACATTGTCTTCTAGTTTTCAGGCATGAAGGAATTCATCCCATTTTATACAGGATGTTAATATACACCACAGCTAGAATCAAGAAGACTGAGCTGATTTTGTTAGCTTCAGACCCCTTCCTTTACACAACTGTGTAACTATGTAATAAAGGCTTAATGAAGTGATAGTGTTTGTATTTCAACAAAGCTGAATGCTCAGGTGGTGTTCCCACTCACTCACCAAAGTAGTAGCTCTCTATCTGGTTGATTGGGGGAAAAATTCTCCCCGAAGAAATTTAAAATCTATGTAACACACTGTCTTGAACCTCATGTTTCATCCTATTTTGGTCCTAAGATCTGGAATAAAACTTTATATATATATTGACAGGGCCAACACAAGACTGGTACAATCAACATTTGGTCAAGGAAAGGGGGTCGACTCATAGGGCCCTTCCAAGTCCCAGAAGCTATTGGCAATTGATGGCTACTGTGGGAGGGAAGTCTTTTCTTCAGGGATTTGCTGGAAGGAAAGAAGGTTGACGAGGAAGGATAGAGAAGGTAATGGTGAGTGTAATCAGAATGTGTGTGTGTGTGTGTGTGTGTGTGTAATTGTCAAAGAATAAATTAATAATTTTAAAATTATACTGTTAAAAACATATATATATATATATATATATCAGTTATAAGAAACTTTGTTTCTTAGAAGCCAGCTTACTATAAATGTTACATAAGTTCATTGAAATGTGCATTTTAACTTTACTTTTATTACCAAGTGATACAAACAATAGTAAATATAGCATTAGTGGCTGTTAGAATTAAATCTAAAAAATTACAGTGTGCTAAACACACAACAGATACTTTCACAAATGTACAATTTAAGAGAGAAGGTATCCAACACCAGCCAACCCTCTGCCTAGTTCAGAAAACAGCAAGAGCTCCATTGTTTTTCACTCAGGGCTCCCAAAGTCAGTGGGTCATCTATGTCTGTTCCAAGACAGAAGTCAGGAAACGTGTTAGGAGAGAGGATGTGCCAGTCTTCCTGTGCCAGATCAGAAAAGAGAGGGGTATTTTCTCAGAATACATTTAATATATCAGAGATAATCTCTTGACCATACCTAAATAACTGCGAGGAGCACTGGAGGAGATAGGCTATGTGCCCATCAAGAAGCAGAAATAGTGTGGTGTGTATCTTAGTAGGTGGATAAGCTAAGATGAGTAGAGTAACAATAGAGTAGTCTCTAGAGGATGCCCTGGGAGCTGGAGAAGTGAACCCCAGTCTGTCATACTTGTATCTGGAGTGCTGCTCAAGAATCCCTTTACAGAATGATGATGCAAGGTTCTCTGTCAAAAAAAAAAAAAAAATTAACTGCCATCCCAGTATCCCTCTTCCTACAAACTACAGGGTGGGGTTTTTTTTTTCCCTTTTCAGAAGAGAACAGAAGAATTTCAATAATAGCAATTGAAAGACAAAAGGCTCATCCAAATATCCCTGAGCTAGTTTGGAAAATTACATTTGCCAAAGTCATATTCCTTGTTCAGCCCAGGTAATTTGGGGTTTTCCCCTCAACAGTAAACCTACTAATTAGTGATATTATGGTATTAATCACCGTAGCTTATCTCTCCTCAGCATGAACTTTAGCTGAATTGATATTTCATGAAGGGAAGAGGCAAGAAGAGAAGACAGAATGGAAGGGAGGGATGGAGGGAGGGTGGGAGGGAGAAGGAGGTATAGTAAGGGAATAGAGCAATTGCCTTTCTTCATGTCCTATCATTCAGTGGACAGCTGATACAGGCATTTAAAACTCATTTCCCTGCTCTATCTACAGTGACAATAGGCAGCTCCAAGTGATGAAGTTCTTGAGTATTTCAAACCAGGTTATAACTCCCTTCACTAATCTGGTTCAGTAAGAAAATATGCATAAGGATAGAGGACAAATTAGCTTTAATTCCTACAAGAAGAGTTCCAAGTCTCATGGGGATTTGAGTTTACTTCAGAGGGAGAAGCTGAGCTATGGATCCTTTTTCTTTTTCTTTTTCTTTTTCTTTTTCTTTTTTTTCTTTTTAAGTTGTATCACCATTTCAAGTATATTTCATGACTCTAAGCATAAAGGAAATGTTTCTGTTAGTAAAATACCTTGACTTTGCTCTACCTGACACTCTTGGTATTAGAGAGCACAAGTTAAAAAACAAGTATAAGATGTTCCTTTAGCACCTCTGCTGGAGATGAAATGCTTTCACCGCCCTGTTCCTTCAGCCTAAATCTTCATCTGGAGTCCAATAATCACAGCCCATTACCAATAAACTTACAGGAGATAGATGCACAGACAGCTAGTAGGAACACAAGCATAAAGAACAGTTTTCCTCAAAATCTGATTGGGGTTAATCATGTTCATATTTTGGGGAGCCAATGATTAAATTTCTGACCCCATTTCAAAGGAAAAAAATTATATAGAATGTCTATTGTAGAACTGTTTACGACTGAAAATGCCAATAGGGATTGCCTAAATTAATTCTGCAGGTAGAAGACACCAAAAATGTTTGAAATTATAGATGTAAAATATACATCAAAGTATTCCAAGCTGTGACTTAGCAAACTGACCTTTTGTAAATCTCCTCTGTGGGTGAAAGGTTTTTTGTTTGTTTGGGTTCTGGGTTTTGTTTGTTGGTTTGTTTGTTTTTCATTTTGCTTGTTTTAGGGGGTTGTTTTTGTTTTTTGAGGGGGTCTGGAAAAGTATACATTTCTATGCCCTTTCTAAATAGCTAAAGTAATATACCTTGAGTTCTTTTATTTTTTTTTAGATTTATTTTACGTACATCAGTATACTGTAGTGTCTTCAGACACTTCAGAAGAATACATCAGATCCCATTACAGATGGTTGTGAGCCACGATGTGGTTGCTGGGAGTTGACTTCAGGACCTCTGGAAAAGCAGTCAGTGCTCTTAACCATTGAGTTAGCTTTCCAGGCCTCATACCTTCATTTCAAAAGCTGGAATATTTTAATGATCAAAATTAAGGATGGGTTGAAATTGAACTTAGATATGAGTTTGAAAGTAATTCCATTTTACAATGGCACAGATTCACACTTAAAATATTATGTTGAATGGAGTGATACAAGGAAAATTTGTTAATACAATGTGATTAAAAGATTTAAATATAATATTTATATTTTTTTTTGTTTCTAAAGTCTCTTCAGGAAAAATAATTCTTTGGGAGATGTAAAGACATACACAGGAACACACACTTTGCAAACATCACCTCACTGGCATCTATGCTTTCTCATATCTTAACAGTAACTCCAAAATAATAAGATTACATGAAGCCTGGTGGTAGCCATGAAACCCATAGAGTCTTATTGCTTTGTGCTGTGATCTGGAGCCTGAGAGGAAAACCCAGGCACAGAAGATCCAAGCCAATCCTCTATTTCTACATCCACGTTAGATGTCTCTAGTTCTAGAATGAATTTTATAGTCTGAAGAAATGCCAGGAATCTGAAAGATCATCACATACATTCCCCTACGTCTAGACCTTGAGTGTACGTACCCCTGGTAGATATACTGAACCACCCCAGGGCAGGCTGAGGCAAGCCTCCTTTTGTCAACAATCCCCTTACGCAGCTTGCAGGCAGAATATGGTTTTGTTTCTCTTTTGGTAACAGTAGCATTTAGGAGATTGCCTCTGTGTCATTCTAAGAATGTGTTTCTCTTTTTCTCCAATATTTAATCACATTGTCTGCCCCTGTACTCTTTGTTCCCTAGGGTTTGTGGAAGGAGGTCCTTATTTCAGAGTGTGATGTGTTTCAAAGATCCTGTTTGTATGTGGTCCAATCCAACATCTAATGTCAGAGTCCTTTCAAAGCTTTAGATCCAGTGTTGATTTGGACAAGGGACACTTGCCTTAAGCAAAAGACTCCATTAGGTTAGCCTAGATCGCCAAGTTTGCAAGTTGTTGGGGGAGGGTTGCAGGGAAGCATATATGTGAGTCAAGCCTGCTGGTTCAATTTTGCCCACCGGAGGAATGTAGACAACTTCTGAAAACATTTCTAGTTGTTACCAACTCTAGGGGAGTAGGAAGGGAAGAGGTGGGCTGAGCACACTCAAGTACTAGAGTTTTGGAGGCTCTTCATTGCCCTGTGAGCTGGTGGTTTTCAACCACCCTAATGAATGCTGCAACCCTTTAATACAGTTCCTCATGTTGTGGTGATTCCCTAACAACAAAATTATTTTTGTTGTTACCGTATAACCATAATTTTGCTACTATTACAGATTGTAATATAAACATCTGCCTTTTCCAATGATCTTAGGTGACCTCTGTGAAAGGTTGGTGCAACTTCCAAAGGGATGAGAACCACTGGGCTAAGCCCATTCTGCCCTACCAGACAAGAGCAGGAAAGAGCTGGATGACCTAAAATGATAATATCCTGTTGAGGCTGAGAAACCTGGTCATTTTCAGAGCTAGGTAAGCAGATGTTGCCAGGAGAGATGGGCCTCCTGCTGAGGGCCCAGAGGAGTTTCTGATTTGGTAGGGTCAGGGCAGGGCCCATAAATTTGCATTTCTCACAAGTTTGAAGGTATTGCTGATGGTGACGGTTTTTGGGGGGACCAAAGTCAGAGAACTGCTATCTGGGGTGTCAGAAAACATTCCTATACAAATGACCGGTTTAGCAGGTACCAAGGGAGAACATAGCATTTTTCTTAGCAGTTTGTGAGAAAAGCCCAGAAATAGAAGGCTAAGTCCCTGAGGATCAAGGACCAAAATGAGAGTACAAACAATTCAGTGACACTGGAGAGGGGTCCAGGATGTTTAAGGACAGGAACCAAGGCACTTGAGAGAAAGAACGTGCCCAGGCAGTTGAGGAGGAGAGACAAAGCAAGGCATGTTGCCTCCAGTTTCCCATAATAAAGGAACACGTCTGTAGCCTGTCCTAGTTTCTAAACATAGGTTAGCTTTGGACTACTCATGTGATCAGGGATGAATTATTTACCTTCCATGAGCCTCAGTTGTCTCACCTGTAAAATGGGAACATCAGGGCCAGTTCACTAGACTCTCCTGGGAATAAATGAGATCACATTCATAAAAGTGTCCAGCACAGGGGAGGGCTCAATGAATGTTAATTCACTTCTATTAAGGCTAAATGATGAAAGGGCAAGGGGCTCCTCCAGCGTCTTATTTGCATCTCAAAGGGCACACAGCAAAGCATGATGTCAGCATCCCAGTTCAGTCCAAAGAGCCCCACATCACCAGTGTGTGCCAACCCTGCGCCAGGGCCTGCTGCTGGCATGCTCAAGTGCAAATTAGGCAACTGTCTGCCCACACAAAAATGCTACAAAGCTAATGCTAGGCTTGTAGATACCATCACAGAGCTCAGGCCAAAGTTACCTCATTTATAGATGTTTGGATACTTCACAGGCTCTTTTACCATTTCCCTTATTGTTTTGTAGCCTGACAATGGCTAGGAGAAACAGCACTTAGAACCACAGTAAATAATAATACTTAGCACTTAAATAACATTTGCCATCTTCAAAGCCATTTGAAAACACACATAAATTAAGATGCACCCAGCCCCAGCCTTGGGAAAGTGTTATTATCTTTGTTTCTTCAAGACAGCAAAGAGGATGAGGTAATGCACTTGCCCAAAGCCTGTGGCCACTTGGCATCAAAATTGGGCTGCTTTAATCCAGTCTAGGCATCCCAAGGAGGTCGGTCCATTCCAGAGTGAGGTGGATGTGGACTTGTCCCTGGGCTATAGGTGATGTATTGAGTTTCAGGGAAGGAGGATGGTCCACATTTCCTGTTACTCTCAACAGCCCCAGTGTGCACAAACGTCCCCAGCATCATCCAAATTAGGCCGCCATGGATACTTTTGGCCATTCTTGGCTCCTTAGCGCTCATGTTCTGCAACCTCCCAGAAAACTACATTAACGTCATAATCTTTTCTACATTTCATAATTATGTAATTTAATAGTGATAATATCTCAAAGTGTCCTCATCTGTAAACTGGGGAGATAATGACCCCCAGGATAGCTGTGAGGACGATATATGGAAAGTGCCAGGTGGGTAGGCAATCCACGCAAGCAAGATTTCTTTATTGTGGTATGATTGACGTCACTGCCATTGTATTTATTATTTATGTAAGCACCCCTTGTGTCCTGTCTTAGGGTGATCCTAACAGCCCTCTCGTGAAGACCAGCAGGCAATGCCATGCCCTGTGAAAGCCTAGAGAAGGGGAAAAAGCTAAATCAAGGCCCGTAGCCACTCACTGATAGAGCAGGACAGAGCTGGTAGGATGTTGTATCCTCCTGTCCTCCACATTCTATGCAAACAATGGCACTTCTGCTTTACCCACCCAATGTCTCCTCACCAATTCAAGAGACATTTATTAAGCTCCTCTTGTATGCTACACACATCCTCAGGGATTTCAGGGTTTATGGGATGTCTTCGAGGCACCTGTGGTTTTTTTGTTTTTGTTTTTTTTTTTTTTTTCTTTTCAGAAGATTCTGGTCATCTGAGAAAGATAAACACAACTCGCAGCTGCATCTGGGGATCTAACCCAGGAAGGGCCCATCTACAATGACTAGTGAGGGTGAGAGAGAATGATCCGTGAGTAACGTGCCTGGTGCGCACATAGGAGGTTGGGAATTTTAATCCCCAAACCTATAGAAAGTTGAACTAGATGCTACATGCCTGTAATCCTGGCACTCTTTTCTTACCACAAGATCAGAGGTGAAGAAAGAGTCCCTGAAAGCTGACTGGCGCGTGCAGCAGCAAAGTCAAAAGACATTGCCTTAAACAAGGTGGGGGGAAGGACTCTCAGGCTACCCAGTGACTTCCACCTATGTTTTATGGCATGCGCGTGCGCACGCGCGCGCAAGCACACACACACACACACACACACATACACACGAAGAACCACAAGTAAAATAAGCCACATGCAAAGTGCCATCTATCTACCCTTATTTCTTTTTTTTTTTTTAATATTTTTATTACATATTTTCCTCAATTACATTTCCAATACTATCCCAAAAGTCCCCCATAGCGCCCCCCACTTCCCTACCCACCCATTCCCATTCTTTTGGCCCTGGCATTCCCCTATATTGGGGCATATAAAGTTTGCAAGTCCAATGGGCCTCTCTTTCCATTGATGGCCGACTAGGCCATCTTTCGATACATATGCAGCTAGAGACAAGAGCTCCAGGGTTCTGGTTAGTACATCATGTTGTTCCAACAATAGGGTTGCAGATCCCTTTAGCTCCTTGGGTACTTTCTCTAGCTTCTCCATTGGGAGCCCTGTGATACATCCAATAGCTGACTGTGAACATCCACTCCTGTGTTTGCTAGGCCCCGGCATCGTCTCACAAGAGACAGCTATATTTGGGTCCTTTCAGCAAAATCTTGCTAGTGTATGCAATGGTGTCAGCGTTTAGAAGCTGATTATGGGACGGATCCCTGGATACAGCAGTTTCTAAATGGTCCATCCTTTCATCACAGATACGAACTTTGTCTCTGTAACTCCTTCCCTGGGTGTTTTGTTCCCAATTCTAAGAAGGTGCACAGTGTCCACACTTTGGTCTTCATTCTTCTTGAGTTTCATGCGTTTATCAAATTGTATCTTATATCTTGGGTATCCTAAGTTTTGGGCTAATATCCACTTATCAATGAATACATATTGTGTGAGTTCTTTTCTGATTGTGATACTTCACTCAAGATGATGCCCTCCAGGTCCATCCATTTGCCTAGGAATTTCATAAATTCATTCTTTTTAATAGCTGAGTAGTACTCCATTGTGTAAATGTACCATAATTTCTGTATCCATTCCTCTGTTGAGGGACATCTGGGTTCTTTCCAGCTTCTGGCTATTATAAATAGGGCTGCTATGAACATAGTGGAACATGTGTCCTTTTTACCGGTTGGGACATCTTCTGGATATATGCCCAGGAGAGGTATTGCTGGATCCTCCGGTAGTACTATGTCCAATTTTCTGAGGAACCGCCAGACTGATTTCCAGAGTGGTTGTACAAGCTTGCAATCCCACCAACAATGGAGGAGTGTTCCTCTTTCTCCACATCCTCGCCAGCATCTGCTGTCACCTGAATTTTTGATCTTAGCCATTCTGACTGGTGTGAGGTGGAATCTCAGGGTTGTTTTGATTTGCATTTCCCTGATGATTAAGGATGTTGAACATTTTTTCAGGTGTTTCTCTGCCATTCGGTATTCCTCAGGTGAGAATTCTTTGTTCAGTTCTGAGCCCCATTTTTTAATGGGGTTATTTGACTTTCTGGAGTCCACCTTCTTGAGTTCTTTATATATATCGGATATTAGTCCCTTATCGGATTTAGGATAGGTGAAGATCCTTTCCCAATCTGTTGGTGGTTTTTTTGTCTTATTGATGGTGTCTTTAGCCTTGCAGAAGCTTTGTAGTTTCATGAGGTCCCACTTGTCAATTCTCGATCTTACAGCAAAAGCCATTACTGTTCTATTCAGGAATTTTTCCCCTGTGCCCATATCTTCAAGGCTTTTCCCCACTTTCTCCTCTATAAGTTTCAGTGTCTCTGGTTTTATGTGAAGTTCCTTGATCCACTTAGATTTGACCTTAGTACAAGGAGATAGGAATGGATCGATTCGCATTCTTCTACATGTTAACAACCAGTTGTGCCAGCACCATTTGTTGAAAATGCTGTCTTTCTTCCACTGGATGTTTTTAGCTCCCTTGTCGAAGATCAAGTGACCATAGGTGTGTGGGTTCATTTCTGGGTCTTCAATTCTATTCCATTGGTCTATTTGTCTGTCACTATACCAGTACCATGCAGTTTTTATCACAATTGCTCTGTAGTAGAGCTTTAGGTCCGGCATGGTGATTCCACCAGAGGTTCTTTTATCCTTGAGAAGAGTTTTTGCTATCCTAGGTTTTTTGTTATTCCAGATGAATTTGCAGATTGCACTTTCTAATTCGTTGAAGAATTGAGTTGGAATTTTGATGGGGATTGCATTGAATCTGTAGATTGCTTTTGGCAAGATAGCCATTTTTACAATGTTGATCCTGCCAATCCATGAGCATGGGAGATCTTTCCATCTTCTGAGATCTTCTATAATTTCTTTCTTCAGAGACTTGAAGTTTTTATTATACAGATCTTTCACTTCCTTAGTTAGAGTCACGCCAAGATATTTTATATTATTTGTGACTATTGAGAAGGGTGTTGTTTCCCTAATTTCTTTCTCAGCCTGTTTATTCTTTGTGTAGAGAAAGGCCATTGATTTGTTTGAGTTAATTTTATATCCAGCTACTTCACCGAAGCTGTTTATCAGGCTTAGGAGTTCTCTGGTGGAATTTTTAGGGTCACTTATATATACTATCATATCATCTGCAAAAAGTGATATTTTGACTTCATCTTTTCCAATTTGTATCCCTTTGATCTCCTTTTGTTGTCGAATTGCTCTGGCTAGGACTTCAAGTACAATGTTGAATAGGTATGGAGAAAGTGGACAGCCTTGTCTAGTTCCTGATTTTAGAGGGATTGCTTCAAGCTTCTGACCATTTACTTTGATGTTGGCTACTGGTTTGCTGTAGATTGCTTTTATCATGTTTAGGTATGGGCCTTGAATTCCTGATCTTTCCAAGACTTTTATCATGAATGGGTGTTGGATCTTGTCAAATGCTTTTTCCGCATCTAAGGAGATGACCATGTGGTTTTTGTCTTTGAGTTTGTTTATATACTGGATTACGTTGATGGATTTCCGTATATTGAACCATCCCTGCATCCCTGGGATGAAACCTACTTGGTCAGGATGGATGATTGTTTTGATGTGTTCTTGGATTCGGTTAGCAAGAACTTTATTGAGGATTTTTGCATCAATATTCATAAGGGATATTGGTCTGAAGTTTTCTATCTTTGTTGGGTCTTTTTGTGGTTTAGGTATCAGAGTAATTGTGGCTTCATAGAATGAGTTGGGTAGAGTACCTTCTGTTTCTATTTTGTGGAATAGTTTGTGAAGAACTGGGATTAGATCTTCTTTGAAGGTCTGATAGAACTCTGCACTAAACCCATCTGGTCCTGGGCTTTTTTTAGTTGGGAGATATTAATGACTGCTTCTATTTCTTTGGGGGATATAGGGCTGTTTAGATCATTAACCTGATCTTGATTCAACTTTGGTACCTGGTATCTGTCTAGGAACTTCTCCATTTCATCCAGGTTCTCCAGTTTTGTTGAGTATAGCCTTTGGTAGAAGGATCTGATGGTGTTTTGGATGTCTTCAGGATCTGTTGTTATGTCTCCTTTTTCATTTCTGATTTTGTTAATTAGGATGCTTTCCCTGTGCCCTCTAGTGAGTCTGGCTAAGGGTTTATCTATCTTGTTGATTTTCTCAAAGAACCAGCTCCTTGATTGGTTGATTCTTTGAATAGTTTTTCTTGTTTCCACTTGGTTGATTTCACCCCTGAGTTTGATTATTTCCTGCCGTCTACTCCTCTTGGGTGAATTTGCTTCCTTTTGTTCTAGTGCTTTTAGGTGTGTTGTCAAGCTGCTAATGTGTGCTCTCTCTAGTTTCCTTTTGGAGGCACTCAGAGCTATGAGTTTTCCTCTTAGAAATGCTTTCATTGCGTCCCATAAGTTTGGGTATGTTGTGGCTTCATTTTCATTGAACTCTAAAAAGTCCTTAATTTCTTTCTTTATTCCTTACTTGACCAAGGTATCATTGAGAAGAGTGTTGTTCAGTTTCCACGTGAAGGTTGGCTTTCTATTATTTATTTTGTTATTGAAGATCAGCCTTAGGCCATGGTGATCTGATAGGATGCAT
Organism: Mus caroli; assembly: GCF_978045245.1. Lineage (NCBI taxonomy): Eukaryota > Metazoa > Chordata > Mammalia > Rodentia > Muridae > Mus > Mus caroli. The sequence goes on from NW_028227271.1 coordinate 41,705,006, forward strand.
GGGACAATTTCAATATTTTTATATCTGTTGAGGCCTGCTTTGTGACCAATTATGTGGTCAATTTTGGAGAAGGTACCATGAGGTGCTGAGAAGAAGGTATATCCTTTTGTTTTAGGATAGAATGTTCTGTAGATATCTGCCAGATCCATTTGATTCATAATTTCTCCTAGTTTCACTGTGTCCCTGTTTAGTTTCTGTTTCCATGATCTGTCCATTGGTGAAAGTGGTGTGTTGAAGTCTCCCACTATTATTGTATGAGGTGCAATGTGTGCTTTGAGCTTTACTAAAGTTTCTTTAATGAATGTGGCTGCCTTTGTATTTGGAGCATAGATATTCAGGATTGATAGTTCCTCTTGGAGGATTTTACCTTTGATGAGTATGAAGTGTCCCTCCCTGTCTTATTAATGGCTTTGGGTTGGAAGTCAATCTTATCAGATATTAGAATGGCTACTCCAGCTTGTTTCTTCATGCCATTTGCTTGGAAAATTGTTTTCCAGCCTTTCATTCTGAGGTAGTGTCTATCCTTTACTCTGAGATGAGTTTCCTGTAAGCAGCAAAATGTTGGGTCTTGTTTGTGTAGCCAGTTTGTTAGTCTATGTCTTTTTATCGGGGAGTTGAGTCCATTGATATTAAGAGATATTAAGGAAAAGTAATTGTTGTTTCCTGTTATTTTTGTTGTTAAGGTTGGCATTTTGTTCTTGTGGCTGTCTTCTTTTAGGTTTGTTGAGGGATTACCTTCTTGTTGTTTCTAGGGCGTGGTTCCTGTCCTTGTATTGGTTTTTTTCTGTTATTATCCTTTGAAGGGCTGGATTCGTGGAGAGATAATGTGTGAATTTGGTTTTGTCGTGGAATACTTTGGTTTCTCCATCTATGTTAATTGAGAGTTTGGCTGGGTATAGTAGCCTGGGCTGGAATTTGTGTTCTTTTAGTGTCTGTATAACATCCGTCCAGGATCTTCTGGCTTTCATAGTCTCTGGTGAAAAATCTGGTGTAATTCTGATAGGCTTGCCTTTATATGTTACTTGGCCTTTTTCTCTTACTGCTTTAGTATTCTATCTTTATTTAGAGCATTTGTTGCTCTGATTTTATGTGTCGGGAGGTATTTCTTTTCTGGTCCAGTCTATTTGGAGTTCTGTAGGCCTCTTGTATGTTCATGGGCATCTCTTTCTTTAGATTAGGGAAGTTTTCTTCTATAATTTTGTTGAAGATGTTTGCTGGTCCTTTGAGTTGAAAATCTTCATTCTCATCCACTCCTATTATCCGTAGGTTTGGTCTTCTCATTGCGTCCTGTATTTCTTGGATGTTTTGAGTTAGGATCTTTTTGCATTTTACATTTTCCTTGATTGTTGTGCCGATGTTCTCTATGGAATCTTCTGCACCTGAGATTCTCTCTTCCATCTCTTGTATTCTGTTGCTGATGCTCGTATCTATGGTTCCAGATTTCTTTCCTAGGGTTTCTATCTCCAGTGTTGCCTCATTTTGGGTTTTCTTTATTGTGTCTACTTCCCTTTTTAGGTCTAGTATGGTTTTGTTCATTTCCATCATCTGTTTGGATGTGTTTTCCTGTTTTTCTGTAAGGACTTCTACCTGTTTGATTATGTTATCGTGTTTTTCTTTAAGGATTTGTAACTCTTTAGCAGTGTTCTCCTGCAATTCTTTAAGGGATTTTTGTGCTTTCTCTTTATTGTCTTCTGCCTGTTTAGCAGTGTTCTCCTGCATTTCTTTAAGTGTGTTATTAAAGTCCTTCTTGAAGTTCTCTATCATCATCAGGAGATATGCTTTTAAATCCGTGTCTAGCTTTTCCGGTGTGTTGGGGTGCCCTGGACTGGGCGAAGTGGGGGTGCTGGGTTCTGATGATGGTGAGTGGTCTTGGTTTCTGTTAGTAAGATTATTACGTTTACCTTTCGCCATCTGGTAATCTCTGGGGTTAGTTGTTATCGTTGTCACTGTTTAAAGATTGGAGCCGAAGCTGTGTTCCACTCACCAGCAGTCTCTAAATCCTGCGGCGGGGGTCATGGGTAGCTGACGGTACCCCGGTGCTGGTCCAGCCGGAAGAGGCCTGTGGTCCTACACAGGCCGTTTTTCTGCTTCCCTAACTAATGCAGTCTCTGGTCCTGCGTGCAATTGGATTGGAGCAGAAGCTGTGTTCCACTCTCCAGAAGTCTTAAGATCCTGTGGTGGGTGTTGTGGGTAGCTGGTGAGTGTCAGTCGACCCTGTGTCCCAGCTGCCCCGGGGTGCTTTTCTGACCGGAAGAGGGTTGTGGCCCTATGTAGGCCGGATTTCTCTCTCCCCAACCAGAGCAGTCTCAGGTCCCGCGTGATTGGACTGGAACAGAAGCTGTGTTCCACTCACCAGCAGTCCCAAAATCCTGCGGTGGGGGTTGTGGGTAGCTGGCGGGTGTCAGGCAACCCTGCGCTCCTGCTACCCCGGTGCTGATCTGGCTGGATGAGGCCTGTGGCCCTACTCAGGCCGGTTTCTGCTTCCCTAACTAATGCAGTCTCAGGTCCCGCGCAATTGGATTGGAGCTGAAGCTGTGTTCCACTCACCAGCAGTCCCAAAATCCTGCGGCGGGGGTTGTGGGTAGCTGGCGGGTGTCAGGCAACCCTGTGCTCCCGCTACCCCGGCGCTGATCCAGCCGGATGAGGCCTGTGGTCCTACTCAGGCTGGTTTCTGCTTCCCTAACTAATGCAGTCTCAGGTCCCGCGCAATTGGATTGGAGCTGAAGCTGTGTTCCACTCACCAGCAGTCCCAAAATCCTGTGGCGGGGGTCGTGGGTAGCTGGCGGGTGTCAGGCAACCCTGCGCTCCCGCTACCCCGGGCGCTGATCCAGCTGGATGAGGCCTGGGTCCTACTCAGGATGGTTTCTGCTTCCCTAACTAATGCAGTCTCAGGTCCCGCGCAATTGGATTGGAGCAGAAGCTGTGCTCCACTCACCAGAAGTCTTAAGATCCTGTGGCAGGTGTTGTGGGTAGCTGGCGAGTGTCAGCAGACCCTGCGCCCCAGCTGCCCCTGGTGCTTTTCTGACTGGAAGAGGGTTGTGGCCCTTGTAGGCCGGATTTCTCTCTCCCCAACCAGAGCAGTCTCAGGTCCTGCGTGATTGGACTGGAACAGAAGCTGTGTTCCACTCACCAGCAGTCCCAAAATCCTGCGGCGGGGGTCGTGGGTAGCTGGCGGGTGTCAGGCAATCCTGCGCTCCCGCTACCCCGGTGCTGATCTGGCCGGATGAGGCCTGTGGCCCTACTCAGGCCGGTTTCTGCTTCCCTAACTAATGCAGTCTCAGGTCCCGCGCAATTGGATTGGAGCAGAAGCTGTGTTCCACTCACCAGCAGTCCCAAAATCCTGCGGCGGGGGTCGTGGGTAGCTGGCGGGTGTCTACCCTTATTTCTATTTCTACATCTGCATCACTGAAGGGAAGACATTCTACAAACTTTGAAAGGGAACTGGATAAGATCCCCACTTGCCCCAGGATAGAAGGCTTCCTTATTTAGATGCCTGGAAGTCCTTTATACTTATTCAGGTCAGGGGTTATTTTTCTTGTGTGTGGTACTAATTAAGTGGGCAGACTTAGGGGTCAGAGGTACCTAGACCCAAACTCAACATAAGCATTTTTTTCTGTACATTTAACCTGACATCACAGACACTGAGGTTCCTCTCGGAGAGATGAAACCGAATGCTGGTGGGGAAACTATGAAAAGCCAAACACAGTGCGAAGCACCAAGGGGTACAGGGGAGCACTTCAAAATAGCAGCTGCTGTCACCGTTGTGGTAGTATTGTAATCATTTCACTTGCATATTTTCCTAACAAATATGGAGCCAAATCTCAACACAAAATTTGGCAATGATTCTGCCAGTATCTCTCCCATAGATCATCTTATTGTTATCTGGAATGATAGAGATAGGACTCTGAAAGAAATAATAATAATAAGACCAAAGGACCTAGCACAAAGGAATGGGTAACTGTAATCAAAGAGCAAGTTGAGGCCCAGTGCTACTTCCTAGCAGCATCGGGTGGGGAACAATTAGCCCTGCCATGACTCTTCTTTCATTTACACAATGGAACTTTAATAAGTCATTAAGGCTCCAGTGACATAAAAAGTGCAAAAGAACATGACACATCCCAAATGCTAATAAAATACTAGTTATGTTACTGATTCTCTGGGTAGATTTAATCTATAAACATGAGAAATTTATGGTCAGAAAGTGATGAGATAGAGGATTTGGGGGGAAAGAATGGAAAGGTACTTTGTCTTATATTGTTGCAGAGCAAAAATACATGGTTCTCAGCAGACACATCTGGGTTAAAATACTAGTTTTGTTGTCTCTTGGCTGGAAGGCTTTCCCTCAGTGGCTTTATCTCTCTGGGTCTCCATTTCCCAACACACAAATGTGGTAAGAAGTATATCTACATTGCTGGCTCGGAGTGAAGCTTGCACACTTAAATACCCAGTGCAGCCTGAAGAATGGCCAGCATCTTGTGAATGCTCATTTTTCCTTTCACAAACCTAGAGAGAAGAGGCAGCTACATCAGCACTCTTATCTCAGTGCTTTGGAGACTAGAATCACTTGTCTCCTGGAGAGAATGCTGGCCAGAACAACACAGGATGGGACAATGCTTATCTGAGAGAACTGCAGCAATGGCATTGGAAGTCCAAGGTCCTTTAGACTAGAGAGCTACAGTGCAAAGAAGGATACCAAGATGAGGAGAAGTGTGTGTGGTATTTACTACATGAGAGGTCATGGGATACAACACAATGAGTTATACCAGTCAGCCTGGATATTACAATTATCAATACCATAGCAAACCATGTAAAAGTTAGAGACATAAAACAGGCTCTGGTTTTCAGGGGAGAAAAGAAAGAGAAAGGGGGGGGGGGACAAAGAAAGGAGGCAGGCAGAGAGAAGGGATAAAAAACTGAAAATTACAGAACAGTAGAATTTACTTAAATAGAAAATTGGGCAGGAAAAAAAAAAACTTTTCCCTATTCCTGGAGGCCCTGGAGGTTGCTTTGGTGAACTCTGACATCCCTGGCAGTTCTCAGAATCTGTGGCCTTCCCCATGGACCCTGAATGGTGGTGATTAACTTTCCCTTTTCCCAAGATGAGTAGCGCAAGCTTTCATCTTGCAGTGTTTATAAATGCCTTTGAAAGTGGAATGTGCCCTGTACATATGCAGAGCTATCATTAATACAGTGTCCAAACACCTCTCTCCACATGGTAGTTAAGGAACAAAGCATCAGCACTGTGGATAGGAGAGATGTTTCAGTATAAGCATGTGTGTGCACACACCCCACTTAAGGAAGGTTCTTTATTCTCAACTCTCCTTGGAAGAAATACCAGAATACCTCACACCAGCCAAACAGACAAGAATGTGAGCCCTTCACAGGCTCAAATATAGAACTGGGCAACAAGACTGGAGCATAATTGGCTCTTTTTGATGAACCTTCCTTTGGCTATAAGACACTGAGCAAGGCAGTAGGAGAAATATAACAGGACACTATACTGAAGACTCGGAGGTCACAGGAACATTGACCTGGTGTCTAGGTTTACTCTCGGAAGACAGATTTCCAGGAGAGTCAATGAACTTCAAATGAAGAATGCTCAACACAGTTGAATAAGAAATGAAAAGAAGTTCCCACCCATGTACAGCCAAAGGCACATTGTCCAAACATGTTATTGTGTAGACAAAGTTCATTGATTTAAAATATTTCTGTTCACTTTAAGCGTCCATGAAAGTCATGACCCCTATTTATGAAGGCTCATATAAACAAAATTTCACCCAGATCAGATATTCCCCAGAGTTCTGTACTCTCTGGGCCCTTTCTTATCCTCCTTGATAGATGTGTTGAAGAAAAGCCAAAAGGGTTCAAAGCAGCAAAAAGTAGACCTTCTCCAACCCTTGGCCCAGGGCATCTAGTTCAGGGTGGGATATAGCAGATACCTGAGAGAAATAATTAATAGATAAACCCCTTTAATGGATAAATTTGAAGCTGAAGAGGTGAAGTAGATAACTACCTTGCCTTTCAAACATGAGGATAAGATTTCTGATGTCAAGAACCCATGTAAATCCTTGGTCGAAAAAATAGCCCCCACTGCTCAGAAGGCAGGGACAGGGGATCTATGCAAGGGCATGGTAGTCTGCCTCTGTGAATAAGGTAGAGAGTGACTAAGGAAGAAGCTAGACACCAGCTTTGGCTCCTCACATGCCTTTCCACATGTGTGCACACATATAAATGCTCTGCTAAACACACTAAGCCTGCATACATATACATACCACACACATATAAAGAAAAAAGGAAAAGCAAAAATTATAAATACTACATACATACATACATACATACATACATAAGGAACTCTTTCTGAGGCACTGATATTTTAGCTGTACCACTGAAGTCTTTATTTTGGCATTTTTTATTGCTTAATACATTTGTGACTAAGTGGCTGAATCATGAGTCATGTCAAGGACATAAGAATGACAACATATGTGCTATGTTCCTTCCAGGGTACCAGAGGATTAAAAAAACAAAATATCTGGGTATGGGGGTGCATGCATTTATGCTCAGAACTCAGGAGGCTGAGACAGGTGGATCTCAGTGAATTCAAGGCCAGTTTGGCCCATATAGCAAACTATAGGCCTCCTAGAGCTACTTCTATAGAAATAAAACAACAACAACAGTCCATCTTTTTCATTTCTGTTCCATTTGTCTTATTTTTCAGATGTCAATGGTCTCTTAGTTACCACATACTAATTTTATAGAATGATGGGTTTCATTATAGAATTTTCCATAGGTGTATCGTATATCTTGAGCACATGTAGGCTTCATTGGCCTCTGGCTGAATTCCATCATTTTCCTCAGTAGTATTCTATTCCCATGTCTGCTTTTGTTATCAAGAGCCTACAGACAAGAAAATACACATTTGACTCTCTGAGCATGGTTCATTTCATTTAATATCATAATCACTAGTTCCATCTACTTCTGTAGAAACAACAGAATTTTCTCTCCTTTATGTATAGTGTGTGTGTGTGTGTGTGTGTGTGTGTGTGTGATTTTCTTTACCCAGCATAGATTGAAAGAGCCAAGGTCAATTCCTCAACATAGCTTATTTTTTTAAAATACCCACTGTCTTGAAGACTCAGCAGCTCTAATGCAAATGCAAAAACCAAAACCTACAATTGTAAAATGGAGAGATCTGTTTGGAGGCATCCTAGGTGAATCACAAAGTCAGGCAGACTTTAAGCTGTTGTACTTCCTCAACACCACCAGCTTCTGTATGCTTCCTACGCCTTCACCATCCCTCTATCATAACAAGAATAGCAGTAGGTAAGACATGCAAACTGCCAGGCAACAGGTAGTGGTTTACCTTTAATCCCAGCACTTGAGAGGCAGAGACAGGCAGATCTCTGAGTTAGAGGCCTGCTGGTCTCCAGAGTGAGTTCCAGAACAGCAGGGATAACACAGAGAAACCCTGTCTTGAAAAACAAAATCAAGTAAACAATCCCTAGTGAGCATTTACTGCTCACTGGGGTTGCACTCCAACCCTCCAGCAAGTTCCCTGTTTATGAAAGACAAGAAAAAGGAAGGCCTACAAAAAGCAAAGCAGGGTAGAGCTAGAGGGCTTCTGAAAGTTAAACCTTCTGGTTTCTTTTGCTAAAGCAGTCATCTTCCTTGAATAGGAAATACAACACCCTCCACTGGGATAGTAGAAACAAAACGAACTATACAAAGAATCAACCAAACCAGGAGCTAGTTCTTTGAGAAAATCAACAAGATAGATAAATCCTTAGCTAGACTAATTAGAGGGCACAGGGACAGTATCCTAATTAACAAAATCAGAAATGAAAAGGGAGATATAACAACAGAATCTGAGGAAATCCAAAACATCATCAGATCCTACTACAAAAGGCTATACTCAACAAAACTGGAAAACCTATATGAAATGGACAATTTCCTAGATCAATACCAGGTACCAAAGTCAAATCAGGATCAGATTAATGATCTAAACAGTCCCATATCCCCTAAAGAAATAGAAACAGTCATTAATAGTCTCCCAACCAAAAATAAAACCCAGGGCCAAATGGGTTTAGTGCAGAGTTCTATCAGACCTTCAAAGAAGACCTAATTCCAATTCTCCTCAAACTATTCCACAACATAGAAACAGAAGGTACTCTACCCAATTAATTCTACGAAGCCACAATTACTCTGATACCTAAACCACATAAAGACCCAACAAAGATAGAGAACTGCAGATCAGTTTCCCTTATGAATATCGATGCAAAAATACTCAATAAAGTTCTCACTAACCGAATCCAAGAACACATCAAAACAATCATCCATCATGATCAAGTAGGCTTCATCCCAGGGATACAGGGATGGTTCAATATATGGAAATCCATCAAAGTAATTCACTCTATAAACAATCTCAAAGATAAAAATCACATGATCATCTCATTATATGCTGAGAAAGCCTTTGACAAAATCCAACACCTTTTCATGATAAAAGTCTTGGAAACATCAGGAATTCAAGGCTCATACCTAAACATAATAAAAGCAATATACAGCAAATCAGTAGCCAACATCAAACTAAATGGAGTAAAACTTGAAGCAATCCTAACAAGTTCCTGCAAAGCTCCCTGGGACTAAACCACCAATCAAAGAAATCACATGGTGGAATTCGTGGCTCTAGCTGCATATATAGCAGATGATGGCCTAGTCAGTCATCAATGGAAGGAGAGACCCTTGGTCTTGTGAAGGCTCTATGCCCCAGTAGAGGGGAATGCTAGGGCCAAGAAGTGGGAGTGGGTGGGTTGGGGAGCAGGGGGAGGGCAGAAGGAATAGGGGATTTTCAGAGAGGAAACTAGGAAAGGGGATAGCATTTGAAATGTAAATAAAGAAAATATCTCATTTTTTAAAAAATAGAAATTTCATCTCATTTGATCCTTAGAGTTAGGATAGTTCACTTTTATCGGATTTGCATTCAGATATGGTTGTTAAAAGCCTTGCTAGACGAAGCATGGTGAGACAAGCACCCTTTATAGGTCTCCAAAGCCTCCAATTGGCAGGTGAATCAGGAGCAAGTTCTGAGCCCTTTCTACAAAAGTGACCCCCATACTTGACAGATGTTCTAGGGAGGCACATGAATGTGCCTCATCTTTCTGAAGTACAGCTTAGAATTTCGTTTTAAATAATTGTCACAACTGATACACATTAGTTTTTCTTTTAAAACACTTCTATTGGGCATTTTTTTTTTTACAAAATTAAAGGAGATATGAAAAGAACAATAACATAGCTGTTCAAAAGTATAAGGTTAAGGAGGTGAAGAGATGACTTAGTGACTACACACTGGCAGTTCTTCGGAGGACTTAGGCTCTGTTCCCTGCACATACACCTTGGTTTATAATCAGCGGTAATTTTAATCCTAAGGAATCAGAAGCCCCCTTCTGGTTTCCATGGGCATTGCATGTATGTGATGCATACAAGCAGGCAAAATACCCATATATCATAAATAAAAATAAATAATTCAAGTTAAAAAAAATTTACTGGGTTAAAAATCTTGAACTGAACCTTCAGTTTAGGTAGGAATTGCATTGAAGGGGTATCAGGCTTGAGCATCCCATAATAGTCACTTGCTCTCCGAATTTATCTATCTCCATAAGGGTTTTCATCTGTTACAAAAAGAAGATTCTTTGATGAAGGATGAGAGTTAAAATCATGGAAGATGGAATGAAAAGACTGTAAGAGGCAGAGCCCCAAGACTCCTTTGGTAAATCTTGTCACTTAGATACAACAGAGAAAACGTACCCATACATTCTCAACACTATCGTCTATTTCAAAGGGACACAATGGGTCCCAAGGAGATTGCTCAAGGTGCTTCCAGCAGAGCCTGGTGTACAACAAGCATGGGAAGAACACTGTTTCGTGTGATTGTCTTACTGACGACACTCCACGTGGTTTTGTGACGAGAGTTGTTCAGGGCAGAATCTGGGAGCTGGCAGTTCAAAGGTCGCCTGTCTTCAGTAGGCCCTTAAAAGACACAATAGTGCAAAGCTAAAGGGAAATTCATTCTATTAGGTCATAGTAGGAATAACAAAGAAATCTAATAACACCCCATCTCTACAGCTCCATCTTTGGCTGTGACATGAGGCTTATGTTTAAACTTAAGGCAAGAGTTACATGTATGTAAGTAGTGTCTGGTTAAGGTGTGGCTCTGCCCATCATCACTGTCCCATCTCCAGTGTCTCCTCTCCTTATATGTAGCCTCACAAATCAGAACTGTGTGAAATTTCTTCTTAAGGACAAGTCCCTCCTCTGTGGCACCATTCCTTCCCTTTTTTCCCCGTCACAAGATTTATAATGAAATAATTCCTTGGATTCTGCTGTTTCATCAATGTGAAAACCAAAAGAAAGGGGTGAAGGTGTCTCTTTAGAATTCTTTTATTCATGCCATGTGGTTAGAGTTGCATGTTATTATCTGTTTAAATGAGGAGGGAAGCTTATCCAACACAGTGGTGAGACATTTTAATCCCAATCTTGCTTGATTAGTTAATTCCTCCCTGTGCTAGAGATTGGGATACATTATCAAAATGAATTATATATATATATATACATATATATATATATGTATATTTATAATCTAGTAAAATCTAGTGACACCCCACCTCTTTGTTTTATATATATTACAGCTTAAGAAGAATTTTGATACATATTGATTTATGTCACTTTGCAGTCTTAAAAACACCTATTTGGTGCCTCTACCTAACCTTTCTCCATCTATACTTCCAATATCACAAGTTTAAAAGAAAATTACACCTCTTTATACCTAAGGACACAGGTTTTTTGTTTTTTGGTTTTTGGTTTTTTTTCTCCTTAGAGTCCTAAAGACATTGGCATGGAATAGATTTTCCTGGGAAATTTACAATGCCAAAGCGCATTTTTTTTCCTTAGGGTAGAAATAATCAGAGCCTGGTGGTACCTGCCTGTCATTCAAACACTCATGAGACTAAGATGGAAATATTCAAAACAAAAGGTCAGTCTGAGCTGCATAGTTAGAGCCTGCCACAATATTAAAAAAAAAATACAAAAAGAGTTGAATAGATCTGCTATATAAACAGTCTTGTCTTTTATTTTAGAAAAATAAATACTGAGCCCTGAGATTAAATCAGATGCTTTTGATATTATAATATGCAGAGTCTTGAGGCAAAATGCAACTTAGACCCGATCGGGGTGAGCACAGTGCATATAACAGTGAATTGGAATTGTTATGAATAAAATTGTGCTGGAAGCAACTAGAATTTGTTTTTCTGCTCAAATGAGAATTCTTTACCCTGTGCATGATATTTACTGATGCTTTTAATGTAACTTGGTGGGTCACCAAAGAGACACACCTCTGTGTCATTCTATCAGGGCATTTCCTGAGTAATTTAAGTGACTGGGGATGCCACTGTTCTAAGGGCTTGATCCTTGAAAGGAACAGCATGCACTCATCGCACTCTGCTTCCTGATTGCAGATGCAATGTGACCAGCAGCTTCGTGTTGCTGCTGCCTGCCGGGCCTTCATGACTCCTCTCCAACCACAAGACAATTAAGCTCCTACATTAATTGCATTCTTCAGGTAGCTTGTCACAGCATGGAGATAAGAAATTAATAGGTTGCTAGATATCAAAGACCGATAGGATTGGTTCATGGGTGAACTTGAGTGAATAACATGATTTTTTTGACTTGACAATACCGAAGGCCATGTCTCTGCTGGAAACCTGTCACCTTGCTTCTTAGCTTTCTCACGGTTTATAGAATTATCAGTCATATATTTGGAAGTGGCAAAAGACCTATTTCAAATTCCCTATGATTACAGCGCCTCTGTCTCTCTCTGTCTCTCTCTCTGTGTCTCTCTCTGTCTCTCTCTGTCTCTCTCTGTCTCTCTCTGTGACTCTCTGTCTCTCTCTCCCCTCCCTCCCTCCCTCCCTCCCTTCTCATTCAAATGCCTGTTGTTCCTTCCATCCTTGACCCAGGAACAAGAGATGGAAGTAAGGATTAACCTCAAATACAAACCGACAGAGAAAACCTGTATGCAGAAAAGCAAACACCCTCATCAAAGCACTGACACAGTGGTCCTGTGCTCCGATAAATCTGACTGAAACAATTTGCTTCTTCATTTTCCAATGAGGCTGAAGAGGGCAGATTATTTTCTTATGTATAAATTAACCTCCTAATGGAAGATTAAACAGTAATTTATTTCACACATCAGAAGATTGAAGTTCAGAGTGAGTTTTCCAAAGGGCCTAGCTAGTTAAGTGGGGAGAAAATACACAAAGAATTTGTGTGATATGCAACTCCTACTCTGATCAGGCTGCTATAGTGTCAGTATCATCAGGTATTTTAATCGGAGAAATCCATGGCGCTTTGAAATTCCCAGAAGTCATTCTCAGAAGATATCCTGAATCATGGTGCATTAAACCTTGAGCCAGGGCTTTGTGATGACACAGTAGTGTGGATACTAACCGTAAATCAGCTACATTTGGTGGATTTTGGGGGGAGGGGGACCTTGGAGCTGATAAGCACATACCCAGAGGATATTGTGGCTATTCTTCCCTGTCTAGGTTCATTCATTTTGACTGGCCACCCATGATGCTACTCTCCAAATGACTTAGAAATATGTGTCAATTAGACAATGGGCTCTTGCTCATCTCATGGGAGTAACACCAACACAACTGATATCTTAGAAGAGTTCTAGAATATCAAATTACAAGGACTTTTTGATGTCACATGGTATATTTAGTGTGAACTCTGAGGGTCTGGAACTTCTGCAAGCAACTGGTTCAGGGCTTTTCAACCATTATTACTTTCCACAACTTAGGTTCTCACCAGTAATGTGGGACCAGCATCACTGCTACTTCAGTGGACAGCTGCATGAATTGTGTATGACTGATGTAAGCACAAAGGAATCATAGACATTAATATACCCCCAGGCATTTGTGTGTAGGGCTACCTGTGTGTACAGGTATACATGCAGTTATACAGACCAGAGCTCACTGGGTATGCAAGACTAGCTAACTAGTGATCTCCAGGTAGCTCTTTACATTCACAGAACTGAGACTACAAACGTGTACCACTATACACAGCTTCATTTGAACATAGGTCCTGAACATAGGTTTGAACAAGGGTCCTGATACTTACACAGCAAGGGCTTTATTAACCAGCCCAACTCCCTAGACTCTGGCTTTTTAAAATGTATTTTATCTGATCAAAATCTGCATATAAAACAATTTGCCTACATTAAGCAACTGACACCGTTTGCTAATATATAGCCTTCTAGCCACTCCTACAGACAGAATCTCAAATTTGTCCTTGAAATATGAACTTTTTTCACAGTCCTTTAAAATATATCCATTTTCTTACATAACTGCTAATCTGTTCTTTATTCATCTGGTATATCGTTCTGGGCAGGATTCTCTGCACTAGAGTTTCATCTGTATGAAATATCATAGTATATAGTTTGTGTCTGATGTTTTTTCCTCAATATATTGTAAAATGCCTTCATGTAGTATCAATAGTTTGTCTTTCCTTATTATGCAATATTCCATTTAATGTGTACATGTACATACACGTATATATGTACACATATATGTGTGTGTATATATATATATATATATATGTGTGTGTGTGTGTGTGTGTGTGTATGTGTACATATCAGAAATATTCTGTACACTGTATATTTACCTATTCATCCATCCACAGGCATTTCCAACTTGGGTAATCACAACTAAAGTTGCTATGAATACATTATACAAGTTTTTTTGTTAAATGCATTTTCTCTTACTAAACACTTCAGAGAACAATAAAAAGCAAATTGCTGAAGTCCAAGCATGGGATGCCTTTAATCCCAGTACTCAGGAGGCAGAGGTAAGCAGATAAATTCCTGTTTGTTTGAGGCCAGCCTGCTTTACAAAGCAAGTTCAAGAGAGCCAGGGCTATTTCACAGAGAAACCCTGTCTTGAAAAAACAAACAAAAAACTAAAGAGGCCAGTGAAGAAGAAGGGGGTGGAGAAAAAGGATGAAGAAGGAGGAAGAACAAGAGGAGGATGAAGAAGGAGAAGGAGGAGGAGAAGGAGGAGGAGGAGGAGGAAGAAAAAGAAAGTAGCAGCAGCTGAACCCTGTATAAAGCTGTCACAGAGATCTTCTCTGGGATGTGGCATTTGACTCTCCTACCAGCAATTCAGAGACTTAATTGCTTCCACTTAACATGGACACATGGCATCATCTTTCTCAGTTTAGTCATGTTCATGGGTATATTAAGAGCTCATTGATGTTCTAATTTTCATTTCCCTCGTGAAAATCATATAGTGCATCTTTAATGGACATTATTTTCCATTTCTATATTTTCTTTCATGTAGGGTCTGTTCCTAGCTTTTACACACTTAGTGGGATGTCTTATTATTATTGAAGTGTAAGTGTTCTTCATATATTTCTGAAGTCCTCTGCCGGGTATATGTATTGGCTTTATGTTATCCCATTCTAGTTCACCCAAGCTATTTTAATAGGCTAAAGATAGTTTTTCTAGGAAACTCAGAATAGTCTTGTTTATTAGGAAGCTTGGAGTTTTGTAAAAGAAAAGAATTTCTATTGGGACTGGGTGGAGGGGGCTATTATCTGTTGGCAAACAGTGCTTAATGTCAGTTTTTATAAACCAAGTTTTATTGGGACACAGTCATATTAATTCACTGACATGTTGATCATGGCGGTGTTTTATGCTACAAAGACAAATTTAAGTAGCTATAAGAGAGACCATGTGGCTTCCAAAGTCTAAACTACTTATTACCTATTTCTTTATAGGAAAGGTTTGCCAACTCCTGCTTTACAGCATTGGCCTTTGTGCTCTTAGCCAACTTCTATACAACAGAAAAGAAGCCTGTCACGTCCTTCAAGGACTTGGAGTATCTTCTCTGTCTCCCCTTCTGTCCTGCAGGCTGAAAAACAAATATCCCTCAGCACTCCCTAGAAGTGACTTCAAAGATTCTGGTCCACCCTAGCCGGCCTTCAACTGTTACACCCTTAAACAGTACCGTGTCCAAAGTTATCCTGAGATTTCTTGGCAATGGCACAGTTATAGCAAGAGAAAAAAACCTTTTAGTCCTTTCACTTGGGCTGTTCGGCTTGTTAATATCAGTGTATGGTTGGTTCCAATGTGGATTATGGTCAGATACAGAACCTATGTGTATTATCTCCTGGATATCTCCCCTACGGAACCCATCCATCTCCTCATCACTTATTCAAGAAAACAGATCAAGTGGCTTCTGTGTCCCCGTGCATTCCACTGTCAGTTATTTAAATCTAAGTATAAGAGACTACATTTGTCCCTGTTAAATACTTTGGACTGTGGCTCACATTGTAACTGTCATACACATATACAGACACACACCACAAACAAAACCTACACAGAGTTTTTAAAAAAAAAATTTTTTTTTACATGCTCATTGTCCTACCTGAAGTGTGTTATAGAGGAGGTAGGAACCTAACGTCGGTTTGCTCATTGACCAGATTCCTTTAATTCTGAAGCTCTTAGGATTGCTTCAGCTGAACACTTAATCAACAGCGTTGTTGAAGTAAGTAGGTATCAAATGAGTTAATAAACGTGGCTCCAAGTATTGTTCTGTCTCTTTGAATACAGTTTGGAATAAAAGAACAATAAATAATTGTGTGACCTTGCACTTGCACACCTAGAAACACACACAAAAACAATATGCAACTAAAAAAGCAAGCCACTCTTCCAGCCGGACCAGCACCTGGGTAGCTAGAGCGCAGGGTCTGCTGACGCCCGCCAGCTACCCACGACGCCCAGCCACAGGATTTTGAGACTGCTGGTGAGTTGAACACAGCTTCTGCTCCAGTCCAATCACCCGGGACCTGAGACTGCTTTGGTTGGGGAGGCAGAAATCCGGCCTGAGTAGGGCCACAAGAATCTTCCAGTCAGAAAAGCCCCTGGGTAGCTAGGGCGCAGGGTCGGCTGACACTCGCCAGCTACCCACAACACCCGCCACAGGATCTTAAGACTTCTGGTGAGTGGAACACAGTTTCTGCTCCAATCCAATTGCTCGCGGGACCTGAGACTGCATTAGCTAGGGAAACAGAAAACCAGCCTGAGTAGGGCCACAGGGCTCTTCCGGCCTGAACAGCACCGGGGTAGCTAGAGCGCAGGGTCGGCTTACACCCGCCAGCTACCCTCTACACCCTCCACAGGATTTTGAGACTTCGGGTGAGTGGAACACAGAGTCTGCTCCAATCTTTAAACAGTGACAACGATAACAACTAACCCCAGAGATTACCAGATGGCGAAAGGTAAACGTAATAATCTTACTAACAGAAACCAAGACCACTCACCATCATCAGAACCCAGCACTCCCACTTCGCCCAGTCCAGGGCACCCCAACACACCGGAAAAGCAAGACACGGATCTAAAAGCATATCTCATGATGATGGTAGAGGACATCAAGAAGGACTTTAATAACACACTTAAAGAAATACAAAGGAACACTGGTAAACAGGTAGAAGACATTAAAGAGGAAGCACAAAAATCCCTTAAAGAATTGCAGGAGAACACTGCTACAGAGTTACAAATCCTTAAAAAAAAACAGGATAACACAATCAAACAGGTAGAAGTCCTTAAAGAAAAACAGGAAAACACATCCAAACAGATGATGGAAATGAACAAAACCATACTAGACCAAAAAAGGGAAGTAGACACAATAAAGAAAACCCAAAATAAGGCAACACTGGAGATAGAAACCCTAGGAAAGAAATCTGGGACCATAGATACCAACATCAGCAACAGAATACAAGAGATGGAAGAGAGAATCTCAAGTGCAGAAGATTCCATAGAGAACATCGGCACAACAATCAAGGAAAATGTAAAATGCAAAAAGATCCTAACTCAAAACATCCAAGAAATACAGGACACAATGAGAAGACCAAACCTATGGATAATACGAGTGGATGAGAATGAAGATTTTCAACTCAAAGGACCAGCAAACATCTTCAACAAAATTACAGAAGAAAACTTCCCAAATCTAAAGAAAGAGATGCCCATGAACATACAAGAAGCCTACAGAACTCCAAATAGACTGGACCAGAAAAGAAATACCTCCCGACACATAATAATCAGAACAACAAATGCTCTAAATAAAGATAGAATACAAAAAGCAGTAAGAGAAAAAGGCCAAGTAACATATAAAGGCAAGCCTATCAGAATTACACCAGATTTTTCACCAGAGACTATGAAAGCCAGAAGATCCTGGACAGATGTTATACAGACACTAAAAGAACACAAATTCCAGCCCAGGCTACTATACCCAGCCAAACTCTCAATTAACATAGATGGAGAAACCAAAGTATTCCACGACAAAACCAAATTCACACATTATCTCTCCACGAATCCAGCCCTTCAAAGGATAATAACAGAAAAAAACCAATACAAGGACAGGAACCACGCCCTAGAAACAACAAGAAGGTAATCCCTCAACAAACCTAAAAGAAGACAGCCACAAGAACAGAATGCCAACTTTAACAACAAAAATAACAGGAAACAACAATTACTTTTCCTTAATATCTCTTAATATCAATGGACTCAACTCCCCGATAAAAAGACATAGACTAACAAACTGGCTACACAAACAAGACCCAACATTTTGCTGCTTACAGGAAACTCATCTCAGAGAAAAGGATAGACACTACCTCAGAATGAAAGGCTAGAAAACAATTTTCCAAACAAATGGCATGAAGAAACAAGCTGGAGTAGCCATTCTAATATCTGATAAGATTGACTTCCAACCCAAAGTCATTTAAAAAGACAGGGAGGGACACTTCATACTCATCAAAGGTAAAATCCTCCAAGAGGAACTATCAATCCTGAATATCTATGCTCCAAATACAAAGGCAGCCACATTCATTAAAGAAACTTTAGTAAATCTCAAAGCATACATTGCACCTCATACAATAATAGTGGGAGACTTCAACACACCACTTTCACCAATGGACAGATCATGGAAACAGAAACTAAACAGGGACACAGAGAAACTACGAAAATTATGAATCAAATGGATCTGGCAGATATCTACAGAACATTCTATCCTAAAACAAAAGGATATACCTTCTTCTCAGCACCTCATGGTACCTTCTCCAAAATTGACCACATAATTGGTCACAAAGCAGGCCTCAACACATACAAAAATATTGAAATTGTCCCATGCATCCTATCAGATCACCATGGACTAAGGCTGATCTTCAATAACAAAATAAATAATAGAAAGCCAACCTTCACGTGGAAACTGAACAACACTCTTCTCAATGATACCTTGGTCAAGGAAGGAATAAAGAAAGAAATTAAGGACTTTTTAGAGTTCAATGAAAATGAAGCCACAACATACCCAAACTTATGGGACACAATGAAAGCATATCTAAGAGGAAAACTCATAGCTCTGAGTGCCTCCAAAAGGAAACTAGAGAGAGCACACATTAGCAGCTTGACAACACACCTAAAAGCACTAGAACAAAAGGAAGCAAATTCACCCAAGAGGAGTAGACGGCAGAAAATAATCAAACTCAGGGGTAAAATCAACCAAGTGGCAACAAGAAGAACTATTCAAAGAATCAACCAATCAAGGAGCTGGTTCTTTGAGAAAATCAACAAGATAGATAAACCCTTAGCCAGACTTACTAGAGGGCACAGGGAAAGCATCCTAATTAACAAAATCAGAAATGAAAAAGGAGACAAAACAACAGATCCTGAAGACATCCAAAACTCCATCAGATCCTTCTACCAAAGGCTATACTCAACAAAACTGGAGAACCTGGATGAAATGCAGAAGTTCCTAGACAGATACCAGGTACCAAAGTTGAATCAAGATCAGGTTAATGATCTAAACAGCCCTATATCCCCCAAAGAAATAGAAGCAGTCATTAATAGTCTCCCAACTAAAAAAAGCCCAGGACCAGATGGGTTTAGTGCAGAGTTCTATCAGACCTTCAAAGAAGATCTAATCCCAGTTCTTCACAAACTATTCCACAAAATAGAAACAGAAGGTACTCTAACCAACTCATTCTATGAAACCACAATTACTCTGTTACCTAAACCACAAAAAGACCCAACAAAGATAGAAAACTTCAGACCAATATCCCTTATGAATATTGATGCAAAAATCCTCAATAAAGTTCTTGCTAACCGAATCCAAGAACACATCAAAACAATCATCCATCCTGACCAAGTAGGTTTCATCCCAGGGATGCATGGATGGTCCAATGTAGGGAAATCCATCAACGTAATCCAGTATATAAACAAACTCAAAGACAAAAACCACATGGTCATGTCGTTAGATGCAGAAAAAGCATTTGACAAGATCCAACACCCATTCATGATAAAAGTCTTGGAAAGATCAGGAATTCAAGGCCCATACCTAAACATGATAAAAGCAATATACAGCAAACCAGTAGCCAACATCAAAGTAAATGGTGAGAAGCTTGAAACAATCACTCTAAAATCAGGGACTAGACAACGCTGTCCACTTTCTCCATACCTATTCAACATTGAAGTCCTAGCCAGAGCAATTCGACAACAAAAGGAGATCAAAGGGATACAAATTGGAAAAGAAGAAGTCAAAAGATCACTTTTGCAGATGATATGATAGTATATATAAGTGACACTAAAAATTCCACCAGAGAACTCCTAAACCTGATAAACAGCTTCGGTGAAGTAGCTGGATATAAAATTAACTCAAACAAATCAATGGCCTTTCTCTACACAAAGAATAAACAGGCTGAGAAAGAAATTAGGGAAACAACACCCTTCTCAATAGTCACAAATAATATAAAATATCTTGGCGTGACTCTAACTAAGGAAGTGAAAGATCTGTATAATAAAAACTTCAAGTCTCTGAAGGAAGAAATTATAGAAGATCTCAGAAGATGGAAAGATCTCCCATGCTCATGGATTGGCAGGATCAACATTGTAAAAATGGCTATCTTGCCAAAAGCAATCTACAGATTCAATGCAATCCCCATCAAAATTCCAAATCAATTCTTCAACGAATTAGAAAGTGCAATCTGCAAATTCATCTGGAATAACAAAAAACCTAGGATAGCAAAAACTCTTCTCAAGGATAAAAGAACCTCTGGTGGAATCACCATGCCGGACCTAAAGCTCTACTACAGAGCAATTGTGATAAAAACTGCATGGTACTGGTATAGTGACAGACAAATAGACCAATGGAATAGAATTGAAGACCCAGAAATGAACCCACACACCTATGGTCACTTGATCTTCGACAAGGGAGCTAAAAACATCCAGTGGAAGAAAGACAGCATTTTCAACAAATGGTGCTGGCACAACTGGTTGTTAACATGTAGAAGAATGCGAATCGATCCATTCCTATCTCCTTGTACTAAGGTCAAGTCTAAGTGGATCAAGGAACTTCACATAAAACCAGAGACACTGAAACTTATAGAGGAGAAAGTGGGGAAAAGCCTTGAAGATATGGGCACAGGGGAAAAATTCTTGAATAGAACGGCAATGGCTTGTGCTGTAAGATCGAGAATAGACAAGTGGGACCTCATGAAACTGCAAAGCTTCTGCAAGGCTAAAGACACCATCAATAAGACAAAAATACCACCAACAGATTGGGAAAGGATCTTCACCTATCCTAAATCAGATAAGGCACTAATATCCAATATATATAAAGAACTCAAGAAGGTGGACTCCAGAAAGTCAAATAACCCCATTAAAAAATGGGGCTCAGAACTGAACAAAGAATTCTCACCTGAGGAATACCGAATGGCAGAGAAGCACCTGAAAAAATGTTCAACATCCTTAATCATCAGGGAAATGCAAATCAAAACAACCCTGAGATTCCACCTCACACCAGTCAGAATGGCTAAGATCAAAAATTCAGGTGACAGCAGATGCTGGCGAGGATGTGGAGAAAGAGGAACACTCCTCCATTGTTGGTGGGATTGCAAGCTTGTACAACCACTCTGGAAATCAGTCTGGCGGTTCCTCAGAAAATTGGACATAGTACTACCGGAGGATCCTGCAATACCTCTCCTGGGCATATATCCAGAAGATGTCCCAACCGGTAAAAAGGACACATGCTCCACTATGTTCATAGCAGCCCTATTTATAATAGCCAGAAGCTGGAAAGAACCCAGATGTCCCTCAACAGAGGAATGGATACAGAAATTATGGTACATTTACACAATGGAGTACTACTCAGCTATTAAAAAGAATGAATTTATGAAATTCCTAGCCAAATGGATGGACCTGGAGGGCATCATCTTGAGTGAAGTAACACAATCACAAAAGAACTCACACAATATGTATTCATTGATAAGTGGATATTAGCCCAAAACTTAGGATACCCAAGATATAAGATACAATTTGATAAACGCATGAAACTCAAGAAGAATGAAGACCAAAGTGTGGACACTGTGCACCTTCTTAGAATTGGGAACAAAACACCCAGGGAAGGAGCTACAGAGACAAAGTTCGTAGCTGTGATGAAAGTATGGACCATTTAGAGACTGCTGTATCCAGGGATCCGTCCCATAATCAGCTTCTAAACGCTGACACCATTGCATACACTAGCAAGATCTTGCTGAAAGGACCCAAATATGCTGTCTCTTGTGAGACGATGCCGGGGCCTAGCAAACACAGGAGTGGATGTTCACAGTCAGCTATTGGATGTATCACAGGGCTCCCAATGGAGAAGCTAGAGAAAGTACCCAAGGAGCTAAAGGGATCTGCAACCCTATTGTTGGAACAACATGATGTACTAACCGGAACCCTGGAGCTCTTGTCTCTAGCTGCATATGTATCGAAAGATGGCCTAGTCGGCCATCAATGGAAAGAGAGGCCCATTGGACTTGCAAACTTTATATGCCCCAATATAGGGGAATGCCAGGGCCAAAAGAATGGGAATGGGTGGGTAGGGAAGTGGGGGGCGCTATGGGGGACTTTTGGGATAGTATTGGAAATGTAATTGAGGAAATTATGTAATAAAAATATAAAAAAAAAAAAAGAAAGTTTCCTCAAAAAAAAAAAAAAAAGAAAAGAAAAATGAAAACCAAAGTGTGGACACTGTGCACCTTCTTAGAATTGGGAACAAAACACCCAGGGAAGGAGTTACAGAGACAAAGTTAGTAGCTGTGATGAAAGGATGGACCATTTAGAGACTGCCGTATCCAGCGATCCATCCCATAATCAGCTTCTAAACGCTGACACCATTGCATACACTAGCAAGATTTTGCTGAAAGGACCCAAATATAGCTGTCCCTTGTGAGACGATGCCGGGGCCTAGCAAACACAGGAGTGGATGTTCACAGTCAGTTATTGGATGTATCACAGGGCTCCCAATGGAGACGCTAGAGAAAGTACCCAAGGAGCTAAAGGGATCTGCAACCCTATTGTTGGAACAACATGATGTACTAACCAGAACCCCGGAGCTCTTGTCTCTAGCTGCATATGTATCGAAAGATGACCTAGTCGGCCATCAATGGAAAGAGAGGCCCATTGGACTTGCAAACTTTATATGCCCCAATATAGGGGAATGCCAGGGCCAAAAGAATGGGAATGGGTGGGTAGGGAAGTGGGGGGCGCTATGGGGGACTTTTGGGATAGCATTGGAAATGTAATTGAGGAAAATATGTAATAAAAATATTAAAAAGTAAAAAAAAAGAAAAAAAATAATAAAAAAATAAAATAAAATAAAATAAAAAAGAAAGAAAGAAAGGATGGACCATTTAGAGACTGCCGTATCCAGGGATCCATCCCATAATCAGCTTCTAAACGCTGACACCATTGCATACACTAGCAAGATTTTGCTGAAAGGACCCAAATATAGCTGTCTCTTGTAAGACGATGCCGGGGCCTAGGAAACACAGGAGTGGATGCTCACAGTCAGCTATTGGATGCATCACAGGGCTCCCAATGGAGAAGCTAGAGAAAGTACCCAAGGAGCTAAAGGGATCTGCAACCCTATAGTTGGAACAACATGATGTACTAACTAGTACCCCGGAGCTCTTGTCTCTAGCTGCATATGTATCGAAAGATGGCCTAGTCGGCCATCACTGGAAAGAGAGGCCCATTGGACTTGCAAACTTTATATGCCCCAATTTAGGGGAATGCCAGGGCCAAAAGAATGGGAATGGGTGGGTAGGGAAGTGGGGGGCGCTATGGGGGACTTTTGGGATAGCATTGGAAATGTAACTGAGGAAAATATGTAATAAAAAATATTAAAAATTAAAAATAAATAAATAAAAAGCAAGCCATTTTAATCAAGTGTGGGTCTCTGTATATGTTTTTTCTAATGTAGGGCGCTCTGGACCAGCAGCCTCATATTAGTGTTTGGTAGTTAGAATGTGAGCTACAGTCTTTGATATTTAACAGGGAAAAATGCATGTTCTTGTATTTATATTCAAAAAACTGCAAGTAGAATTCACAGGAAACAGAATCCACGTTATTCGTATTTCTGAATGGTTTGCAGCAAACAAACCAATACAACATACAAATACACAGTAATCATCTATTTATTTGTGGCTGCAATTTGACTTACCCTCAACAGAGAGTCTTCTTCTTCTTCTTCTTCTTCTTCTTCTTCTTCTTCTTCTTCGTCTTCGTCTTCGTCTTCTTCTTCTTCTTCGTCTTCGTCGTCTTCTTCTCCTTCTCCTCCTCCTGCTCCTCCTCCTTCTCCTCCTCTTCCTCCTTCTCCTCCCTCTCCCTACCCCTCCTCCTATTTTTTCCCTTTCTTATAGGTAGCATCAGATGAGTTCTTTAGACATCCTCCCCCATCAATACCCTGTCTTTTCTCTTCAATGGAGCAGCCTCAGAGCTGCTATCCAAAGATGTATTTCCCAGAGAGAACCAAATAGGAGCCATTTTTAGCCCCTTGAGTCTTGGGAAGAAATTAAGTACTTTGTAATTTGGGGCTTTGCGTTAGTTTGTTTTGTTAACTTGGTGGGTTGGTTGGTTGGTTTTATATCTTGTTTTTCTGCTAATGCTATCTTAAATTATTGCTTCATTTCAAAGGATCAAGACAAATGGACCCTCATCTTGATGTTTAAAACCTGTCACACCTTTTGTTGCTTTGACTGAAATAATGGCTCTTAAGCCATGACAAGTTCAATAATCCTGAGACTCACCTGAATTCTTCATCACATAAGATACAGAATCTTTACATTCTCTTAAATCATTTCTCCTCACAAGTAGCAATGTTTCTAGATTCCTTCTCTCTAGAGAAAGTGTGTTCTGTTCATTCACCTCTGCCCATAAGCTCTGAAGTATCAATTCTCAGTCCTTGTGAAGAAAGAGGCACTATAAGGAGGTGTGGTCTTGTTGGAGTAGGTGTGTCACTGTGGGCGTGGTCTATAATACCCTAGTCCTAACTGCCTGGAAATCAGTGTTCTGCTAGTAGCCCTCAGATGAAGATGTAGAATCCTTAGCTCCTCCTGTACCATGCCTTCCTGGATGCTGCCTTGTTCCTGCCTTGACAATAATGGACTGATCCTTGGAAACTGTAAGTCAGCCCCAATTAAATGTTGTACTTCATAAGACTTACATTGGTCATGGTTTCTGTTCACAACAGTAAAACCCTAACTAAGACCATCCTGAAGTAAGGACAGTATCTTCTACAGACTGAGGAAAAAGAGGAAGTTCCAAGGTATCCTTCTCTGGGTTGGAAACTGTGTTCTAGAGTTCAGCCTCACACCTGCTTTAGAATTTAATTACATTCAAGGGTACAAAAATATTCCTGCCCTTCCTTTGGCTTCTAAAAGATGCTATGAAGCTTTGCTGGTGCTGTTGGATTTTGTAAAAAACACTCTACAATGAATATGTTTTGCCAGATTAACTTTTTGGATATCTCTGGGACCATGGAGTAATATATCCTAAGCTCATTTAAAATAATCTAGACTTTAAACTTGAAATTATTTAGTTTGTTTAATGTTACTCCTATTCTCTTGTTCAACAAAGGGTGGACAAGATTTAATGTATTCAAGGTTTCTGAAGAGTACATGAATCTGTAATCTTGTATCCCAGCATTGGTGACAATCAAGTTTCATCGGCACTATTAAATGACAAGTTTGATCGTATAATTTCTTAGGACCTCAGCCTTCTTCTTTGGCAAATGGAGAAGCAAATGAGAAATATCCACCCAGAGGACTAACCCGAAATCTACAGAGCAGAAAAGTTTTAAGGCACTATCCACCCTGCAACAAGAAAGAAAAAGAACAAAAGTGCCAGCACATGGTCGAATGAAAGACTCTGTCTTCTAGTTGCTTCACATGACCCTTCTGGGGCTTTTCTTTCCCACCTTTGCACTGCCCTGTATTCAGAACTGTGGGCCAATTCCACGAGGTAATGCTTGTGTGATAGTACCACAAGACCCTCGGAGCATCTGATAAATGGATGCAGACAATGACAGATCACATGATTCAATCAAGTTCTGTGATTACACCAGTGATAAATCATTTTATGTAAATGTAAAAACCTCTTTCAAAATAAGTTTTAATTTAGATTCTAATTAAGTCTGTTTTTATATTAAAATATAATGACAATTACGCATATACAGTTATAATAACTAATATATATATATAACTAATGAGTCTGACAGTATTTAGATTACAACATAAATTGACTCTTTAGTAGCTCAAAACTGTTTTCTTTTAGCCTCAGTTCACTTCTGGATATTGGTAATATATGGCATCTGGCTTTGGCTTCAGGATAAACCTCTGAATGTAGAAGTTTCAGAAGTGGTGCTATAGTGAGCAATCACCCAGATGAGAAGAAGGAACAAAGGATAAGAAGATCTTCCTGTGTCACAGACAGGAAAGGGAAACCCAGGAACTAAAAGAAAGCTAGTGTCTACTCTGCTCACTTTCAGATATAATATCTGAGAGTCAAAAGAACTGGTCCAATACCATGTAAGTTTTATTAGACACCCACTATGTGTCATAGCCCACTTTCGTTTGTATGCTAACTTCATTTATCGATCTTTACAGCAGAAGATGGTATTAGATGCACTTTGAAGGTATGAAAACTGGGGTTCAAAGCATGAGCCTTCTAAATATTGCCCAAATAAATCCCAGATTAGTGCTTCAAATTTGATTGGCTGACTTCCAGTGTTAATCTAGAAAGCAAGACTTTGTTTCTGTAATCCCTGGACATACAATTCAGGACATAGACCTCTGGTTCATACAGCAAACAGTGTTTGCTGTTCCTGTCTGCAAGGAGATACAACATTGCAGCTTTCTAGAAGACTGCAACAGAGAATTCAATTCTTTAGTCTCATCACAAGTCTGAAAGGTGCCACACCTCTTCTGATAGTGTTTGTAAATACTGGCACTACTTTTTTTTTCTCTCTCTCTCTCTCTCTCCCTCAGTCAGTTCCATGCATACAGTTGTCTCTGTTAAAGTCCAATAACCCAAATTTTACCAGGTCAGCACTAGCCTCCATCCATTTGAGAATCTTGGAAAAACATCCATACCATAGACAGAATTCCTTTTAGTCATCAAAACAAAGATCTTTCTTTCCTTCTTTCTTTCTTTCTTTCTTTCTTTCTTTCTTTCTTTCTTTCTTTCTTTATAAAGCAAAGATTTCTTTTTTTTAAGTGACTTTCTTTTTTTTGATTTTTAATATTTTTATTACATATTTTCCTCAATTACATTTCCAATGCTATCCCAAAAGTCCCCCATAGCGCCCCCCACTTCCCTACCCACCCATTCCCATTCTTTTGGCCCTGGCATTCCCCTATATTGGGGCATATAAAGTATAAAGCAAAGATTTCTTAACCAGCCAATGAAGTTCATAAGATTTCAGAGATTCAAGAGGCTTCTACCAAACAGAACTACAAGATATAGCATGAATGTAGAAGTCAGGACTCTTCCATTACCTTTTAGTATAGACATGACTCAATTTCTTCACCTGCTAAGTGGGAAGGTATGTGGTTCATGCCTCATGTGGAGATAATATAAACAAGACCTAAACACTTGGCCTGCTACTAAAGTACCTGCTAAGCTGTCTTGAAATCCTAATATTGATCCGGCCAGATCAGCGCCGGGGTAGCGGGAGCGCAGGGTTGCCTGACACCCGCCAGCTACCCACGACCCCCGCCGCAGGATTTTAGGACTGCTGGTGAGTGGAACACAGCTTCTGCTCCAATCCAATTGCGCGGGACCTGAGACTGCATTAGTTAGGGAAGCAGAAACCGGCCTGAGTAGTGCCACAGGCCTCATCCTGCCGGATCAGCGCCGGGGTAGCGGGAGCGCAGGGTTGCCTGACACCCGCCAGCTACCCACGACCCCCGCCGCAGGATTTTGGGACTGCTGGTGAGTGGAACACAGCTTCTGCTCCAATCCAATTGCGCGGGACCTGAGACTGCATTAGTTAGGGAAGCAGAAACCGGCCTGAGTAGGTCCACAGGCCTCATCCGGCCGGATCAGCCCCTGGGTAGCAGGAGCGCAGGGTTGCCTGACACCCGCCAGCTACCCACGACCCCCGCCGCAGGATTTTGGGACTGCTGGTGAGTGGAACACAGCTTCCGTTCCAGTCCAATCACGCGGGACCTGAGACTGCTCTGGTTGGGGAGAGAGAAATCCGGCCTACATAGGGCCACAAGCCTCTTCCGGTCAGAAAAGCACCGGGACAGCTGGGGCGCAGGGTCGGCTGACACTCACCAGCTACCCACAACACCCACCACAGGATCTTAAGACTTCTGGAGAGTGGAACACAGCTTCTGCTCCAATCCAATTGCACGCGGGACCAGAGACTGCATTAGTTAGGGAAGCAGAAAAACGGCCTGTGTAGGACCACAGGCCTCTTCCGGCTGGACCAGCACCAGGGTACCGTCAGCTACCCACGACCCCCGCCGCAGGATTTAGAGACTGCTGGTGAGTGGAACACAGCTTCTGCTCCAATCTTTAAACAGTGACAACGATAACAACTAACCCCAGAGATTACCAGATGGCGAAAGGTAAACGTAATAATCTTACTAACAGAAACCAAGACCACTCACCATCATCAGAACACAGCACCCCCACTTCGCCCAGTCCAGGGCACCCCAACACACCGGAAAAGCTAGACACGGATTTAAAAGCATATCTCCTGATGATGATAGAGAACTTCAAGAAGGACTTTAATAACACACTTAAAGAAATGCAGGAGAACACTGCTAAACAGGCAGAAGACAATAAAGAGACAGCACAAAAATCCCTTAAAGAATTGCAGGAGAACACTGCTAAAGAGTTACAAATCCTTAAAGAAAAACACGATAACATAATCAAACAGGTAGAAGTCCTTACAGAAAAACAGGAAAACACATCCAAACAGATGATGGAAATGAACAAAACCATACTAGACCTAAAAAGGGAAGTAGACACAATAAAGAAAACCCAAAATGAGGCAACACTGGAGATAGAAACCCTAGGAAAGAAATCTGGAACCATAGATACGAGCATCAGCAACAGAATACAAGAGATGGAAGAGAGAATCTCAGGTGCAGAAGATTCCATAGAGAACATCGGCACAACAATCAAGGAAAATGTAAAATGCAGAAAGATCCTAACTCAAAACATCCAAGAAATACAGGACACAATGAGAAGACCAAACCTACGGATAATAGGAGTGGATGAGAATGAAGATTTTCAACTCAAAGGATCAGCAAACATCTTCAACAAAATTATAGAAGAAAACTTCCCAAATCTAAAGAAAGAGATGCCCATGAACATACAAGAAGCCTACAGAACTCCAAATAGACTGGACCAGAAAAGAAATACCTCCCGACACATAATAATCAGAACAACAAATGCTCTAAATAAAGATAGAATACTAAAAGCAGTAAGAGAAAAAGGCCAAGTAACATATAAAGGCAAGCCTATCAGAATTACACCAGATTTTTCACCAGAGACTATGAAAGCCAGAAGATCCTGGACAGATGTTATACAGACACTAAAAGAACACAAATTCCAGCCCAGGCTACTATACCCAGCCAAACTCTCAATTAACATAGATGGAGAAACCAAAGTATTCCACGACAAAACCAAATTCACACATTATCTCTCCACGAATCCAGCCCTTCAAAGGATAATAACAGAAAAAAACCAATACAAGGACAGGAACCACGCCCTAGAAACAACAAGAAGGTAATCCCTCAACAAACCTAAAAGAAGACAGCCACAAGAACAAAATGCCAACTTTAACAACAAAAATAACAGGAAACAACAATTACTTTTCCTTAATATCTCTTAATATCAATGGACTCAACTCCCCGATAAAAAGACATAGACTAACAAACTGGCTACACAAACAAGACCCAACATTTTACTGCTTACAGGAAACTCATCTCAGAGAAAAGGATAGACACTACCTCAGAATGAAAGGCTGGAAAACAATTTTCCAAGCAAATGGCATGAAGAAACAAGCTGGAGTAGCCATTCTAATATCTGATAAGATTGACTTCCAACCCAAAGTCATTAAAAAAGACAGGGAGGGACACTTCATACTCATCAAAGGTAAAATCCTCCAAGAGGAACTATCAATCCTGAATATCTATGCTCCAAATACAAAGGCAGCCACATTCATTAAAGAAACTTTAGTAAAGCTCAAAGCACACATTGCACCTCATACAATAATAGTGGGAGACTTCAACACACCACTTTCACCAATGGACAGATCATGGAAACAGAAACTAAACAGGGACACAGTGAAACTAACAGAAATTATGAATCAAATGGATCTGGCAGATATCTACAGAACATTCTATCCTAAAACGAAAGGATATACCTTCTTCTCAGCACCTCATGGTACCTTCTCCAAAATTGACCACATAATTGGTCACAAAGCAGGCCTCAACAGATATAAAAATATTGAAATTGTCCCATGCATCCTATCAGATCACCATGGACTAAGGCTGATCTTCAATAACAAAATAAATAATAGAAAGCCAACCTTCACGTGGAAACTGAACAACACTCTTCTCAATGATACCTTGGTCAAGGAAGGAATAAAGAAAGAAATTAAGGACTTTTTAGAGTTCAATGAAAATGAAGCCACAACATACCCAAACTTATGGGACGCATTGAAAGCATTTCTAAGAGGAAAACTCATAGCTATGAGTGCCTCCAAAAGGAAACTAGAGAGAGCACACATTAGCAGCTTGACAACACACCTAAAAGCACTAGAACAAAAGGAAGCAAATTCACCCAAGAGGAGTAGACGGCAGGAAATAATCAAACTCAGGGGTGAAATCAACCAAGTGGAAACAAGAAAAACTATTCAAAGAATCAACCAATCAAGGAGCTGGTTCTTTGAGAAAATCAACAAGATAGATAAACCCTTATCCAGACTCACTAGAGGGCACAGGGAAAGCATCCTAATTAACAAAATCAGAAATGAAAAAGGAGACATAACAACAGATCCTGAAGACATCCAAAACACCATCAGATCCTTCTACCAAAGGCTATACTCAACAAAACTGGAGAACCTGGATGAAATAGAGAAGTTCCTAGACAGATACCAGGTACCAAAGTTGAATCAAGATCAGGTTAATGATCTAAACAGCCCTATATCCCCCAAAGAAATAGAAGCAGTCATTAATAGTCTCCCAACTAAAAAAAGCCCAGGACCAGATGGGTTTAGTGCAGAGTTCTATCAGACCTTCAAAGAAGATCTAATCCCAGTTCTTCACAAACTATTCCACAAAATAGAAACAGAAGGTACTCTACCCAACTCATTCTATGAAGCCACAATTACTCTGATACCTAAACCACAAAAAGACCCAACAAAGATAGAAAACTTCAGACCAATATCCCTTATGAATATTGATGCAAAAATCCTCAATAAAGTTCTTGCTAACCGAATCCAAGAACACATCAAAACAATCATCCATCCTGACCAAGTAGGTTTCATCCCAGGGATGCAGGGATGGTTCAATATACAGAAATCCATCAACGTAATCCAGTATATAAACAAACTCAAAGACAAAAACCACATGGTCATCTCGTTAGATGCGGAAAAAGCATTTGACAAGATCCAACACCCATTCATGATAAAAGTCTTGGAAAGTCAGGAATTCAAGGCCCATACCTAAACATGATAAAAGCAATCTACAGCAAACCAGTAGCCAACATCAAAGTAAATGGTGAAAAGCTTGAAGCAATCCCTCTAAAATCAGGGACTAGACAAGGCTGTCCACTTTCTCCATACCTATTCAACATTGTACTTGAAGTCCTAGCCAGAGCAATTCGACAACAAAAGGAGATCAAAGGGATACAAATTGGAAAAGATGAAGTCAAAATATCACTTTTTGCAGATGATATGATAGTATATATAAGTGACCCTAAAAATTCCACCAGAGAACTCCTAAGCCTGATAAACAGCTTCGGTGAAGTAGCTGGATATAAAATTAACTCAAACAAATCAAGGGCCTTTCTCTACACAAAGAATAAACAGGCTGAGAAAGAAATTAGGGAAACAACACCCTTCTCAATAGTCACAAATAATATAAAATATCTTGGCGTGACTCTAACTAAGGAAGTGAAAGATCTGTATAATAAAAACTTCAAGTCTCTGAAGAAAGAAATTATAGAAGATCTCAGAAGATGGAAAGATCTCCCATGCTCATGGATTGGCAGGATCAACGTTGTAAAAATGGCTATCTTGCCAAAAGCAAGCTACAGATTCAATGCAATCCCCATCAAAATTCCAAATCAATTCTTCAACGAATTAGAAAGTGCAATCTGCAAATTCATCTGGAATAACAAAAAACCTAGGATAGCAAAAACTCTTCTCAAGGATAAAAGAACCTCTGGTGGAATCACCATGCCGGACCTAAAGCTCTACTACAGAGCAATTGTGATAAAAACTGCATGGTACTGGTATAGTGACAGACAAATAGACCAATGGAATAGAATTGAAGACCCAGAAATGAACCCACACACCTATGGTCACTTGATCTTCGACAAGGGAGCTAAAAACATCCAGTGGAAGAAAGACAGCATTTTCAACAAATGGTGCTGGCACAACTGGTTGTTAACATGTAGAAGAATGCGAATCGATCCATTCCTATCTCCTTGTACTAAGGTCAAGTCTAAGTGGATCAAGGAACTTCACATAAAACCAGAGACACTGAAACTTATAGAGGAGAAAGTGGGGAAAAGCCTTGAAGATATGGGCACAGGGGAAAAATTCCTGAATAGAACAGTAATGGCTTTTGCTGTAAGATCGAGAATTGACAAGTGGGACCTCATGAAACTACAAAGCTTCTGCAAGGCTAAAGACACCATCAATAAGACAAAAAAACCACCAACAGATTGGGAAAGGATCTTCACCTATCCTAAATCAGATAAGGGACTAATATCCAATATATATAAAGAACTCAAGAAGGTGGACTCCAGAAAGTCAAATAACCCCATTAAAAAATGGGGCTCAGAACTGAACAAAGAATTCTCACCTGAGGAATACCGAATGGCAGAGAAGCACCTGAAAAAATGTTCAACATCCTTAATCATCAGGGAAATGCAAATCAAAACAACCCTGAGATTCCACCTCACACCAGTCAGAATGGCTAAGATCAAAAATTCAGGTGACAGCAGATGCTGGCGAGGATGTGGAGAAAGAGGAACACTCCTCCATTGTTGGTGGGATTGCAAGCTTGTTCAACCACTCTGGAATCAGTCTGGCGGTTCCTCAGAAAATTGGACATAGTACTACCGGAGGATCCAGCAATACCCCTCCTGGGCATATATCCAGAAGATGTCCCAACCGGTAAAAAGGACACATGCTCCACTATGTTCATAGCAGCCCTATTTATAATAGCCAGAAGCTGGAAAGAACCCAGATGTCCCTCAACAGAGGAATGGATACAGAAATTATGGTACATTTACACAATGGAGTACTACTCAGCTATTAAAAAGAATGAATTTATGAAATTCCTAGCCAAATGGATGGACCTGGAGGGCATCATCTTGAGTGAAGTAACACAATCACAAAAGAACTCACACAATATGTATTCATTGATAAGTGGATATTAGCCCAAAACTTAGGATACCCAAGATATAAGATACAATTTGATAAACGCATGAAACTCAAGAAGAATGAAGACCAAAGTGTGGACACTGTGCACCTTCTTAGAATTGGGAACAAAACACCCAGGGAAGGAGTTACAGAGACAAAGTTAGTAGCTGTGATGAAAGGATGGACCATTTAGAGACTGCTGTATCCAGGGATCCGTCCCATAATCAGCTTCTAAACGCTGACACCATTGCATACACTAGCAAGATTTTACTGAAAGGACCCAAATATAGCTGTCTCTTGTGAGACGATGCCGGGGCCTAGCAAACACAGGAGTGGATGTTCACAGTCAGCTATTGGATGTATCACAGGGCTCCCAATGGAGAAGCTAGAAAAAGTACCCAAGGAGCTAAAGGGATCTGCAACCCTATTGTTGGAACAACACGATGTACTAACCAGAACCCTGGAGCTCTTGTCTCTAGCTGCATATGTATCGAAAGATGGTCTAGTCGGCCATCAATGGAAAGAGAGGCCCATTGGACTTGCAAACTTTATATGCCCCAATATAGGGGAATGCCAGGGCCAAAAGAATGGGAATGGGTGGGTAGGGAAGTGGGGGGCGCTATGGGGGACTTTTGGGATAGCATTGGAAATGTAATTGAGGAAAATATGTAATAAAAATATATATAAAAAAAATAAACTAGGGCAGTTCAATAAACAAATAGAGAAGAGAAAAAAAAAAAAAAGAAATCCTAATATTGAAATCCTGTATTGAAATCCTATATTCGCTACTTAGTTGAAACGTTCCAATTGTGCTTCTTCACCTGTTAGCAGCCTTTGAGAATTGTGCATTGCCTGATGCATACATACTTGATGCACTTGAGCTTGGCCTAGATGCCATCTGTGGTCTGGCACAATGCCTCTCAACACATCTCTTTCCTATGACAATCACCCAAGGGGTAGCTATCCTCAGTCAAATTGCTTACGTTCGTTCTGCTCTGCTTGACCTGTCCACCTTGGTGGTGAAAGGAGCTCTTTGCCTTGCTTCTCTCTGCCTGGGAAATCGAGGGCATGGGTGAAAGCCCACTGGGAGGTTACCTTGAGAAGCTTCCATGCCTCTGCTCCTTCAGCCCTGCCCTGAGTTCTATGCACTGTGAATCCTACCACTAGTCAAGACAAAAGGGCTCTGTGTCTATGGTACCCTCCAAGATTGACAGAATCAGAGTCTAACAAGTCAGCTCCCCTGGCTCCTCATTTTACTCTTGGTGAAGATGCTTCTGTCAAAAGCATAAACTAGAAGCCATGCAGGACTGATGAATACTC
This sequence comes from Mus caroli, assembly GCF_978045245.1. Classification (NCBI taxonomy): domain Eukaryota; kingdom Metazoa; phylum Chordata; class Mammalia; order Rodentia; family Muridae; genus Mus; species Mus caroli. The sequence continues at coordinate 41,739,367 of NW_028227271.1, forward strand.
AAGGCTGTCAACCATGTCTACTAAAGTTAATTTATCCAGCCGTCTAATGAAATTGTAGAAATGCAATTGACCAGACCACATGGCTCACTCACGGCTAGCTGTGTCTTCCCAGATAAGCTAAAGCAAGTTGAGTACATAGGCTGCTCAGATAATAAACAAGAGCAAAATTGAAATACAAGGCTGTAATTCCATCAAGGAACTCTGACAGTGACAGAAACTGCCAAATCCTGCTTCAGAGAATAGCACAAATGACTGTCCCAGTAAAACCATTAGTTCCAGTGATACTTGGCTTTGATTTTGACAAAGACAAGATGCACCAGACAGGATGCATTTGTGAAGCAAAGCTGTCTGTAAATGAAGAAATCGCAGTATGTCGAGGAAAGACAATTTCATCAGAATGGCATCAAAAGGCAGCTCTTCTGCAAGAAAACATCCCTAAGTGCAAATAACTGACACTTTGGGATGCATAAAAACCAGAGGAAGGAAGGTTTAGTTTCTAGACTGCTCAGTCTTAAGTTCCCATTAGTAACTGGAGGTATCGATGACTGGTGAAATGCCCAAGAGTGAAAGCAGAATGTTCATTCTGCCTAGACATCAAATGGTATCTTAGAATCCCATTGCGAAAGGGCCATCTCAGTGCAGCTTCTCAAATCCAGAATTGCAGGCAGTTAGGCTGTGCAATTGTCCATTTTACATGTAAGGAAAACTGAGGCTCTATAGCTTTGCATGGATTTCTCAAAGTCAGGCCTAGAACAGAATGAATGCTAGAAATGGTTCCCGGGCCAGTGCTCTTTCTGCTCCACTAAGCTTCTCCCTGCCCAGCAGGGTTCAGGAACCATCAAAAAGGGCAAGAAGATATCAGGACTTCAGCTTCCATAGAAAGGATCTGAAAAGTTCTGCATCCCAGGAGAAACTCTGTCTTGAAAGTTGTTTTGCAGCCACAATTCTAATTTCCATACTGCCACAGGCTTACTTTTTCTACCTATGCTTTTGGTTCACTGCTCATGAAATGCTGTTTGCTGATGATTGAGCATAATGTATACCAAAGTGGGTAAGATTTGGCTTCAAAAAGACATGGGCTCAAATATCAACCCTGCTTCCTACTATCAGCCTGAACAATACAAATTGATTAGTCCTTTTGTCCTGTGGTCTTGGTATTTGGTTTAAGTTTTTAGCTTTTATCATGAATGTAAAACTAATATTAGATTTTTCACTAAATGAAGAAATGAATAAACAACCCAGGGAATGGTGGGTGCATAACAGAGTTGGTCTCACACATAGGAGATACTCATGACAGGTGAGTATCTAAAAGAATCCTTAACAAGTATGCCATTTGCCAATATTTATGGCATCACCCCAGGTTCTTTCCAAGAGGCTTTGCTGGATCTGTGGCTGCCCTGGAGGCTTCCCTGTCCTTTAGTCAAGATTGTGTGCTTTGTGAAGAAGGGACAGGGTGAAGATTAGAGATCTAACCCTCTTCTTCTGTCCTTTGCCTTTGGAAGTAAATCAGTATCTTCATTCACTAGTAAAGGATAAAGCACTCATGTGCCTCGTTAACAGCTTCAGACCGGTCAGTTCACGTGCGCTATGACTCAGCATCTGAACCTGACCCTCATAGTCGATTGTCTATTAAACTTTCCTGAGTCCCTGCTAAGTGCCAAACTTCCTATGAGACATAGACATCCACATGTGCACATGCATGTCTTGCAAATAGCCTATTCGTAAACTCTGGAAGATAAAGCTCTCCATTTTCAAGAAAGGAAGCCAAGGCTTGTTATCTTCCAAACTGGCTTAGCTACTAAAGGAGGGAGTTACCAATTGAAACTCTACTATTCTTTCTCCCTCTTTCAGAACCCAGTTACACTGCCACATCAAGTCACCATCATGAAAGCACCCAAGAAAAAGTCCCCAGTAGATTTCAGGGACCAATGATGTCCTCAGTACTGACAACACAGCCAGGGGAAACTATATGCTTCTCACATTCTGGTTTAGATTTATCTAAGTATCTAACTACTTAGTAGATGATTCATTTCAGAATCTCACAGTGTTTAGTTTGTTTTTCAGAAAGCCACTTGGAAAATGGCTTATTTTAAAAATATTATTTTTGCCAAGAAAAAAAATATTTGCTTCCTGCTTACCCACTATTTGGGGTGTTATGCTCAGGTCTTTTGACAGAAAGAATACTCCAGCATGATCCTTGCCCTTGAAAAGCTGACACTCAGGCCGGGCGGTGGTGGTGCATGTCTTTAATACCAGCACTTGGGAGGCAGAGGCAGGCAGATATCTGAGTTTGAGGTCAGCTTGGTCTACAAAGTGAGTTCTAGGACAGACAGGGCTGTACAGAGGAACCCTGTCTCAAAAAAAAAAAAAAAGAAAGAAAGAAAGAAAGAAAGAAAGAAAGAAAGAAAGAAAGAAAGAAAGAAAGAAAGAAAGAAGAAAAAAGAAAAAAAGAAAAGAAAAGCTGACACTCTGTTGGATAGAGCAGTGCACAGGGCAAAAGATTACACAATCAGAGGTCAGAAGACTGCCACAAAGGAGAAGTCCAGAATGAAATATGTGGGCGTATCAGGGTATATCTCAAGGTCAGGGATCAAGGATCCCATTACTGATAAAGAGATATTTAAGAGCAAGCATAAGGATGAGGAAAAGGAAGCATAAGGATTAGCAACTGAAGGGGTGGGTAATCATTCCCAAGGGATGAAACAGCACTTGTGACTTTCCCAAGATAAGAAGAAACACCACAGCATTTGAGGAACAGAAAGAAGGCTAGTATGGCTGAAGCATAGTGAGATGGAAAGAAAATGAGAGGCAGGGCAATGGGAAGACAGGATGGTGTTAAAAAGGAGGAGCCTGGGTTGGCTCAACACTCTCCTGTCCATCTGTTACGTACCAAAGCTAACTTGGAACCAGTAAAGGTTTACTTAATTGAATTGTCTCAGTTGTCTTCTGATAATTTCTTTCTCTTCCCCAAAATCATCTTATTTTCTAAGGAGCGGAGAAGTGGAGAGTGGGAATCTATCTTCTTCCAAACTGGATGGATTGCTTAGAACTCTGTGTAGTTGTGCCTACAAGAAAATATACTGACCAAAAAAACCCAACTAACTTCATGGTGTGTGTGTGTGTGTGTGTGTGTGTGTGTGTGTGTGTGTGTGTGTGAAAGAGAGAGAGAGAGAGAGAGAGAGAGAGAGAGAGAGAGAGAGAATACAAGCTAAGAAGTCTCATTTATGGAAGAGAGGTAATGGGTCTGGACCTAACATCAATCAGTTATGCTTCACTGTCTTTCCTCTCTGAAACAAGAAGGGTATATCAATCAGGCAGAGGTAGCCGCTTGCTGTAACAAACATCATAGAAGCATATTACTTGCTACTATGATGTCTGAAGTTTCTATTCCGAATTGGTGGCTAGCTTTTGTCCACACAGTGAATAGGGGATTTTCTTTCCTCCCAAGTCTATGCTCATCAGACTAGCAGAACAACACAAATGCCAGCCCAGGCTACTATACCCAGCAAAACTCTTGATTAACATAGATGGAGAAACCAAAGTATTCCATGACAAAACCAAATTCACACAATGTCTTTCCATGAATCCAGCCCTTCAAAGGCAGATCCCATAAAAGCAAACAGAAGTACGTATAGCCTGGGTTTGAAAATGAAAATAGCTTTTCCCTTAGAGTTGATTCCACAACCACACCTAAGTACAAGGACGTCTATAGAGTGCCAAAGAAGAGGAGGAGGAGGAGGAGGAGGAGGAGGAGGAGGAGAAGAAGAAGAAGAAGAAGAAGAAGAAGAAGAAGAAGAAGAAGAAGAAGAAGAAGAAGAAGAAGAAGAAGAAGAAGAAGAAGAAGAAGAAGAAGAAGAAGAAGAAAACATAAGTGGCTACTCAGCCATCTTGAATAGTACACAAAAATAATACAAAGGTATTGCCAGTAAATCAGCTTTCCCTTTACAAACCCTTATCCTCTCAGTACAGGAACGGCAATAGCAATGGATAAGACAGCATCTTCCAACCCATCTAGAAATTCCTGCAAGCATTATAGGACCCTTGCTCCTCTACCAACAGTCACCTAATCATTAGGTCTGTTTATCTTCCTTCTTGAAAGTATCTAAAAATCCTTCCATTATTATGGTTATTGTCACTGTCATCTACTTTCTCTCATCTGAGCCACTCAAGTGTGTTTACATTGCCTACAACCACAATGGCTCCCTTCCATCAGTCTTCACCTCCTTCCTCACCTCCACTTCCAGACTACTCTCCCTAGAGCTTCCACTGGCTGGGTCTTCCCAACAGTTGCCCAATTCAGTGGGCACTGGCCTACTTCAAATTCAATTTGGCTCATTTCAGCCTTCGGGATAAAGTCCAAAATCTTTCATGTGACAGCTTCTAGAACCTGGCCTTCCTCCCACACATCCTTCCTGAAGTCTCCTTCTTGTGCTCCAACAATGCAAAGTTCTTTATGGTTTCCCATATTTACAGCCATGGTGCATTTTCTCTTGTATAACATCCTCCATAGATCCTTTTGACACTCTAAATCCATGGTGCTCAACCTGAGGGTTATGACCCCTCTGAGGGTTGAATGCCTCTTTCACAGGGATTAACTAAGACCATCTTTCGTATCAGATATTTATATTATGATTCATAAAAGAAGCAAAATTACAGTTCTGAAGTAGCAACAAAAATAGCTTTATGGTTAGGGGTTAACATAACATGAGGAACAGTATGAAAGGGGCTCAGGATTAAGAAGGTTGAGAATACTGTTCTAAGGACATGTATGCTTTAAATTGTATCTCAGGGATCTCCAACTCATAGTAGCTGCCCATCCCCCATTCTCATCCTGTTCCCAAATTTCCCTGACAATCAATCAACCAGCATATTGTCACTATAGTATGTTCTCTATGTTGCATCCATTTACCTCATGTTTCCTAAAGCTCAAGCAAGAAGATAATATTAAAGAACTGAAGGACATTCTAGAGGTTTGGAGATTGATCTTGTGATTTATGGTGTGGGGAAGAGGGATTGACCTAATAAAATCAATGTGGCATGAGATAAATTTTCAGGGAAGACCAATAAACAAGTTCTGGAAAAGCCTGATGGATGGATATGAGACAAGTAACATAGAGAAAACAGTGGGTATGATTGCATCAGTTTCAACTCGGTGCTGAGCCACTTGGGCAAATCTCTACTCTGAAATAATAAGTTGTTCTGGACAATCTTAGCCAGTCAATGTAAAGACATATCAAAATTATGAAAGCTAATATGCTTTATAAATTCCAGTGGAGTCAGTTCGTATGATTAGTATTTAAATTAAAAATTAAGCTGTAACAAGATAGGTTCACAAGACCCCCCGTGTCAAGCCAAGTTCCTCCTGAAGTCAGGATGAGTCGTAGAAGCCCTCTGTACTGCCAAGTGCCATTGGAGCCTAAGAATATCCCAGGTCCCATGTTACCTGAAAGCTAGTTTGTAGTATTAGAAAGGTTATCAGGTGGAAGAAAGCTGAGATTAACTCTACTGGGCTTTCTATCCATTATCAGGAGACAAATAGTGGCTTAAGACAGGGAAAACCTTTCAAACTTCCAAAAGTATCCAAAAGCTGCTGAAAGCTGAGACTGTGGGTTTGCCATGAACTCCCCAAAGATGGAGAACATGAGTCCTAAGACAGAATGCTACCACTGTAGACCCCATGTATGAGAGTAGTTTGCACTGGTTGATTTCTGAGAAATCTTCCAATTCTAAGATTAAGTTATTCATACTTCCTACAAATACTTTTCTCAATGTATGTATGTATTCCTTTGATTATCATGATCAAAGTTGTGACATAAACTAGTGTAGTAAGGGCTGTCTTGGTCTATTTGGCACTGTTATAATAGAAAAGATAGATAGAATAAAATAAAATAAAAAATAAAATAGAAACCTGGGAAATTTGTGAAGTAAAGAGAATTTTAAGTGGCTCATGATCTAGAAGGTCCAAATAGTTTGACATTATCATTTTTATGTTTTCCTGTTCAGTTGGCTGTGAGTACCGGAACTCATTCTTTTATAGCAGCCAATTACAATCCTAGACTCCACAGAGGTCACCACATGTCATCTTTACACAAACCCCAACATACTAAGTCATTGCGTATATAGTTTTTTACAGACAAGGAGACTAGACATCATCATTCTTCAAGTTGGGAGATCAGTGCTATAGGCAAGGTTCCACTGCAGAACTCTGCCTGCTACCTCAATGTCATGCAGCATTCAATGTTTCGTTTCAGAAATCAGGTTTCCTAACACAAATGTGGGGACCTGTCCTGACCCTTGGTATTTCTGTACCTTTGATAGACCAGTCGAACACAAGAGTTAAGAGAAGTAATGACAGAGCATCTTCTGCTTCCTCCCAAAGCCACCCATTTATTGCAAAGGTGGATGTTCTACTCCCAACATGCACCTGACTTCACAAACTTACCAGCCTCACAGACTCCTGGGTATTACCACTTCTCCCTACTTTATACCCTCAGATATATTATGCAGTAGAATATTGGGAAATCTCCCAGACATTCTTTTCTAGACTTTGTATTTTTTTTTTTCTGAGCATTGACAACTTAATACACGTCTGCATTTCCTTTTATGGGGAAAGATAAGCCCCTGATGTTAATCGGGGCAGCAGGGTAGGAAATGGCACATTCTTCCATGTAAATATTTGACTAAGCTTTCTCTAGGCCATGCATCACTGTGCAGAGCCCCAGAAAGGCTTCAAGTCCACAGATCAGCAAGAACGATAGCCTGGTAATGAATTATGAGAGAGGGTTGTTTAAAAACCAAGGCCTGAGCAGTGCATTCTAGGGGTGGCCCCAGTGCTACGTGACCAAGAATTGTTCTAAAACAGAGACAGAAAGAGGTCGATCAGTTGGGATGAGTTTTCTTGTCTGGTCCAGTCTTCTCTGAAGAAGGAGACCTATCCCACATGGTATTAACAAAGAAATAATTACAACTATGTAGCTGATTTTTAGATCTTTATAAAATATTACAAAATTCAGGAGCAATGTCAAGGTCATGAAGGAATTACTTAGACCTGCAAAAGCATTTGGTGAACAATGATAAAACTATTGTTAGCAATTATTAATACTTATTAAGTACTATCAAGGCACATTTAGCTATTTCTAGTTTGTTTCATATATCATCGCTATTCTCTCATAAAATCTTTTATAATACGTTTTAATGCATTTTTGGCTTTAGAAACTGAGGCAGAAAGAAGTTATATGACTTGACTAGAGTCTCACAACAAGTAATTCACGGGTCAGGAGACTAGACAGCCACTATGAACATTTAAATGAAGAATATATGCCTAATGATGACACAAATGAACATTTAAATGAAGAATATATCATTGAACAGAATATATGGATTCCTTACTTGTTCCATCTTTGTTTTAAGTCAAAGCAGAGTCATTTCACATGTAGGAGGAAAGCACGTTTGAAACAACAGCAAAATAACTATGAGAATGTGGATATTCTTTAACTCAGCACAGGCTTGTGAAATGGTATAGGTTCTCAGGAAAATAGCATCCTATATTGTTTCAGAAATTGAGGGTAGGAACATAGAATGACCATATGCTCTAGAAAATATGCTTCTTAGTAAATACCAAGAAGGACAGAGAGCAAGTAAGGTACAATACACATCTGTAATCCTAGCCCTCAAGCAGTTCACTGTAAGTTCAAGGCCATCCTGGCTCCATAGTAAGTTCTAGGCTAGCCAGGGCTACATAGTGAGAACCTCTAAAATAAGTGGGGGGTAGGCTGTGTTTATACACTCATATACAGATTAATAATTATTCATGACAGCAATTCAACCACCCTCAAATAAATGAATAAACAAAATTACAGTATGTACTCACATTGGGATTATATTCAGCCTTAAAAAGGCATGGAATTCTGATAAAAGATACAGCACAGATGAATCAAGACAGTATGAGAATTGAAATAGTAATGTCACCAAAGATCAAAGGCTGTTGTATTCCTTGTATATGGGATGCCTTGGAAATGATATGTTCATAGAGTCAAAGAGAAGGGTGGAAATAGAGATATGGGAAGACGAGGAATAGGAAATTGTATAATGAGTACAAATAACCAGTCTTACAAGAGGAAAATCATGCTGGAGATGAGTTGTCCAGTCCTATGTCTGTGCTCAAAACTATGGACTGTGTACATCTAAATGATATGGGGAAAGGAGACAGGAAGTGCATAAGGAAAAGACTGAAACAAGTGCAAGCAAGCAAGAAAGGTAGCTAAGAAGAGGAAACATGGTTGCAACATTATGATTTGAATATGGAATGCCCCTACTATGCCCTGGGTTAGTATCTTTTTCCTCAGCTGGTGGTCACAGTGCTTTGGCAGATATTACAAACTTTAGGGGGTAGATACAGGAAGTAAGTCATTTGGTGGCATACCCTAGAGATGTTTCAGCTATGAGAGGTGATCTGTCTCTACTAACATCCACTCCTACTGCCATAATAGTCTACCCTGTCTTTGGCTCAAAACAGGGTATTCAGTCAACTTTGGGTGCAAATCTCCAGTATCATAAACCAAAATAAAGCTTTCTTCCTTTTAGGCTGCATCTCTCCAGAGTATGTCACAGCAACGAGAAAGCCGACTGAGATTTTAACCACACCTGGCGCAATCCCCATGTCCAGAAGGAGTTGACCTGCATAAAACTATGTCATGGCTTTTTTGAAGATTTTTTTTTTGTTTGGTCATCTTGGTCTTATTGGTCTTGCTTGTTAATTTTGATCTCCTTTTTTGTGGGTTTGAGAGGTGTGTGTGTGTGTTTCTTTTTTTTTTTGATTTTTAATATTTTTATTACATATTTTCCTCAATTACATTTCCAATGCTATCCCAAAAGTCCCCCATAGCGCCCCCCACTTCCCTACCCACCCATTCCCATTCTTTTGGCCCTGGCATTCCCCTATATTGGGGCATATAAAGTTTGCAAGTCCAATGGGCCTCTCTTTCCATTGATGGCCGACTAGGTCATCTTTCGATACATATGCAGCTAGAGACAAGAGCTCCGGGGTTCTGGTTAGTACATCATGTTGTTCCAACAATAGGGTTGCAGATCCCTTTAGCTCCTTGGGTACTTTCTCTAGCTTCTCCATTGGGAGCCCTGTGATACATCCAATAGCTGACTGTGAACATCCACTCCTGTGTTTGCTAGGCCCCGGCATCGTCTCACAAGGGACAGCTATATTTGGGTCCTTTCAGCAAAATCTTGCTAGTGTATGCAATGGTGTCAGCGTTTAGAAGCTGATTATGGGATGGATCGCTGGATACGGCAGTCTCTAAATGGTCCATCCTTTCATCACAGCTACGAACTTTGTCTCTGTAACTCCTTCCCAGGGTGTTTTGTTCCCAATTCTAAGAAGGTGCACAGTGTCCACACTTTGGTTTTCATTTTTCTTGAGTTTCATGCGTTTAGCAAATTGTATCTTATATCTTGGGTATCCTAAGTTTTGGGCTAATATCCACTTATCAGTGAATACATATTGTGTGAGTTCTTTTGTGATTGTGTTACTTCACTCAAGATGATGCCCTCCAGGTCCATCCATTTGGCTAGGAATTTCATAAATTCATTCTTTTTAATAGCTGAGTAGTACTCCATTGTGTAAATGTACCATAATTTCTGTATCCATTCCTCTGTTGAGGGACATCTGGGTTCTTTCCAGCTTCTGGCTATTATAAATAGGGCTGCTATGAACATAGTGGAGCATGTGTCCTTTTTACCGGTTGGGACATCTTCTGGATATATGCCCAGGAGAGGTATTGCTGGGTCCTCCGGTAGTACTATGTCCAATTTTCTGAGGAACCGCCAGACTGATTTCCAGAGTGGTTGTACAAGCTTGCAATCCCACCAACAATGGAGGAGTGTTCCTCTTTCTCCACATCCTCGCCAGCATCTGCTGTCACCTGAATTTTTGATCTTAGCCATTCTGACTGGTGTGAGGTGGAATCTCAGGGTTGTTTTGATTTGCATTTCCCTGATGATTAAGGATGTTGAACATTTTTTCAGGTGTTTCTCTGCCATTCGGTATTCCTCAGGTGAGAATTCTTTGTTCAGTTCTGAGCCCCATTTTTTAATGGGGTTATTTGACTTTCTGGAGTCCACCTTCTTGAGTTCTTTATATATATCGGATATTAGTCCCTTATCTGATTTAGGATAGGTGAAGATCCTTTCCCAATCTGTTGGTGGTTTTTTTGTCTTATTGATGGTGTCTTTAGCCTTGCAGAAGCTTTGTAGTTTCATGAGGTCCCACTTGTCAATTCTCGATCTTACAGCAAAAGCCATTACTGTTCTATTCAGGAATTTTTCCCCTGTGCCCATATCTTCAAGGCTTTTCCCCACTTTCTCCTCTATAAGTTTCAGTGTCTCTGGTTTTATGTGAAGTTCCTTGATCCACTTAGATTTGACCTTAGTACAAGGAGATAGGAATGGATCGATTCGCATTCTTCTACATGTTAACAACCAGTTGTGCCAGCACCATTTGTTGAAAATGCTGTCTTTCTTCCACTGGATGTTTTTAGCTCCCTTGTCGAAGATCAAGTGACCATAGGTGTGTGGGTTCATTTCTGGGTCTTCAATTCTATTCCATTGGTCTATTTGTCTGTCACTATACCAGTACCATGAAGTTTTTATCACAATTGCTCTGTAGTAGAGCTTTAGGTCCAGCATGGTGATTCCACCAGAGGTTCTTTTATCCTTGAGAAGAGTTTTTGCTATCCTAGGTTTTTTGTTATTCCAGATGAATTTGCAGATTGCACTTTCTAATTCGTTGAAGAATTGATTTGGAATTTTGATGGGGATTGCATTGAATCTGTAGATTGCTTTTGGCAAGATAGCCATTTTTACAATGTTGATCCTGCCAATCCATGAGCATGGGAGATCTTTCCATCTTCTGAGATCTTCTACAATTTCTTTCTTCAGAGACTTGAAGTTTTTATTATACAGATCTTTCACTTCCTTAGTTAGAGTCACGCCAAGATATTTTATATTATTTGTGACTATTGAGAAGGGTGTTGTTTCCCTAATTTCTTTCTCAGCCTGTTTATTCTTTGTGTAGAGAAAGGCCATTGATTTGTTTGAGTTAATTTTATATCCAGCTACTTCACCGAAGCTGTTTATCAGGCTTAGGAGTTCTCTGGTGGAATTTTTAGGGTCACTTATATATACTATCATATCATCTGCAAAAAGTGATATTTTGACTTCATCTTTTCCAATTTGTATCCCTTTGATCTCCTTTTGTTGTCGAATTGCTCTGGCTAGGACTTCAAGTACAATGTTGAATAGGTATGGAGAAAGTGGACAGCCTTGTCTAGTCCCTGATTTTAGAGGGATTGCTTCAAGCTTCTCACCATTTACTTTGATGTTGGCTACTGGTTTGCTGTAGATTGCTTTTATCATGTTTAGGTATGGGCTTTGAATTCCTGATCTTTCCAAGACTTTTATCATGAATGGGTGTTGGATCTTGTCAAATGCTTTTTCCGCATCTAAGGAGATGATCATGTGGTTTTTGTCTTTGAGTTTGTTTATATACTGGATTACGTTGATGGATTTCCGTATATTGAACCATCCCTGCATCCCTGGGATGAAACCTACTTGGTCAGGATGGATGATTGTTTTGATGTGTTCTTGGATTCGGTTAGCAAGAACTTTATTGAGGATTTTTGCATCAATATTCATAAGGGATATTGGTCTGAAGTTTTCTATCTTTGTTGGGTCTTTTTGTGGTTTAGGTATCAGAGTAATTGTGGCTTCATAGAATGAGTTGGGTAGAGTACCTTCTGTTTCTATTTTGTGGAATAGTTTGTGAAGAACTGGGATTAGATCTTCTTTGAAGGTCTGATAGAACTCTGCACTAAACCCATCTGGTCCTGGGCTTTTTTTAGTTGGGAGACTATTAATGACTGCTTCTATTTCTTTGGGGGATATAGGGCTGTTTAGATCATTAACCTGATCTTGATTCAATTTTGGTACCTGGTATCTGTCTAGGAACTTCTCCATTTCATCCAGGTTCTCCAGTTTTGTTGAGTATAGCCTTTGGTAGAAGGATCTGATGGTGTTTTGGATGTCTTCAGGATCTGTTGTTATGTCTCCTTTTTCATTTCTGATTTTGTTAATTAGGATGCTTTCCCTGTGCCCTCTAGTGAGTCTGGCTAAGGGTTTATCTATCTTGTTGATTTTCTCAAAGAACCAGCTCCTTGATTGGTTGATTCTTTGAATAGTTTTTCTTGTTTCCGCTTGGTTGATTTCACCCCTGAGTTTGATTATTTCCTGCAGTCTACTCCTCTTGGGTGAATTTGCTTCCTTTTGTTCTAGTGCTTTTAGGTGTGTTGTCAAGCTGCTAATGTGTGCTCTCTCTAGTTTCCTTTTGGAGGCACTCAGAGCTATGAGTTTTCCTCTTAAAAATGCTTTCATTGCGTCCCATAAGTTTGGGTATGTTGTGGCTTCATTTTCATTGAACTCTAAAAAGTCCTTAATTTCTTTCTTTATTCCTTCCTTGACCAAGGTATCATTGAGAAGAGTGTTGTTCAGTTTCCACGTGAAGGTTGGCTTTCTATTATTTATTTTGTTATTGAAGATCAGCCTTAGTCCATGGTGATCTGATAGGATGCATGGGACAATTTCAATATTTTTGTATCTGTTGAGGCCTGCGTTGTGACCAATTATGTGGTCAATTTTGGAGAAGGTACCATGAGGTGCTGAGAAGAAGGTATATCCTTTTGTTTTAGGATAGAATGTTCTGTAGATATCTGCCAGATCCATTTGATTCATAATTTCTGTTAGTTTCACTGTGTCCCTGTTTAGTTTCTGTTTCCATGATCTGTCCATTGGTGAAAGTGGTGTGTTGAAGTCTCCCACTATTATTGTATGAGGTGCAATGTGTGCTTTGAGCTTTACTAAAGTTTCTTTAATGAATGTGGCTGCCTTTGTATTTGGAGCATAGATATTCAGGATTGATAGTTCCTCTTGGAGGATTTTACCTTTGATGAGTATGAAGTGTCCCTCCCTGTCTTTTTTAATGACTTTGGGTTGGAAGTCAATCTTATCAGATATTAGAATGGCTACTCCAGCTTGTTTCTTCATGCCATTTGCTTGGAAAATTGTTTTCCAGCCTTTCATTCTGAGGTAGTGTCTATCCTTTTCTCTGAGATGAGTTTCCTGTAAGCAGCAAAATGTTGGGTCTTGTTTGTGTAGCCAGTTTGTTAGTCTATGTCTTTTTATCGGGGAGTTGAGTCCATTGATATTAAGAGATATTAAGGAAAAGTAATTGTTGTTTCCTGTTATTTTTGTTGTTAAAGTTGGCATTTTGTTCTTGTGGCTGTCTTCTTTTAGGTTTGTTGAGGGATTACCTTCTTGTTGTTTCTAGGGCGTGGTTCCTGTCCTTGTATTGGTTTTTTTCTGTTATTATCCTTTGAAGGGCTGGATTCGTGGAGAGATAATGTGTGAATTTGGTTTTGTCGTGGAATACTTTGGTTTCTCCATCTATGTTAATTGAGAGTTTGGCTGGGTATAGTAGCCTGGGCTGGAATTTGTGTTCTTTTAGTGTCTGTTTAACATCCGTCCAGGATCTTCTGGCTTTCATAGTCTCTGGTGAAAAATCTGGTGTAATTCTGATAGGCTTGCCTTTATATGTTACTTGGCCTTTTTCTCTTACTGCTTTTAGTATTCTATCTTTATTTAGAGCATTTGTTGTTCTGATTATTATGTGTCGGGAGGTGTTTCTTTTCTGGTCCAGTCTATTTGGAGTTCTGTAGGCTTCTTGTATGTTCATGGGCATCTCTTTCTTTAGATTTGGGAAGTTTTCTTCTATAATTTTGTTGAAGATGTTTGCTGGTCCTTTGAGTTGAAAATCTTCATTCTCATCCACTCCTATTATCCGTAGGTTTGGTCTTCTCATTGTGTCCTGTATTTCTTGGATGTTTTGAGTTAGGATCTTTTTGCATTTTACATTTTCCTTGATTGTTGTGCCGATGTTCTCTATGGAATCTTCTGCACCTGAGATTCTCTCTTCCATCTCTTGTATTCTGTTGCTGATGCTCATATCTATGGTTCCAGATTTCTTTCCTAGGGTTTCTATCTCCAGTGTTGCCTCATTTTGGGTTTTCTTTATTGTGTCTACTTCCCTTTTTAGGTCTAGTATGGTTTTGTTCATTTCCATCATCTGTTTGGATGTGTTTTCCTGTTTTTCTGTAAGGACTTCTCCCTGTTTGATTATGTTATCCTGTTTTTCTTTAAGGATTTGTAACTCTTTAGCAGTGTTCTCCTGCAATTCTTTAAGGGATTTTTGTGCTTCCTCTTTAATGTCTTCTACCTGTTTAGCAGTGTTCTCCTGTATTTCTTTAAGTGTGTTATTAAAGTCCTTCTTGAAGTCCTCTACCATCATCATGAGATATGCTTTTAGATCCGTGTCTAGCTTTTCCGGTGTGTTGGGGTGCCCTGGACTGGGCGAAGTGGGGGTGCTGTGTTCTGATGATGGTGAGTGGTCTTGGTTTCTGTTAGTAAGATTATTACGTTTACCTTTCGCCATCTGGTAATCTCTGGGGTTAGTTGTTATCGTTGTCACTGTTTAAAGATTGGAGCAGAAGCTGTGTTCCACTCACCAGCAGTCTCAAAATCCTGTGGCGGGGGTCGTGGGTAGCTGGCGGATGTCAGGCAACCCTGCGCTCCAGCAACCCCGGAGCTGATCCGGCCGGAAGTGGCCTGTGGCCCTTCTCAGGCCGGTTTCTGCTTCCCTAACTAATGCAGTCTTAGGTCCCGCGCGCAATTGGATTGGAGCAGAAGCTGTGCTCCACTCACCAGAAGTCTTAAGATCCTGTGGCGGGTGTTGTGGGTAGCTGGCGAGTGTCAGCTGACCCTGCGCCCCAGCTGCCCAGGTGCTTTTCTGACCGGAAGAGGCTTGTGGCCCTATGTAGGCCGGATTTCTCTCTCCCCAACCAGAGCAGTCTCAGGTCCCGCGTGATTGGACTGGAGCAGAAGCTGTGTTCCACTCACCAGCAGTCCCAAAATCCTGCGGCGGGGGTCGTGGGTAGCTGGCAGGTGTCAGGCAACCCTGCGCTCCAGCAACCCCGGCGCTGATCCGGCCGGAAGTGGCCTGTGGCCCTACTCAGGCCGGTTTCTGCTTCCCTAACTAATGCAGTCTCAGGTCCAGCGCGCAATTGGATTGGAGCAGAAGCTGTGCTCCACTCACCAGAAGTCTTAAGATCCTGTGGTGGGTGTTGTGGGTAGCTGGCGAGTGTCAGCCGACCCTGCGCCCCAGCTGCCCTGGTGCTTTTCCGTGTGTGTGTTTCTTAATTTTCTCATTTTTTTAAAGAGAGAAGAAAACATAAAGCTGGTGGGCAGAGAGGTGGAAATAATCTGGGAAGAATTTGGGGAAGAGAAAACATGATCAAAATGTACTATATGAAAAAATTTGTCAATAAAAATTTTAAAGCTGACTTTTAAAATGTACACATAGGTAGAAAGTCCTAGTGTATGTGTGTGTGTGTATGTGTGTGTGTGTGTGTGTGTAGCAGTGAGCAGATAATGATTTATATTGCAGCATATTTTTATAAATAAATATATCTGCCTTGGGCTTATCTAAAATTTCTCATTTTTCTATAAGGAATACAGTATGCTATACTTGTAGCAAGATGTTTTAAATGATACATAGAGGAAGGTAGAGAAGAAAAGTAAGAAAGACTGGAGTAGAGAAAAAGCAAATGGCATAACCCCTGAACAGATAGACAGAAGGAACTGTGACTTCTTCAAGGAAACTGTCCCAATCCGGCCCGTTCTGCGTATTCCTTAAATTAGACCTTAGGCTCCAACGCCCAGCCAATAAATAAATAAATAAATAAATAAATAAATAAATAAATAAATAAATATAAAAGTTTTACAAAGAACCTGTGCACCTGGAAACAGATGTGATCCAGAAGGTTGGGCCAAGTTTCACGTGCCTCAGTTTCTTCTTCTGTAATACGCATATGTGCATGCGCCCTGCATATTGTTATGCTTTGACAACTCATACCACAGAGCCCTCAACAGTAGCAAAGGTTGAATAAAGGTTGGTGTCTCATCCATCATCACAGTTTGTTCAGTAAGAGTGTTAGAACTTCAGGCCAGCTGTGCCTTTCCCCCTTGTTTCAAGACCAACTTCTGAAATGAGGGTAGTGTGTTTTTTTAGATTTGGATAAGGAAATAATTTAGCAAAGGTCAGCTAGCTAAGAGCAAAAACTATGAACTATGAGCCCACTGACTAGATTTTTGTCAATAAAACATTTCTAAGTAAACATGTTTTTTACAGCTTGAACTAATTTTATTTGCAAAAATGAACAAATGAATAAAACTCTTCATTTGCCCTATTGCTATAATGTTTCACTAAAACACAGTTATACTCATTGATTTGCAAAAGGCTTTTGTACAAAGGCAGAGTACAATACCTCGGGCACAGAACATATGACCACAGCTAAAGTATATACCTACTCTCTGCCTCTGAGGATAAACTTTGCCAGCACTTGGTTTAAGATGCACATTGATTTACACATACATATGTATATACATATATACTTATATACATAAGCACAAATGCACACATATTTACATATATACATATACGCATATGTATATGTATACAACTCAAGAGAAAATGGGCTCATGTACCTTCCTCCATGGATCTCCAAGGTGACAAAGTATCAATTGTATGATCACTTGAAAGAAGGTGACCCATATGCTACACACTTGCAACAGCTGGGAATCCAGCTAAGTTCTTCTCACCCTCCTTTTTAACTGGTGATTGTTGGCAAGTTTCACAAAACCAGAACATGGTTATCAAGTGGCAAGAATTGGGAAATTTAATTGGTTTCCCAATGATTAATAGTTGTTAGATGGTTAACCCTGTGGAACCGAAATGACTCACCAGCATCCTTGACTTACTGCTCTTGGTTTCATTAGCCTCGTTCCCCCCTTGCTGTGGTCCCCCTAGGAGGCCTTTGCTGAGCTCCTAGTATGTGTCTGCGTAAGCCACCAACCCCTGATGGCCCTAAAGGCCTCTTTCCTTTTTCTCATTTCTTTTGCTGTGGTGTCAGAGATAGAACATGGGGCCTCTCAAATGCTAGGCACACACTCTACTCTGAGCTCAGTCTTTGAGTTCTCTTTAGACAGGACGTTACTATGTAGCCCAGATAGGCATAAAAGTTGTAGACCAAGCTAGACTTGGGCTTGAAATATTCTGATTGCCATGTAAGTGATACTGGGGTGCTTCTCTCTGTCTCTGTCTGTCTCTTTCTGTGTGTCTCTATCTCTCGGTCTTTCTGTCTCTGTCTTTCTGTCTCTCTTTCTTTCTCTCTGTCTATTTGTGAGTGTGTGTGTGTGTGTATGTGTGTGTGTGTGTGTGTGTGTGTGTATGTGTGTGTGTGTGTTTCAGCAGTTGAATAAAACACTGCTAGTTCCTGCTATGCTTCACACTCTGGGGTTCAACTTTGAAGCCACTGATTGGGGTGATAACAGCAAGGAGGTACTAAAAGGACTGAACAATGCTCCTCATTCAGCAGGGTGGTTCACAGTCTGAATGTGAAGAAACTGGGCTCTCTGCATATTTCAAGAAGAAAGGACCTTAATACAGGAAACTAAAAGCACAACTGTTGTATAGGCTCATAATGGCGAGGGACTCTGAAAAGGCAGGAACTCGGGAAGCAGTGTGGACACAGATAAACCTCAACATGGGCAAAAAGAAGCAAAACGGCAACATCCCATACCTCCTGCATGTGCTCCGCTGCAGCTACTAAGAATAGAGGCCATTGTTTCTTCATGACTTTCTAGTGAAAGTTGAGGAAATCTGGCCCAGAGGCAGAGTTCTCACATACAGGCAAGAACATAGGCAGAAGGAAGGAAGGGGTGTTGTTGGTTGGTACTCCAACATACTGAGAAATCTGAGAAGACTTCCCAAAGAATGTGGTGCAGAAGGCACAGTTTTGAAAACTTGAGGTCAGCCAAGCCTTGACTTGGTCAGTGATTCATCAGAGGAGTTTCCCTTTCTAGACTGCTGGATCCCAAAGTACGGAAGTGCACCCTTCCCAAGAAGAACTGCTCTTATGCAACTAAATGAAGAGGGAGCCATAAATAGCTTGGTTTGTTTCCTTCCTGGGGAAAGAGATGTAGAAGTTAGTTATTAAAGGAAAAAGCAATGACCATCGTCATTGAAACTGTAAGTAGAGAAGGGGCTTCTCTCCCAATATACTGTACAGGTAGTTGGGAATTGTGTTAAGAAAAGATTGCTCAAGGTAGGAACGCCTGTTAATTACAATGACAGCAGAGCACTGAATAGAGATGAGATCCCTAGGTCTTCTCTGGATATGAGCCCCACCTCCCATTTTGGTCCCAGTTTCTTTCTTTCCAGAAATACATAAGGAACAAACTCTCCAGAAAACTATTCCATTGACAGTTTACCTAGCACACAGACCTCAGAGTTTAGATAGATTTAGCTCATTGTTCTCTGAAAACAAGGGCCTAGCAGTGACAAGTACCTCCCACATCTCTTGCTAAGAGCTCTGCACATCCCTGCCTTTGAATTCTGCAAGAGTCTTTGAGATAAGTCTTTTACCCACATCTTCCTCATGAGGAAGCATGAACTAAGAAGGGTAGACTCGAACATCTACTGCTGCATACCAAAGCTCAAGCCCAGAGGTGGGGAATAATTGAAGAAAGGAAAGTCCCTCATTGTATCTCTATTATAAGGTAACTCTGAATTCTAGTGGGTGTTTCTCAGTCACCTTACAGAATCATGAGGAACATTGAGTTGCTCTGTGGCTGTTTTTCCTACCTTTTATACCACGCCCAAATAGGCAATAGTGGTGGCTCACCTTTCCCAAGAAGAGTAGACATCTTTGAGATTCCACAGTTACCTCCCAAACTCCATCTGCATTATTGTCTCAGAAGTATAGATTTAAACATTTAGTTGGTTCTTATAGACTAAAATTCACATGGCTTTCAAAGTTTTTGTTGTTGTTGTTGTTGTTGCTGATGCTGATGCTGTTGTTGCTGATGCTGTTGCTACTGCTGCTGCTGCTGGGGTGGGGGAAGCTGCTGTTGTTGTTGATAATGATGATGTTGTTGTTTTTGTTTTACAGATATAACTTACCTTCCAGGGCTTTCTTCCTCGTTAGTTTTTATATTCTTCAACTTTCATTATGTATTAGAAAAATGCTCATCTTGGAGACCAGAACCTAGAGATACACCTCGAAAATAAAGCTATGAACACATTACAAAGACATGACCCTTGCTTCTTCCATTGGACAATGAGTTTATCACATTCTTTTCCCCTATCACGCCCCATCTTACCTTGCATTTGTTATGAATTCTGTGAAGTTCCAGATCATTTTCACATTATGATTTGAAATATTATAAACACTGTTTTCTCCATGATGTTGGAGATTTAATTCTGTTTTCTAATTGAAACAGTGACTTTAAGATTGTGTTCCTCCTCAGTGCTTAGTCTAACTTTTTACTGGCCCCATTCATTTGGACTATTCTTATGTCTCCTCTTTGGACAACATAGATAAGTGTTTTGGAGGCTAGTTTATAAATATATGTGTTGTCTCTTTTGCTAACCCATTCTGTATATATGGATACTAACTAGAATAAAAATAGACTATTCATCAAACAATATTATTTGTTTTCTGTCATTGAGTATGCCAGGAAGAACAAGACCCTGGTTAGGTTAATGTTTGTCTTCATAGTAGGATATATGCCTGGGTGTTGACATAATTTTGTTTTTAATCTCTGTAGGCTGAAGTTTGTACCATGCCACACAGATATAAGATTGATTCTTGAGTTTAACTAAATTGCAGTCAAGTCTCTGGCCTCCATAAGTATCCTGCCCTCTAACTCAGCAATGCTAACTCTCTCCCTATGTTTCTGAAACATCTGTCATTGTTAATCCTTGTTCCCCCTCCCAAAGTTCAAAGAGAGTTCATCAACTATGTTCCCCCACATGAATGGCACACCTTCACAGAACACTACTGCTTCCTACCCTTCCTTGTCCCCACAAAGGTTTAATTGTTTATCATATCTGAGCATACAATCTTCTCACTTGCTTCATCTCTCTCCCCTATTTAACACCTCTTCCTTTCCACATCTCACCTTCAGACACTATGAATTGATGTCAGACTGGACCATTCTGCAAGCACTTTGTGACTGTTCAGCAAAATTGTCTTAAATAACTAGATTCCAGAGTAAAACATTTGCAGCACTGCATAGCTTTGTTCAACGTATTTTTTACCCTGCAGTACAATTCTTACTAGCACTTTGCTGCTGTTGGTTTTTTATTTGTTGTATTCCTCCTCAGACAGAACGAGGTCACTTTGTCAGTATTTGTTAACTTCAAGAAAAATGATTTGCAGTGCATACTGCCTTCAGGGTCAAAATTTCTTCTTTAATTCATAATTTATGGTTGTGTTGTCCAGTCCAGTGCTAACTTTACAACCAGCTCTCACCTGGGATCCACCTGCCTTGAATATGCTATCTTCTTTACAAGCCCAAGCTCGGCTTCTGCTACATGGAGATAATACAAGATGGAACAGCTCAATCCTGGCAAGCAGAGCAATCCCAAGCCATCATGCCTTGGCAAAAACCTTCAGAGATTTGTCAAGGTCACTTCCTCCCTGTGGTTACCTTAAATCCTTTCCCTTTTCTGTCTGCCATTTACAGTGAGTCTCAGCTTCTGCCTAGATTGCAAGAAATGTTAGGAGAGGGAGCCTGAAAAACAAGCAATAATGATTAAGACAAAAACACATGAGAAAGAAAAAGTCACTACTTCATTTCCAGTTGGTAAATGCCTGGAGCTGATTCTGGGTAGTGGGTGTGGGCAAGAGCAAATAGCATTACTGCCTGTAGGGAGTAGTCCATGTGCAGGCAGTATGCTCAACTCTTGAGCCAGGGCAGGAGTTCCTCCATCCAGATCCCTCTGTTCTACCACTAATGTGAATCATGCCAAATTACTTCATGAACTTGCTTCATATCATCTTGCTCACAAACATTAAATAAAACACTGAATGGCCAGCTTTGCGAGATACCAGCTGTGACTTTTTTTTTTGAAGGTATATCTTTTTTTTAATTTTTAATATTTTTATTACATATTTTCGACAGTTACATTTCCAATGCTATCCCAAAAGTCCCCCATAGCGCCCCCCACTTCCCTACCCACCCATTCCCATTCTTTTGGCCCTGGCATTCCCCTATATTGGGGCATATAAAGTTTGCAAGTCCAATGGGCCTCTCTTTCCAATGATGGCCGACTAGGCCATCTTACGATACATATGCATCTAGAAACAAGAGCTCTGGGGTTCTGGTTAGTACATCATGTTGTTCTGACAATAGGGTTGCAGATCCCTTTAGCTCCTTGGGTACTTTCTCTAGCTTCTCCATTGGGAGCCCTGTGATACATCCAATAGCTGACTGTGAACATCCACTCCTGTGTTTGCTAGGCCCCGGCATCGTCTCACAAGAGACAGCTATATTTGGGTCCTTTCAGCAAGATCTTGCTAGTGTATGCAATGGTGTCAGCGTTTAGAAGCTGCTTATGGGAAGGATCCCTGGATACGGCAGTCTCTAAATGGTCCATCTTTCATCACAGCTACGAACTTTGTCTCTGTAACTCCTTCCCTGGGTGTTTTGTTCCTAATTCTAAGAAGGGGCACAGTGTCTACACTTTGGTCTTCATTCTTCTTGAGTTTCATGTGTTTAGTAAATTGTATCTTATATCTTGGGTATCCTAAGTTTTGGGCTAATATCCACTTATCAGTGAATACATATTGTGTGAGTTCTTTTGTGATTGTGTTACTTCACTCAAGATGATGCCCTCCAGGTCCATCCATTTGCCTAGGAATTTCATAAATTCATTCTTTTTAATAGCTGAGTAGTACTCCATTGTGTAAATGTACCATAATTTCTGTATCCATTCCTCTGTTGAGGGACATCTGGGTTCTTTCCAGCTTCTGGTTATTGTAAATAGGGCTGCTATGAACATAATGGAGCATGTCCTTTTTACCGGTTGGGACATCTTCTGGATATATTCCCAGGAGAGGTATTGCTGGATCCTCCGGTAGAACTATGTCCAATTTTCTGAGGAACCGCCAGACTGATTTCCAGAGTGGTTGTACAAGCTTGCAATCCCACCAACAATGGAGGAGTGTTCCTCTTTCTCCACATCCTCGCCAGCATCTGCTGTCACCTGAATTTTTGATCTTAGCCATTCTGACTGGTGTGAGGTGGAATCTCAGCGTTGTTTTGATTTGCATTTCCCTGATGATTAAGGATGTTGAACATTTTTTCAGGTGTTTCTCTGCCATTCGGTATTCCTCAGGTGAGAATTCTTTGTTCAGTTCTGAGCCCCATTTTTTAATGGGGTTATTTGACTTTCTGGAGTCCACCTTCTTGAGTTCTTTATATATATTGGATATTAGTCCCTTATCTGATTTAGGATAGGTGAAGATCCTTTCCCAATCTGTTGGTGGTTTTTTTGTCTTATTGATGGTGTCTTTAGCCTTGCAGAAGCTTTGTAGTTTCATGAGGTCCCACTTGTCAATTCTCGATCTTACAGCACAAGCCATTAGTGTTCTATTCAGGAATTTTTCCCCTGTGCCCATATCTTCAAGGCTTTTCCCCACTTTCTCCTCTATAAGTTTCAGTGTCTCTGGTTTTATGTGAAGTTCCTTGATCCACTTAGACTTGACCTTAGTACAAGGAGATAGGAATGGATCGATTCGCATTCTTCTACATGTTAACAACCAGTTGTGCCAGCACCATTTGTTGAAAATGCTGTCTTTCTTCCACTGGATGTTTTTAGCTCCCTTGTCGAAGATCAAGTGACCATAGGTGTGTGGGTTCATTTCTGGGTCTTCAATTCTATTCCATTGCTCTATTTGTCTGTCACTATACCAGTACCATGCAGTTTTTATCACAATTGCTCTGTAGTAGAGCTTTAGGTCCGGCATGGTGATTCCACCAGAGGTTCTTTTATCCTTGAGAAGAGTTTTTGCTATCCTAGGTTTTTTTTTATTCCAGATGAATTTGCAGATTGCACTTTCTAATTCGTTGAAGAATTGATTTGTAATTTTGATGGGGATTGCACTGAATCTGTAGATTGCTTTTGGCAAGATAGCCATTTTTAAAATGTTGATCCTGCCAATCCATGAGCATGGGAGATCTTTCCATCTTCTGAGATCTTCTATAATTTCTTTCTTCAGAGACTTGAAGTTTTTATTATACAGATCTTTCACTTCCTTAGTTAGAGTCACGCCAAGATATTTTATATTATTTGTGACTATTGAGAAGGGTGTTGTTTCCCTAATTTCTTTCTCAGCCTGTTTATTCTTTGTGTAGAGAAAGGCCATTGATTTGTTTGAGTTGATTTTATATCCAGCTACTTCACCGAAGCTGTTTATAAGGCTTAGGAGTTCTCTGGTGGAATTTTTAGGGTCACTTATATATACTATCATATCATCTGCAAAAAGTGATATTTTGACTTCATCTTTTCCAATTTGTATCCCTTTGATCTCCTTTTGTTGTCGAATTGCTCTGGCTAGGACTTCAAGTACAATGTTGAATAGGTATGGAGAAAGTGGACAGCCTTGTCTAGTCCCTGATTTTAGAGGGATTGCTTCAAGCTTCTCACCATTTACTTTGATGTTGGCTACTGGTTTGCTGTAGATTGCTTTTATCATGTTTAGGTATGGGCCTTGAATTCCTGATCTTTCCAAGACTTTTATCATGAATGGGTGTTGGATCTTGTCAAATGCTTTTTCCGCATCTAAGGAGATGACCATGTGGTTTTTGTCTTTGAGTTTGTTTATATACTGGATTACGTTAATGGATTTCCGTATATTGAACCATCCCTGCATCCCTGGGATGAAACCTACTTGGTCAGAATGGATGATTGTTTTGATGTGTTCTTGGATTCGGTTAGCAATAACTTTATTGAGGATTTTTGCATCAATATTCATAAGGGATATTGGTCTGAAGTTTTCTATCTTTGTTGGGTCTTTTTGTGGTTTAGGTATCAGAGTAATTGTGGCTTCATAGAATGAGTTGGGTAGAGTACCTTCTGTTTCTATTTTGTGGAATAGTTTCTGAAGAACTGGGATTAGATCTTCTTTGAAGGTCTGATAGAACTCTGCACTAAACCCATCTGGTCCTGGGCTTTTTTTAGTTGGGAGACTATTAATGACTGCTTCTATTTCTTTGGGGGATATAGGGCTGTTTAGATCATTAACCTGATCTTGATTCAACTTTGGTACCTGGTATCTGTCTAGGAACTTCTCCATTTCATCCAGGTTCTCCAGTTTTGTTGAGTATAGCCTTTGGTAGAAGGATCTGATGGTGTTTTGGATGTCTTCAGGATCTGTTGTTATGTCTCCTTTTTCATTTTGATTTTGTTAATTAGGATGCTTTCCCTGTGCCCTCTAGTGAGTCTGGATAAGGGTTTATCTATCTTGTTGATTTTCTCAAAGAACCAGCTCCTTGATTGGTTGATTCTTTGAATAGTTTTTCTTGTTTCGATTTGGTTGATTTCACCCCTGAGTTTGATTATTTCCTGCTGTCTACTCCTCTTGGGTGAATTTGCTTCCTTTTGTTCTAGTGCTTTTAGGTGTGTTGTCAAGCTGCTAATGTGTGCTCTCTCTAGTTTCCTTTTGGAGGCACTCAGAGCTATGAGTTTTCCTCTTAGAAATGCTTTCATTGCGTCCCATAAGTTTGGGTATGTTGAGGCTTCATTTTCTTTCTTTTTTTTTTTTTTTATTACATATTTTCCTCAATTACATTTCCAATACTATCCCAAAAGTCCCCCATAGCGCCCCCCACTTCCCTACCCACCCATTCCCATTCTTTTGGCCCTGGCATTCCCCTATATTGAAGCATATAAAGTTTGCAAGTCCAATGGGCCTCTCTTTCCATTGATGGCCGACTAGGCCATCTTTCGATACATATGCAGCTAGAGACAAGAGCTCCAGGGTTCTGGTTAGTACATCATGTTGTTCCAACAATAGGGTTGCAGATCCCTTTAGCTCCTTGGGTACTTTCTCTAGCTTCTCCATTGGGAGCCCTGTGATACATCCAATAGCTGACTGTGAACATCCACTCCTGTGTTTGCTAGGCCCCGGCATCGTCTCACAAGAGACAGCTATATTTGGGTCCTTTCAGCAAAATCTTGCTAGTGTATGCAATGGTGTCAGCGTTTAGAAGCTGATTATGGGACGGATCCCTGGATACAGCAGTCTCTAAATGGTCCATCCTTTCATCACAGATACGAACTTTGTCTCTGTAATTCCTTCCCTGGGTGTTTTGTTCCCAATTCTTTTTTTTTTTTTTTTTTTTTCTTTTTTTTTTTCTTTTTTTTTTTTATATATTTTTATTACATAATTTCCTCAATTACATTTCCAATACTATCCCAAAAGTCCCCCATAGCGCCCCCCACTTCCCTACCCACCCATTCCCATTCTTTTGGCCCTGGCATTCCCCTATATTGGGGCATATAAAGTTTGCAAGTCCAATGGGCCTCTCTTTCCATTGATGGCCGACTAGGCCATCTTTCGATACATATGCAGCTAGAGACAAGAGCTCCAGGGTTCCGGTTAGTACATCATGTTGTTCCAACAATAGGGTTGCAGATCCCTTTAGCTCCTTGGGTACTTTCTCTAGCTTCTCCATTGGGAGCCCTGTGATACATCCAATAGCTGACTGTGAACATCCACTCCTGTGTTTGCTAGGCCCCGGCATCGTCTCACAAGAGACAGCTATATTTGGGTCCTTTCAGCAAGATCTTGCTAGTGTATGCAATGGTGTCAGCGTTTAGAAGCTGATTATGGGACGGATCCCTGGATACAGCAGTCTCTAAATGGTCCATCCTTTCATCACAGCTACGAACTTTGTCTCTGTAGCTCCTTCCCTGGGTGTTTTGTTCCCAATTCTAAGAAGGTGCACAGTGTCCACACTTTGGTCTTCATTCTTCTTGAGTTTCATGCGTTTATCAAATTGTATCTTATATCTTGGGTATCCTAAGTTTTGGGCTAATATCCACTTATCAATGAATACATATTGTGTGAGTTCTTTTCTGATTGTGATACTTCACTCAAGATGATGCCCTCCAGGTCCATCCATTTGCCTAGGAATTTCATAAATTCATTCTTTTTAATAGCTGAGTAGTACTCCATTGTGTAAATGTACCATAATTTCTGTATCCATTCCTCTGTTGAGGGACATCTGGGTTCTTTCCAGCTTCTGGCTATTATAAATAGGGCTGCTATGAACATAGTGGAGCATGTGTCCTTTTTACCGGTTGGGACATCTTCTGGATATATGCCCAGGAGAGGTATTGCTGGATCCTCCGGTAGTACTATGTCCAATTTTCTGAGGAACCGCCAGACTGATTTCCAGAGTGGTTGTACAAGCTTGCAATCCCACCAACAATGGAGGAGTGTTCCTCTTTCTCCACATCCTCGCCAGCATCTGCTGTCACCTGAATTTTTGATCTTAGCCATTCTGACTGGTGTGAGGTGGAATCTCAGGGTTGTTTTGATTTGCATTTCCCTGATGATTAAGGATGTTGAACATTTTTTCAGGTGTTTCTCTGCCATTCGGTATTCCTCAGGTGAGAATTCTTTGTTCAGTTCTGAGCCCCATTTTTTAATGGGGTTATTTGACTTTCTGGAGTCCACCTTCTTGAGTTCTTTATATATATTGGATATTAGTCCCTTATCTGATTTAGGATAGGTGAAGATCCTTTCCCAATCTGTTGGTGGTTTTTTTGTCTTATTGATGGTGTCTTTAGCCTTGCAGAAGCTTTGTAGTTTCATGAGGTCCCACTTGTCAATTCTCGATCTTACAGCACAAGCCATTAGTGTTCTATTCAGGAATTTTTCCCCTGTGCCCATATCTTCAAGGCTTTTCCCCAGTTTCAGTGTCTCTGGTTTTATGTGAAGTTCCTTGATCCACTTAGACTTGACCTTAGTACAAGGAGATAGGAATGGATCGATTCGCATTCTTCTACATGTTAACAACCAGTTGTGCCAGCACCATTTGTTGAAAATGCTGTCTTTCTTCCACTGGATGTTTTTAGCTCCCTTGTCGAAGATCAAGTGACCGTAGGTGTGTGGGTTCATTTCTGGGTCTTCAATTCTATTCCATTGGTCTATTTGTCTGTCACTATACCAGTACCATGCAGTTTTTATCACAATTGCTCTGTAGTAGAGCTTTAGGTCCGGCATGGTGATTCCACCAGAGGTTCTTTTATCCTTGAGAAGAGTTTTTGCTATCCTAGGTTTTTTGTTATTCCAGATGAATTTGCAGATTGCACTTTCTAATTCGTTGAAGAATTGATTTGTAATTTTGATGGGGATTGCACTGAATCTGTAGATTGCTTTTGGCAAGATAGCCATTTTTAAAATGTTGATCCTGCCAATCCATGAGCATGGGAGATCTTTCCATCTTCTGAGATCTTCTAGAATTTCTTTCTTCAGAGACTTGAAGTTTTTATTATACAGATCTTTCACTTCCTTAGTTAGAGTCACGCCAAGATATTTAATATTATTTGTGACTATTGAGAAGGGTGTTGTTTCCCTAATTTCTTTCTCAGCCTCTTTATTCTTTGTGTAGAGAAAGGCCATTGATTTGTTTGAGTTGATTTTATATCCAGCTACTTCACCTAAGCTCTTTATCAGGCTTAGGAGTTCTCTGGTGGAATTTTTAGGGTCACTTATATATACTATCATATCATCTGCAAAAAGTGATATTTTGACTTCATCTTTTCCAATTTGTATCCCTTTGATCTCCTTTTGTTGTCGAATTGCTCTGGCTAGGACTTCAAGTACAATGTTGAATAGGTATGGAGAAAGTGGACAGCCTCGTCTAGTCCCTGATTTTAGAGGGATTGCTTCAAGCTTCTCACCATTTACTTTGATGATGGCTACTGGTTTGCTGTAGATTGCTTTTATCATGTTTAGGTATGGGCCTTGAATTCCTGATCTTTCCAAGACTTTTATCATGAATGGGTGTTGGATCTTGTCAAATGCTTTTTCCGCATCTAAGGAGATGACCATGTGGTTTTTGTCTTTGAGTTTGTTTATATACTGGATTACGTTAATGGATTTCCGTATATTGAACCATCCCTGCATCCCTGGGATGAAACCTACTTGGTCAGAATGGATGATTGTTTTGATGTGTTCTTGGATTCGGTTATCAATAACTTTATTGAGGATTTTTGCATCAATATTCATAAGGGATATTGGTCTGAAGTTTTCTATCTTTGTTGGGTCTTTTTGTGGTTTAGGTATCAGAGTAATTGTGGCTTCATAGAATGAGTTGGGTAGAGTACCTTCTGTTTCTATTTTGTGGAATAGTTTCTGAAGAACTGGGATTAGATCTTCTTTGAAGGTCTGATAGAACTCTGCACTAAACCCATCTGGTCCTGGGCTTTTTTTAGTTGGGAGACTATTAATGACTGCTTCTATTTCTTTGGGGGATATAGGGCTGTTTAGATCATTAACCTGATCTTGATTCAACTTTGGTACCTGGTATCTGTCTAGGAACTTCTCCATTTCATCCAGGTTCTCCAGTTTTGTTGAGTATAGCCTTTGGTAGAAGGATCTGATGGTGTTTTGGATGTCTTCAGGATCTGTTGTTATGTCTCCTTTTTCATTTTGATTTTGTTAATTAGGATGCTTTCCCTGTGCCCTCTAGTGAGTCTGGATAAGGGTTTATCTATCTTGTTGATTTTCTCAAAGAACCAGCTCCTTGATTGGTTGATTCTTTGAATAGTTTTTCTTGTTTCGATTTGGTTGATTTCACCCCTGAGTTTGATTATTTCCTGCAGTCTACTCCTCTTGGGTGAATTTGCTTCCTTTTGTTCTAGTGCTTTTAGGTGTGTTGTCAAGCTGCTAATGTGTGCTCTCTCTAGTTTCCTTTTGGAGGCACTCAGAGCTATGAGTTTTCCTCTTAGAAATGCTTTCATTGCGTCCCATAAGTTTGGGTATGTTGAGGCTTCATTTTCTTTTTTTTTTTTTTTTATTACATATTTTCCTCAATTACATTTCCAATACCATCCCAAAAGTCCCCCATAGCGCCCCCCACTTCCCTACCCACCCATTCCCATTCTTTTGGCCCTGGCATTCCCCTATATTGGGGCATATAAAGTTTGCAAGTCCAATGGGCCTCTCTTTCCATTGATGGCCGACTAGGCCATCTTTCGATACATATGCAGCTAGAGACAAGAGCTCCAGGGTTCTGGTTAGTACATCATGTTGTTCCAACAATAGGGTTGCAGATCCCTTTAGCTCCTTGGGTACTTTCTCTAGCTTCTCCATTGGGAGCCCTGTGATACATCCAATAGCTGACTGTGAACATCCACTCCTGTGTTTGCTAGGCCCCGGCATCGTCTCACAAGAGACAGCTATATTTGGGTCCTTTCAGCAAAATCTTGCTAGTGTATGCAATGGTGTCAGCGTTTAGAAGCTGATTATGGGACGGATCCCTGGATACAGCAGTCTCTAAATGGTCCATCCTTTCATCACAGATACGAACTTTGTCTCTGTAACTCCTTCCCTGGGTGTTTTGTTCCCAATTCTAAGAAGGTGCACAGTGTCCACACTTTGGTCTTCATTCTTCTTGAGTTTCATGCGTTTATCAAATTGTATCTTATATCTTGGGTATCCTAAGTTTTGGGCTAATATCCACTTATCAATGAATACATATTGTGTGAGTTCTTTTCTGATTGTGATACTTCACTCAAGATGATGCCCTCCAGGTCCATCCATTTGCCTAGGAATTTCATAAATTCATTCTTTTTAATAGCTGAGTAGTACTCCATTGTGTAAATGTACCATAATTTCTGTATCCATTCCTCTGTTGAGGGACATCTGGGTTCTTTCCAGCTTCTGGCTATTATAAATAGGGCTGCTATGAACATAGTGGAGCATGTGTCCTTTTTACCGGTTGGGACATCTTCTGGATATATGCCCAGGAGAGGTATTGCTGGATCCTCCGGTAGTACTATGTCCAATTTTCTGAGGAACCGCCAGACTGATTTCCAGAGTGGTTGTACAAGCTTGCAATCCCACCAACAATGGAGGAGTGTTCCTCTTTCTCCACATCCTCGCCAGCATCTGCTGTCACCTGAATTTTTGATCTTAGCCATTCTGACTGGTGTGAGGTGGAATCTCAGGGTTGTTTTGATTTGCATTTCCCTGATGATTAAGGATGTTGAACATTTTTTCAGGTGTTTCTCTGCCATTCGGTATTCCTCAGGTGAGAATTCTTTGTTCAGTTCTGAGCCCCATTTTTAATGGGGTTATTTGACTTTCTGGAGTCCACCTTCTTGAGTTCTTTATATATATTGGATATTAGTCCCTTATCTGATTTAGGATAGGTGAAGATCCTTTCCCAATCTGTTGGTGGTTTTTTTGTCTTATTGATGGTGTCTTTAGCCTTGCAGAAGCTTTGTAGTTTCATGAGGTCCCACTTGTCAATTCTCGATCTTACAGCACAAGCCATTAGTGTTCTATTCAGGAATTTTTCCCCTGTGCCCATATCTTCAAGGCTTTTCCCCAGTTTCAGTGTCTCTGGTTTTATGTGAAGTTCCTTGATCCACTTAGACTTGACCTTAGTACAAGGAGATAGGAATGGATCGATTCGCATTCTTCTACATGTTAACAACCAGTTGTGCCAGCACCATTTGTTGAAAATGCTGTCTTTCTTCCACTGGATGTTTTTAGCTCCCTTGTCGAAGATCAAGTGACCGTAGGTGTGTGGGTTCATTTCTGGGTCTTCAATTCTATTCCATTGGTCTATTTGTCTGTCACTATACCAGTACCATGCAGTTTTTATCACAATTGCTCTGTAGTAGAGCTTTAGGTCCGGCATGGTGATTCCACCAGAGGTTCTTTTATCCTTGAGAAGAGTTTTTGCTATCCTAGGTTTTTTGTTATTCCAGATGAATTTGCAGATTGCACTTTCTAATTCGTTGAAGAATTGATTTGTAATTTTGATGGGGATTGCACTGAATCTGTAGATTGCTTTTGGCAAGATAGCCATTTTTAAAATGTTGATCCTGCCAATCCATGAGCATGGGAGATCTTTCCATCTTCTGAGATCTTCTAGAATTTCTTTCTTCAGAGACTTGAAGTTTTTATTATACAGATCTTTCACTTCCTTAGTTAGAGTCACGCCAAGATATTTAATATTATTTGTGACTATTGAGAAGGGTGTTGTTTCCCTAATTTCTTTCTCAGCCTCTTTATTCTTTGTGTAGAGAAAGGCCATTGATTTGTTTGAGTTGATTTTATATCCAGCTACTTCACCGAAGCTCTTTATCAGGCTTAGGAGTTCTCTGGTGGAATTTTTAGGGTCACTTATATATACTATCATATCATCTGCAAAAAGTGATATTTTGACTTCATCTTTTCCAATTTGTATCCCTTTGATCTCCTTTTGTTGTCGAATTGCTCTGGCTAGGACTTCAAGTACAATGTTGAATAGGTATGGAGAAAGTGGACAGCCTCGTCTAGTCCCTGATTTTAGAGGGATTGCTTCAAGCTTCTCACCATTTACTTTGATGTTGGCTACTGGTTTGCTGTAGATTGCTTTTATCATGTTTAGGTATGGGCCTTGAATTCCTGATCTTTCCAAGACTTTTATCATGAATGGGTGTTGGATCTTGTCAAATGCTTTTTCCGCATCTAACGAGATGACCATGTGGTTTTTGTCTTTGAGTTTGTTTATATACTGGATTACGTTGATGGATTTCCGTATATTGAACCATCCCTGCATCCCTGGGATGAAAACTACTTGGTCAGGATGGATGATAGTTTTGATGTGTTCTTGGATTCGGTTAGCAAGACCTTTATTGAGGATTTTTGCATCAATATTCTTAAGGGATATTGGTCTGAAGTTTTCTATCTTTGTTGGGTCTTTTTGTGGTTTAGGTATCAGAGTAATTGTGGCTTCATAGAATGAGTTGGGTAGAGTACCTTCTGTTTCTATTTTGTGGAATAGTTTCTGAAGAACTGGGATTAGATCTTCTTTGAAGGTCTGATAGAACTCTGCACTAAACCCATCTGGTCCTGGGCTTTTTTTAGTTGGGAGACTATTAATGACTGCTTCTATTTCTTTGGGGGATATAGGGCTGTTTAGATCATTAACCTGATCTTGATTCAACTTTGGTACCTGGTATCTGTCTAGGAACTTCTCCATTTCATCCAGGTTCTCCAGTTTTGTTGAGTATAGCCTTTGGTAGAAGGATCTGATGGTGTTTTGGATGTCTTCAGGATCTGTTGTTATGTCTCCTTTTTCATTTCTGATTTTGTTAATTAGGATGCTTTCCCTGTGCCCTCTAGTGAGTCTGGATAAGGGTTTATCTATCTTGTTGATTTTCTCAAAGAACCAGCTCCTTGATTGGTTGATTCTTTGAATAGTTCTTCTTGTTTCCACTTGGTTGATTTCGCCCCTGAGTTTGATTATTTCCTGCTGTCTACTCCTCTTGGGTGAATTTGCTTCCTTTTGTTCTAGTGCTTTTAGGTGTGTTGTCAGCTGCTAATGTGTGCTCTCTCTAGTTTCCTTTTGGAGGCACTCAGAGCTATGAGTTTTCCTCTTAGAAATGCTTTCATTGCGTCCCGTAAGTTTGGGTATGTTGTGGCTTCATTTTCATTGAACTCTAAAAAGTCCTTAATTTCTTTCTTTATTCCTTCCTTGACCAAGGTATCATTGAGAAGAGTGTTGTTCAGTTTCCACGTGAAGGTTGGCTTTCTATTATTTATTTTGTTATTGAAGATCAGCCTTAGGCCATGGTGATCTGATAGGATGCATGGGACAATTTCAATATTTTTGTATCTGTTGAGGCCTGTTTTGTGACCAATTATGTGGTCAATTTTGGAGAAGGTACCATGAGGTGCTGAGAAGAAGGTATATCCTTTTGTTTTAGGATAGAATGTTCTGTAGATATCTGCCAGATCCATTTGAATCATAATTTCTCTTAGTTTTTCTGTGTCCCTGTTTAGTTTCTGTTTCCATGATCTGTCCATTGGTGAAAGGGGTGTGTTGAAGTCTCCCACTATTATTGTATGAGGTGCAATGTGTGCTTTGAGATTTACTAAGGTTTCTTTAATGAATGTGGCTGCCTTTGTATTTGGAGCATAGATATTCAGGATTGATAGTTCCTCTTGGAGGATTTTACCTTTGATGAGTATGAAGTGTCCCTCCCTGTCTTTTTTAATGACTTTGGGTTGGAAGTCAATCTTATCAGATATTAGAATGGCTACTCCAGCTTGTTTCTTCAGACCATTTGCTTGGAAAATTGTTTTCTAGCCTTTCATTCTGAGGTAGTGTCTATCCTTTTCTCTGAGATGAGTTTCATGTAAGCAGCAAAATGTTGGGTCTTGTTTGTGTAGCCAGTTTGTTAGTCTATGTCTTTTTATCGGGGAGTTGAGTCCATTGATATTAAGAGATATTAAGGAAAAGTAATTGTTGTTTCCTGTTATTTTTGTTGTTAAAGTTGGCATTCTGTTCTTGTGGCTGTCTTCTTTTAGGTTTGTTGAGGGATTACCTTCTTGTTGTTTCTAGGGCGTGGTTCCTGTCCTTGTATTGGTTTTTTTCTGTTATTATCCTTTGAAGGGCTGGATTCGTGGAGAGATAATGTGTGAATTTGGTTTTGTCGTGGAATACTTTGGTTTCTCCATCTATGTTAATTGAGAGTTTGGCTGGGTATAGTAGCCTGGGCTGGAGTTTGTGTTCTTTTAGTGTCTGTATAACATCCGTCCAGGATCTTCTGGCTTTCATAGTCTCTGGTGAAAAATCTGGTGTAATTCTGATAGGCTTGCCTTTATATGTTACTTGGCCTTTTTCTCTTACTGCTTTTAGTATTCTGTCTTTATTTAGAGCATTTGTTGTTCTGATTGACTTTTTTTTTTTAATGAACCATCAAAAATCAGTTTCTTTGAACTTGTCCAAATTCCAGGTAGCCATTG
Organism: Mus caroli; assembly: GCF_978045245.1. Lineage (NCBI taxonomy): Eukaryota > Metazoa > Chordata > Mammalia > Rodentia > Muridae > Mus > Mus caroli. The sequence goes on from NW_028227271.1 coordinate 41,773,374, forward strand.
TTTCAACCGATTGAGAAGAAAATATTCACTGCAACCCAAGGCAGAGCAGCCTGTTTCTTAGTCTTCTAACCCAAGCTGGCAGAAAACGTGTTCACAGAATGGGAGACAAACTTTAAATGGCTTTAAATGACTCTTAGAAGTCCCCAGGGCTAGCTCTATGCAGTACTGTTTTCCGGGTACTTACACAAGATGGGCCATGTCTTCTCTGGCTAAGTCTAGTGGTTCATTCAGGGAAAAGGAGGCAATAGAGAGGTTTACCCCATCCTCTCTCTGTCTTCAGACATAATTTCAGACTCCCTTGCCCTGTTTCTGTCTGCCAGTCACCATCATACTCATCCCAGATTTAGATGATGAATATATATATATATATATATATATATATATATATATATATATCAACAGTACAATATCCAAGAAAGGAATAAACATGGAAACAAACTAACATGCCTAGCATGTTCCTGTGATGTGTAGCATGATAGTTGAACTGCACAGGTTAGAAGTCTCCAGATTCGAGAGTGGGGACCACGGGGGCAGACGGCTTCTGGGACAGGCGGGAGCCACAGAGCTGCTGAGGCAGCACCCTTTTGGGGCCGCAGACATCCGGCACCCTCCCAGCCGGAGGACAGTGACCTGCCCTGCAGGGAGCGCCATCTTGGCTCCGGGACTCTGCCGAACTTAGTCTGTACAGGTCAGAGTGAGGACCACAGAGGCAGACAGCTTCTGGGACAGGTGGGAGACACAGAGCCGCTGAGGCAGCACCCTTTTGGGGCCGCAGACTTCCGGCACCCTCCCAGCCAGAGGAAAGTGACCTGCCCTGCAGAGAGCGCCATCTTGGCTCCGGGACTCCGCCGAACTTAGTCTGTACAGGTTAGAGTGAGGACCACAGAGGCAGACAGCTTCTGGGACAGGCGGGAGCCACAGAGCCGCTGAGGCAGCACCCTTTTGGGGCCGCAGACATCCGGCACCCTTCAAGCCAGAGGACAGTGACCTGCCCTGCAAGGAGCGCCATCTTGGCTCCGGGACTCCGCCGAGCTTAGTCTGTACAGGTCAGAGTGGGGACCACGGGGGCAGACGGTTTCTGGGACAGGCGGGAGCCACAGAGCTGCTGAGGCAGCACCCTTTTGGGGCCGCAGACATCCGGCACCCTTCCAGCCGGAGGACAGTGACCTGCCCTGCAGGGAGCGCCATCTTGGCTCCGGGACTCCGCCGAACTTAGTCTGTACAGGTTAGAGTGAGGACCACAGAGGCAGACAGCTTCTGGGACAGGCGGGAGCCACAGAGCCGCTGAGGCAGCACCCTTTTGGGGCCACAGACTTCCAGCACCCTCCCAGTCGGAGGACAGTGACCTGCCCTGCAGGGAGCGCCATCTTGGCTCCGGGACTCCGCTGAACTTAGTCTGTACAGGTTAGAGTGAGGACCACAGAGTCAGACAGCTTCTGGGACAGGTGGGAGCCACAGAGCCGCTGAGGCAGCACCCTTTTGGGGCCACAGACATCCGGCTCCCTCCTAGCTGGAAGACAGTGGTCTGCCCTGCACAGGAGCCCTCTGCCTCAGGAGCAGGGAGCACATCTTGGATCCAGGACTCCACTGAACTTAGGAACTTAGTCTGCACAGCTGAGAGTGTGCACCACAGAAGCCTACAGCTTCTGTGACCTGCCAAAGCAACACAGCATCTGGGAAAGGTCCTGTTTTCCGCCTTCTTCTTCGGCCAGGAGGAGGTCCAAATGCCAGATATCTATACACCTTCCCTTTAAGAGGAAAGCTTGTCAGCAGGGAGTGCTCTAACCACTGAAACTCAGAGGAGAGAGCCTGTCTCCCAGGTCTGCTGACAGAGGATACTCAGAATCACCAGAAGAACAACCTCTGAACAGAGACAACTATAACAACTCCAGAGATTACCAGATGGCGAGAGGTAAAGGAAAGAATCTTACTAACAGAAACCAAGACCACTCACCATCATCAGGACCCAGCACTCCCACTTCGCCCAATCCAGGGCACCCCAACACACCTGAAAAACTAGACCTGGATTTAAAAGCATATCTCATGATGATGGTAGAGGACATCAAGAAGGACTTTAAAGAACTACAGGAGAACATGGCTAAAGAGTTACAAGTCCTTAAAGAAAAACAGGAAAACACAACCAAACTGGTAGAAGTCCTTAAAGAGAAACAGGAAAACACATCCAATCAGATGATGGAAATGAACAAAACCATACTAGACCTAAAAAGGGAAGTAGACACAATAAAGAAAACCCAAAATGAGGCAACACTGGAGATAGAAACCCTAGGAAAGAAATCTGGAACCATAGATGCAAGCATCAGCAACCGAATACAAGAGATGGAAGAGAGAATCTCAGGTGCAGAAGATTCCATAGAGAACATCGGCACAACAATCAAGGAAAATGGAAAATGCAAAAAGATCCTAACTCAAAACATCCAAGAAATACAGGACACAATGAGAAGACCAAACCTACGGATAATAGGAGTGGATGAAAATGAAGATTTTCAACTCAAAGGACCAGCAAACATCTTCAACAAAATTATAGAAGAAAACTTCCCAAATCTAAAGAAAGAGATGCCCATGAACATACAAGAAGCCTACAGAACTCCAAATAGGCTGGACCAGAAAAGAAATACCTCCCGACACATAATAATCAGAACAACAAATGCACTAAATAAAGATAGAATACTAAAAGCAGTAAGAGAAAAAGGCCAAGTAACATATAAAGGCAAGCCTATCAGAATTACACCAGATTTTTCACCAGAGACTATGAAAGCCAGAAGATCCTGGACAGATGTTATACAGACATTAAAAGAACACAAATTCCAGCCCAGGCTACTATACCCAGCCAAACTCTCAATTAACATAGATGGAGAAACCAAAGTATTCCACGACAAAACCAAATTCACACATTATCTCTCCACGAATCCAGCCCTTCAAAGGATAATAACAGAAAAAAACCAATACAAGGACAGGAACCACGCCCTAGAAACAACAAGAAGGTAATCCCTCAACAAACCTAAAAGAAGACAGCCACAAGAACAGAATGCCAACTTTAACAACAAAAATAACAGGAAACAACAATTACTTTTCCTTAATATCTCTTAATATCAATGGACTCAACTCCCCGATAAAAAGACATAGACTAACAAACTGGCTACACAATCAAGACCCAACATTTTGCTGCTTACAAGAAACTCATCTCAGAGAAAAAGATAGACACTACCTCAGAATGAAAGGCTGGAAAACAATTTTCCAAGCAAATGGTCTGAAGAAACAAGCTGGAGTAGCCACTCTAATATCAGATAAGATTGACTTCCAACCCAAAGTCATCAAAAAAGACAGGGAGGGGCACTTCATACTCATCAAAGGTAAAATCCTCCAAGAGGAACTATCAATCCTGAATATCTATGCTCCAAATACAAAGGCAGCCTCATTCATTAAAGAAACTTTAGTAAATCTCAAAGCACACATTGCACCTCATACAATAATAGTGGGAGACTTCAACACACCACTTTCACCAATGGACAGATCATGGAAACAGAAACTAAACAGGGACACAGTGAAACTAACAGAAGTTATGGATCAAATGGATCTGGCAGATATCTACAGAACATTTTACCCTAAAACAAAAGGATACACCTTCTTCTCAGCACCTCATGGTACCTTCTCCAAAATTGACCACGTAATTGGGCACAAAACAGGACTCAACAGATACAAAAACATTGAAATTGTCCCATGCATCCTATCAGATCACCATGGACTAAGGCTGATCATCAATAACAAAATAAATAATAGAAAGCCAACATTCACGTGGAAACTGAACAACACTCTTCTCAATGATACCTTGGTCAAGGAAGGAATAAAGAAAGAAATCAAGGACTTTTTAGAGTTCAATGAAAATGAAGCCACAACATACCCAAACTTATGGGACGCAATGAAAGCATTTCTAAGAGGAAAACTCATAGCTCTGAGTGCCTCCAAAAAGAAACTAGAAAGAGCACACATTAGCAGCTTGACAACACACCTAAAAGCACTAGAACAAAAGGAAGCAAATTCACCCAAGAGGAGTAGATGGCAGGAAATAATCAAACTCAGGGGCGAAATCAATCAAGTGGAAACAAGAAGAACTATTCAAAGAATCAACCAATCAAGGAGCTGGTTCTTTGAGAAAATCAACAAGATAGATAAACCCTTAGCCAGACTAACTAGAGGGCACAGGGAAAGTATTCTAATTAACAAAATCAGAAATGAAAAAGGAGACATAACAACAGATCCTGAAGACATCCAAAACACCATCAGATCCTTCTACCAAAGGCTATACTCAACAAAACTGGAGAACCTGGATGAAATGGAGAAGTTCCTAGACAGATACCAGGTACCAAAGTTGAACCAAGATCAGGTTAATGAACTAAACAACCCTATATCCCCCAAAGAAATAGAAGCAGTCATTAATAGTCTCCCAACCAAAAAAAGCCCAGGACCAGATGGGTTTAGTGCAGAGTTCTATCAGAACTTCAAAGAAGATCTAATCCCAGTTCTTCAGAAACTATTCCACAAAATAGAAACAGAAGGTACTCTACCCAACTCATTCTATGAAGCCACAATTACTCTGATACCTAAACCACAAAAAGACCCAACAAAGATAGAAAACTTCAGACCAATATCCCTTATGAATATTGATGCAAAAATCCTCAATAAAGTTCTTGCTAACCGAATCCAAGAACACATCAAAACAATCATCCATCCTGACCAAGTAGGTTTCATCCCAGGGATGCAGGGATGGTTCAATATACGGAAATCCATCAACATAATCCAGTATATAAACAAACTCAAAGACAAAAACCACATGGTCATCTCGTTAGATGCAGAAAAAGCATTTGACAAGATCCAACACCCATTCATGATAAAAGTCTTGGAAAGATCAGGAATTCAAGGCCCATACCTAAACATGATAAAAGCAATCTACAGCAAACCAGTAGCCAACATCAAAGTAAATGGTGAGAAGCTTGAAGCAATCCCTCTAAAATCAGGGACTAGACAAGGCTGTCCACTTTCTCCATACCTATTCAACATTGTACTTGAAGTCCTAGCCACAGCAATTCGACAACAAAAGGAGATCAAAGGGATACAAATTGAAAAAGATGAAGTCAAAATATCACTCTTTGCAGATGATATGATAGTATATATAAGTGACACTAAAAATTCCACCAGAGAACTCCTAAGCCTGATAAACAGCTTCAGTAAAGTAGCTGGATATAAAATTAACTCAAACAAATCAATGGCCTTTCTCTACACAAAGAATAAACAGGCTGAGAAAGAAATTAGGGAAACAACACCCTTCTCAATAGTCACAAATAATATAAAATATCTTGGCGTGACTCTAACTAAGGAAGTGAAAGATCTGTATAATAAAAACTTCAAGTCTCTGAAGAAAGAAATTCTAGAAGATCTCAGAAGATGGAAAGATCTCCCATGCTCATGGATTGGCAGGATCAACATTGTAAAAATGGCTATCTTGCCAAAAGCAATCTACAGATTCAATGCAATCCCCATCAAAATTCCAAATCAATTCTTCAACGAATTAGAAAGTGCAATCTGCAAATTCATCTGGAATAACAAAAAACCTAGGATAGCAAAAACTCTTCTCAAGGATAAAAGAACCTCTGGTGGAATCACCATGCCGGACCTAAAGCTCTACTACAGAGCAATTGTGATAAAAACTGCATGGTACTGGTATAGTGACAGACAAATAGACCAATGGAATAGAATTGAAGACCCAGAAATGAACCCACACACCTACGGTCACTTGATCTTCGACAAGGGAGCTAAAAACATCCAGTGGAAGAAAGACAGCATTTTCAACAAATGGTGCTGGCACAACTGGTTGTTAACATGTAGAAGAATGCGAATCGATCCATTCCTATCTCCTTGTACTAAGGTCAAGTCTAAGTGGATCAAGGAACTTCACATAAAACCAGAGACACTGAAACTTATAGAGGAGAAAGTGGGGAAAAGCCTTGAAGATATGGGCACAGGGGAAAAATTCCTGAATAGAACAGTAATGGCTTGTGCTGTAAGATCGAGAATTGACAAATGGGACCTCATGAAACTACAAAGCTTCTGCAAGGCTAAAGACACCATCAATAAGACAAAAAAACCACCAACAGATTGGGAAAGGATCTTCACCTATCCTAAATCAGACAAGGGACTAATATCCAATATATATAAAGAACTCAAGAAGGTGGACTCCAGAAAGTCAAATAACCCCATTAAAAAATGGGGCTCAGAACTGAACAAAGAATTCTCACCTGAGGAATACCGAATGGCAGAGAAGCACCTGAAAAAATGTTCAACATCCTTAATCATCAGGGAAATGCAAATCAAAACAACCCTGAGATTCCACCTCACACCAGTCAGAATGGCTAAGATCAAAAATTCAGATGACAGCAGATGCTGGCGAGGATGTGGAGAAAGAGGAACACTTCTCCATAATTGGTTGGATTGCAAGCTTGTACAACCACTCTGGAAATCAGTCTGGCGGTTCCTCAGAAAATTGGACATAGTACTACCGGAGAATCCAGCAATACCTCTTCTGGGCATATATCCAGAAGATGTCCCAACCGGTAAGAAGGACACATGCTCCACTATGTTCATAGCAGCCCTATTTATAATAGCCAGAAGCTGGAAAGAACCCAGATGTCCCTCAACAGAGAAATGGATACAGAAATTATGGTACATTTACACAATGGAGTACTACTCAGCTATTAAAAAGAATGAATTTATGAAATTCCTAGCCAAATGGATGGACCTGGAGGGCATCATCTTGAGTGAGGTAACACAATCACAAAGGAACTCACACAATATGTATTCACTGATAAGTGGATATTAGCCCAAAACTTAGGATACCCAAGATATAAGATACAATTTGCTAAACGCATGAAACTCAAGAAGAATGAAGACCAAAATGTGGACACTGTGCCCCTTCTTAGAATTGGGAACAAAACACCCAGGGAAGGAGTTACAGAGACAAAGTTCGGAGCTGTGATGAAAGGATGGACCATCTAGAGACTGCCGTATCCAGGGATCCATCCCATAATCAGCTTCTAAACGCTGACACCATTGCATACACTAGCAAGATTTTGCTGAAAGGACCCAAAGATAGCTGTCTCTTGTGAGACTATGCAGGAGCCTAGCAAACACAGGAGTGGATGCTCACAGTCAGCTATTGGATGGATCACAGGGCTCCCAATGGAGAAGCTAGAGAAAGTACCCAAGGAGCTAAAGGGATCTGCAACCCTATAGTTGGAACAACATGATGAACTAACCAGTACCCCGGAGCTCTTGTCTCTAGCTGCATATGTATCGAAAGATGGCCTAGTCGGCCATCACTGGAAAGAGAGGCCCATTGGACTTGCAAACTTTATATGCCCCAATATAGGGGAATGCCAGGGCCAAAAGAATGGGAATGGGAGGGTAGGGAAGTGGGGGGCGGTATGGGGGACTTTTGGGATAGCATTGGAAATGTAATTGAGGAAAATATGTAATAAAAAAAACAGTGGAAAAAAAAAAAAAAGAAGTCTCCAGATTCAAATCCCAGCTCTATCATTTAATATATGTACAAACTTAAACAACTTATTTCACCTATCTGCACTTTGTCTCCTCTCTTTAAAATGTAAACAATAACCTGCCCAATGGAGATGCTAAGAGGAATAAGGAGTTGGTGTCTTCCAAGTGAAAAATTGCTATTAGCAAGTAATAGTGCCTGTTGGGGTGTGCATACTTTCAGACATATCTTTGTTAGGCCTTCCATCCCCCTTAGTTCTTTTCAAGACCTACAAAATAATAGAAAATAATGTCAGAACGATAATTAAAAATGACAAGCATACCCTTATCACCCCTATTCTGAAAGAGGGATTACTCAGCCAAACACAGTCACTCAATACTTCTCAGGCTAAGTGGAGTCATCTCTCCACTGTATCTAGATGGCATATCTTTTTTTTCTCCAGAATGTGGGGGCATGTATACATACATATGTGTGTTGGTGGAGGCCAGAGGATAACATTGGCTGTTACCCCTTAGGTACAGTCACTTTGATTTTGGAACAGGCTCGCTCCCTTGTCTGTATTGCCAAGTTTGGCTAGAATAACTGGCCATTGATTCCCAGACATGCTACTGTCTCTGCCTCACAAGCATTTGGATTACATATGTATAGCACTATGCCTAGCTTTTTATTTATTTATTTTTAATGTAGGTTATTAAGATCAAATTCAGGTCCTCTTATATGCCACTAAGCCATCCCCTTAGTCCCTGTCAATGGCAATTCTTGAGTTTTCTATCCTATAGAGAAGCTAGGATGCCTAATCTGCATCTCTCGGAGACACTGGGAAATGACAAGGCAGTAATGGACAACTTACAAGAGGGCTGGCCTACTAACATATGCTGCCAAATGGATTTACCCCCACTTGATTGTGTTCACAAAATTCGTGCCTTCTGGAGAGCAGACTAGAAATATTTCCTTAAATTTCATTTTCCAGGAAGAACAATGAATGTACTTCCTGTTCCCTGACCATTTTTATGCAGCTTTCTCACAATTCAGCAAAGTGAACATGCTTACTCTCACATGTAGTGGAATAAGATGAGACTCTGAGCTCTGGTGATCCATGGGTTCGAGGTGTGACTGAAGCTGTTCTCATGATGTCCCACAAATGGCATGAACAAGCAAAGGAGAGAATATAGTATGTCCATTCATCCAATGAGTCAATTGAAGAAACCCAATTGATCAGCAACCTTAGTATGTTATCTGAGCTTCATGTAGAAGCCTGAAGGTAATGTCCATTAGGGCAAGTCCTATCATATATTTCTCTTCTACTTTCTATTAAAGTGTTAAATAATTAATAACTATTCAAATATTTTTACAATAATACTAACGGGGTATCCTTGAATACTATTAATCCTCAAGCTTCTATGTTATGAGATTGAAGGAAGGGAATGATTTTACAGAATTTACGGACAGCACAGATAGCATACAGAGTTTGAGGCATATGCTAGAGGCTAGCTTGTAAAATGGTATGCGTACTATATGTTAATCAGCCTGTTCTTCCGATAGTTTGTAATGTGTACAGTCTCTCCCACTCCTTACATTCCAGTGGCTAGACACAGTAGCATCAAGTGACTTCAAGAAGGGAAATAACAGAAGAGGAGAAACTATCTTTAATCTCTAAATAGTTGGTTATCAATTCCTTTATAATAAATATTATTCCAATATAGAAAATCATTTCATAAAGAGGCTCTTTTCTATCTCTTAAAACTAGGTATCAGTTCCATGGGGTAATGACTTTCTTTTTTTTTTTTTTATTTTCATTTATTTACATTCCAGCCATTTCAACCCCCTTCCTGGTCACCCTTCCCCCAACAGTTCTTCATCCCATTCCTCCTCCCTTGCCTCCAACAGGGTGTCCTCCCCCACCAGGCATCTCTCCTTCCTTGAGGCAATAAGATAAGGCATATCTTCTCCCACTGAGGCCAAACCAGACAGTCCTCTTCTACATATGTGCCAGGGGCCTCAGACCAGCCCTTCTACACTGCCTGGCTGATGGCTCAGTATCTGGGAGCTCCCTAATATCTGGGTTAACTGATACTGCTAGTCTTCCTATGGGGTTACCCTCCCCTTCAGCTTCTTCAATTCCTTCCACCAATTCAACCATAAGGGGTCCCCAACAACAGTTCAATGGTTGTGTGAAAGTATCTGCAACTGTCTCAGTCAGCTGCTGGTAGGGCCTCTCAGAGGACAGACATGCTAGGCTCTTGTCTGTAAGCACAACACAGCACAGCATCAGAAATAGTATCAGGCCTTGGTGCCTTGCCCCATGAGATGGATCCCAAGTTGGGCTGGTCACTGGCCCACTTTTTCCTTAGTCTTTGTCCATTTGTCCCTGCAGTTCTTTTAGACAGGAACAATGCTGGGTCAGAAATTTTGACTGTGGGATGGTAACCCGGCCCCCTCTACTTGAGGTCCTGTTTATCTACTGGAGGTGGAGACTTTGAATTTCTTCTCTCCACTGTTGGGCATTTTGGCTAAGGTGACCCCCCATTGAGTCCTGAGTGCCTCTCACCTCCATGTCTCTGGTACTTTCTAGAGGGTCCTGTCACCACCTTGCTCTCGTAGGCTATATATTTCCATTCATTCTCCTGGCCCTCTGGGCTTCTATCCTGCCCCCTCCCTGTACTTGATTCTATTCCCCTTTCCACCCCCACCCCTTCCCCTCTCCCACCCAGATCCCTCCCTCCCTTTGCCTCCTGTGATTATTTTGTTCCCTCCTCCTAAGTGGGATTGAAGCATCCTCATGTGGGCCTTCCTGCTTGTTTAATTTCTTGCAGTCTCTGGGTTGTATTCTAAGTCTTCTGTACCTTTGGGCTAATATCCACTTATCAGAGAGTATATACCATGCAATAACAATCTTGAAAAGGTAACCCATCCTTTCTCACATGAGTATCAGGTAAAGATGGAAGAGTAACTATAGGGAGAACCTCCTTAAAGATTGGGTTTTCTGCTTATTTCTCTGAACTTCTGCCCCATAAAACATGCCAACCACCACCACCACCACCACCACCACCACCACCACCACCACCACCACCACCCCCTAGATTATGTAGCTATATCACTTCAGAATGGGAAGAGGTCCTACATTATTAATAAGTAGGGTTGTTCTACCACTAAGAAATGGAAGCTTGAAACAGATCCAAATGCGCAGCATGGGAGGGAAAAGAAAGCTTCATGAGGAAGTCTTACACACATTGCATAATTTGGATTGCTGTGGAATCTAATAAAAGAACATACATAATTGACTGCAAACAATGAATGAAACTCAAAGAAAGAAATTGAGTCATAGAACTGTTCTCCACTAATTTCCAATAAAATAAATACATTCGAAAAAGGCAAACACTGACATTTCCCAAAAGTCACTTAATCAAAATAAATAAATAAATAAGCTATAATCTCATTTGATAAGCTTCAAAAATGATAGGCAAGGAAAGGAATCTGAGATTCCATTCTACCAGCACCTGCTGTCAACATAATGCCCAGTTTTTCAGAGCCTCTCCGTTAAAGAAAAGCACTGTTATAATAAAGCATCACAGTAGCATCACACTAGCAATTTTTTTGCTGGCTACAAACATGCTCTCAAAAATTTAAAGTCAAAATTACAAAGCAGCAAAAAGTGGAAGGCTGAAGCAAGAGAACGAACAAGAGGATCGGAAGCGCGGGTCTTCATCTTCCATGGCAGAGGCTGGAGGAGTGACAGGTACCCAAGAGACTGAACGACGAAGTTCAAAGGAAGAAATAGCAGCATCTCAGTTGGTTTCCTCAAGGTTCTCCTTAGCCTTAGGAAGACCACCGGTGATAGAGGGGGTCTGACACAGAACTTAGAAGTTCCTTTAATTTCACTCCATTTATCTCCCATTGAATAAAGTATAGCCCATTTTAATGAGCACATTGAGCATCCTCTCTTTTACCTCATGAGTTTTATTTTTTTTTATCTTCATGGAGTCTCATCCTCTCACATGAAAGAAAGAGAAAATGTAGACTAGTCGGGTACTCAAATAATTATCTTGTGGCTACTTCATGACATCAGAACTTAGAAGCCATTTCTTGCTTTCTTCTTTGGGAAAGGGAAAATGTCCTTTGTTTTTGTTTTTCATTGTGGTCCCCTTTTTATTGTTTGATGGGTTCTATGTAACCCTAGCCGGCCTGAAATTCTCTATGAACTCACTTGTTCTGGTCACCTGAGGCTTGGCATAAAAGGTGTGTGTCCAGGACTTTTTTAACCAGATGTTAGCTCGAGATTCAACTTCCTTATTAAAAAGTGGAGGAGAGTGTTTGGGAGTGGGCTGAGCGTCTGACACTGCACTGGTTCTGCACTAGAATGGTTTCCAGAATAGTAGCTAACCCACATGAGCGGCTCAGTAAGCAGTGCCTGTCTTTATCTGTTCTTCTGCCCATCTCCATAGCCAGCTAAAGGAAAGAGTTATGGGTATTAAGATGGAGACAGCAGAGTTAGCACTGTGTCCTTTTCACAGGCCTCCCTGTTCATCCACTCCATGCAAACGGTCCAGTAGAGGACCACTCTGTCACATATTGACCTCTCAGCACAACCATGTTTAAGTTCTTAAGAACAACTTTAAAAAACAAACATAAGAGGAGGAAAATTTTGTATGTGCTAAAACATAAATGAGCTCTGAGGATAGTGTAACATGTTCAGCCAGTCACAAAGACATATGCTGAATAATTCCATGTGTGTGAGACACCTAAAGAAAATTCGCCATGCTCACCATTTTACAACAGTTAAATCCACAAAGATGTAAAATAGAATAGTGATTTCCAGGGTCTACTGGGGGAGAACAAGATTGTTGTTCAACGGGCATAAAGTTGCAGTTCTTCAAAATGAAATAGTTTTTGGAAATGAACAACAGTGCTAATTTAAGAGTATGGATACAATTAATAGCAGTGAGGAAATGTTGTAATGGTTACCATAACAAAAAAGTGGTTAGGATGGCAACTTATATAATTTCTTTTGCTCTTATTCTTCTCTAATAATTACATTCCAATAGCAGTTTCCCATCCCTTCTTTGCTCCCAGTATTTCCCCCAAATACCAACACCCATCCACTCCTCCTCTGTTTCCCTCCAGAAAAGGGCAGGTATCCCAGAGGTATCAACCAAATATGGTATGTCAATTTTGCAATAAGACTTGGCACCTGCCCCCATATTAGGGCTGGATGAGGAAACTCAGAAGAAGGAAAATGGTCCCAGTAGTAGGGGAAAGAGTCAGAGACAGCCTCCACTCCCACTGTTAGGAGTCCCACAAGACTAAGCTACATAACCATAAGATATATGCAAAGGACCTATTCAGACCCATGCAGGCTTTCTGATTATTGGTTCAGTCTCTGTGGGCCCCCAGGAGAAAAGGGTCATTGATTCTGCTTGTGTGGTTTTTCTGGTGGTGGTGGTGGTGGTGGTGGTGGTGGTGGTGTGTGTGTGTGTGTGTGTGTGTATGTGTGTGTGTGTGTGTATTGTCCTTGACCGTTCTGGGTCCTACAATCCTTTCTCCTCATCATCCTCAGGATTCCCTATCTAATGTTTGATTTGGGTTATCTGTACCTATTTCCATCAGTTATGGACAAATGCTCTCTGATGATTATGTGCTAAGCTCCTGTCTACAAGAATAGCCAAAAATCTATCATTAGCAATCATTTCATTGACTTTTTTTTTTTTTTTTTTTTGCCAGTTGTGTTTGGTTCTATCCTAGATCTCTGGGCTACCTAACCTCTAGTTCCTGTTCCTCCAGGCAGTGCCAGGGGTGAGCTCCTTCTCATCTTATGGGTCTTGAGCTGGACCAGTCATTGGCTAGCTACTATCACAATTTCTGTGCCTCTTTTACCCTAGCACATCTTGAAGGCAGGACAAACTATATAGGTCAAAGATTTTACGGATAGGTTGATATCTCAATCCCTCCACTGGAAGTCTTAAAGGTGGTAACGTTTTTCGTATTTTATGTTGCTGCAATAAACATTTTTATCAAAAAAATAAAACAATTGTCTCAGTATATAGTGAATCTTAATGAAGTGGTAGGTCACTATTTGATGTTAACTTAAAACCAGAATTATTGCTCACCAGTAACCGAAGTCTAAAGGGAAAAGGCTTTATCAAAACAATACCATTTCTTTTAAACCCTGTACTTTAAAAAACGTACTTCCCACTTAATGATGAAAAAGGGAGAACGAAGAAACGAATATGGAAACCATCTATTCCCATATTCTGTGAAAAGCCTCCTATCCCATGTTTAAACTCCAGGTCTATTCATCCATTCATGAATTTGTTTCTGAGACTCCACTCTGTCCCACAGATTACATATGACTCTCTGTGGCATAATTTCTAGACTTCCTCCTGATGACTAATGCTGACTGAGAATTTCCTCTTTAGTTTGTTAAAGAAAAATACATAGTAATATTTCACAATGATTTATACTCTAATTCATAGACTATCCCAAAATGGTGCATCTATTTAGCTTTCTTGTCATTCTCTATTTGAAGATGAAATGATTTCCGATGTTGCTCCAGACTGAGTTCATTTCTAAAGAAAATTAATAAAATGAAAATCTCAATGTTTGCTTATATTCTTCTGGTTACACATCTGTGCTTGTACTTTTTTTTTTTTTTGATATGTGGTACTGTTTCACAATGTAAGCAAGGCTTTTAGAAAGAATGATTAAATACAAACATAATTTATCAGCTTTCTTTACTTAATTCAATTTCAATGTGATTAATAGTAAAGCATAAACAATTAAACATTTATAGTTGTGCATAAGATCATATGTTATTTACTTCTGCCTATGTATTAAATGACTCCTAAGAGTACTGTCTTAGAAAATCACATCCTTATCCCTCATGAGCTCTGTATCAAAAGTCTAGGCCTTGTTCAGTAGGCATCTGTGGCTCCACATGAATAGGTACAATAAACACATGATTGAGAGTCATCAGAAAGCTCTAGTGAAAAGCCAGCCCTGCAGCTGTTGGTGGCTCATACACACCACCTCGTTGCTGGTGCATGTACCATATCACATGGATTTCTCAAGAGAAATATGACAAAGTGGCAAATTGCTTCTCTGGGCTGAGAAACAGAAAGGGAGGTCCAACATACAACCATTAGCCTTTTAATAACCTACTTAAAAATGACATCCAAAACCCACTGGACTGCTGCACACATCTAACCCTAGGACCAGGGAGGTAGAAGTGGAAGATCAGGAATGAGAGACCAACCCAAGGCTATATGAGATCCTGTATCAAAAACTTATATCAAGCTGGGCAGTGGTGGCGCATGCCTTTAATCCCAGCACTTGGGAGGCAGAGGCAGGTGGATTTCTGAGTTCAAGACCAGCCTGGTCTATAGGGTAAGTTTCAGGACAGCCAGGGCTACACAGAGAAACCCTGTCTCAAAAAACAAAACAACACAAACAAAAAACCCAAAAACCTTACATCAAATTGTAGTGCTTTAAATAGGTATGTGCCCCCATAGGCTCATGTGTTTGAATGTTTGGCCCATAAGGAATAGCTCTATTAGAAGGTGTGGCCTTTTTGGAGTAGGTGTCATCTTGCTAAAGAAGTGTGTCACTGTGTGGATGGGCTTTGAGCTCTCCTATGCTTAAGCTACAACCAGTATGGAACACAGTCTCCTGTTGTCTTTGACTCAAGATGTAGAACGCTCAGCTCCTTCTCCAGCACCATGTCTGTCTTTACAGTGCCATGTTTCTACCATCATGATAATGGACTAAGCCTCTGAAACTGTAAGTCAGCCCCAATTATATGCTTTCATTTTTAAGAGTTGCTTTGGTCATGGTATCTTTTCACAGTAATGAAAACATTAACTAAGACACCAAACATCTTTGCTTAATTCTATTGACTAAAAAATGACACACTGTATCTAGTCCACAGTCCAGAGAAGGAGCTGCTACAAAGACTAATATGGAAGGATATGAATGGCTAATAGCCATTTATGGATTGGCCAGCCATGCCCTGAAATTAGGTTAAAATTCTTGTTGGTTCTCATTTATTTGCACCAGGCATTAAGGACATGGTATGAAAGAAGAGAAAATATCTGTAGCCAAAATATTCACTGCAATACGGGAGAAGAGATTCTTCTGAAGTATTTTATGACTTTAATGATAGAAATCAGTGTTTTCTCAACAATGATATATTGAATGCCTGCTGGCATTGTTGATGTTACATGGAAACTAGAAGTCACAAAGAGCTTATAACATAGTACAAAAGATGGGTGGTTAAAGGTAACAATTTTAATGTATTAAATGACATAATCAATGCTACAATGAGGGGAGATGAAATTTTAAAAGATAGAAGAGAAAATGGAGAAGTGTCCCATGAAAGTTGTGTGAGGAAGGTCGAATCTAAACAGAGATTCTGTCAACCAAGACAAGAGTTTAAAGAGGTGAGCCTCAATTGAAGGAGCAGCTTAGCACGAGGTGCAATGACACTACAAAATGACATAATTGAGAGACAGCAGGCTGAGTGAGTAATTGAGACAGCTTAATCAGGGCCAGGTGTGGAGTATGCAAAGCTGCAGACAGCAGGGAAGAGGGCTCATGCTTAAAATCTACAGAAAGTAAGGACAAGGACGTGTTCCATCTAATGATAACCATGAGCTCCCAGCAGGGATGTGATAAAGATCAGCACCTGAAGAGAAGGTGACCCTGACATCATGAGTTGAGTTCACTCAGGGATGTCTTCCCAGAGTAAGTTCTTCAAATGTTGGTGACATCTGGGACCGAAGCCTATTGTAGCTCAGTCTACGCTCACAAAGCTACATAGTACTTGCAGAAACAACTGATATCAAGGCCTAAGTATGACAGACCAGAGACAACTCCACAAACAAATCAAAATGTTCCATACTAAGTTACAGTCCCCATAGTTAGCTTCTCCTGTGGAAATGTGTCAGGGAAAGTAGTGTCAAGTCTAAAACAGATTGGGAGAACTTCCTCATCAGCTCCATTAAAAGGGAAGAGGTCTGAGTTTATTAGTTGGGAGCAGTGTGACTTTGGGCAAATCCCTTAATCTTTTTAACCCAAGTTCCATGGCAGTAAAATACAATTACTTCTGTTTCATAGCGCTTCTGACAGGATGAAATGAGGGCATCAATCTGAAAGAAAAAAAAGTAGTCTGCAGCCGAGGTTACCATGAACTCTACTATTATTAGGCAGGAACTGGAGTGCCCTCAATGCTTGGAATCTCAGGTTCCAGCATGAGTTCAGATTCTAGGTCTTGTGATTATGACCTGTGTGCTATTAAACAAGTGACTTAGCCTCTCTGAGCTGTCAATCCTTTATCTACACAATTAGAGAAATTATAAGAGATATGCCATAAGGATATCATGAGTTACAAATGCTTAACTCTTGTAAAAAGCTAAAACATGGTAGACATGTGGTAAATTCTCAAGAAATGCTAGCTATTGTTATTACTGTTATCATTAAAGGTCATTGTAGTGATAATGGTAGTATTAGGAGACACAATATTTTGAAGGATCCTGAAAACCGGATTTTCAGGAGATTGTTTGGTGGGTTGGAAATAATTCATGCAAATGAGCTTTATTTTAGTGTCTCAAAGCACTGTCATAAGTTTTCGGGGTTCCAACCCAATTGCAAAGTTGTAGCACTATTCTCAGTTTAAGCATGAGACAAGATATTTGTAGAAATCACATAATTTCTCATTATAATCTTAGAACTGGCTATGTAAAGAGTTTAAATCTATTTCCTAATGCCAGATCAGTCCTCTATCTCCTAAGCTGAACTGTCTTTCTGTATATCATCCTTTAAAAAGAGTGAACTGGATGTATCTTAGCAGGAATTTATTTAGTTTGAACTAAACTCAGCCTGTGTATTATTCCTGAGTCTTGCCATTGTCTTTAAAACCTTTGTCTTCCCTAATACTGTCTTTGAGCTTTCTCCTTCAGGAAGGGATTTTCAATTAACCATTAGCTTATGTTGCAGACATTTGTTCTTAAATGCATTCATTCATTCTTGCAGGTGATTAAGGATGATGGGTATATAAATATACAAGAACATAAATGACAAGTCAAACCATGTACATATGGTAATTTAATTTTGAG
Organism: Mus caroli; assembly: GCF_978045245.1. Lineage (NCBI taxonomy): Eukaryota > Metazoa > Chordata > Mammalia > Rodentia > Muridae > Mus > Mus caroli. The sequence goes on from NW_028227271.1 coordinate 41,791,047, forward strand.
ATGAGTACCATGTTTATATACTTCTATCAGTCTGCCTACTTTTGATGAATGTGCAATTTCTTACCCACCCTTTTATCACTGCCAATATTTAAGTAAATATCCTAAGTGCTGTACTAGAGAAAACTATCAATGCCATTCAGATAATTTGCAGCTGGGATTGATAAGCAATGGACTCTTTCTAAGTTAACTGATATTCTCTCCTTCATAAATGCTGCATGTTTAGCAAGCAGCCAGTGTTTTGGAATACACTACTGAGTGAAAGAGCTTTGATCCATGGTGGTAGTACAAAAGTTAAGATGCAGGGGAGGGGAGGTTACCATGTAGCTAAAGATTTCAAGAGTGTTTTAAAAATTATCACTGATTCCAGTTGTTCCTTGATCTGCAGGAAATGGGCTCCAGAATATACACCTCACCCTATTCTGCACCCTGGATACTAAAATACAAGGATGCTCAAGTGCCCTATAAAATGATGTTGGCCTTGTATATAATCATGTGTATCCTACAAGATACTTTAAACCATTTCTAGGTCATTTATAGTGCCTAATAGGATATAATTGTCGTGAAATTATTATACTTCATGGGAATAACAATAAGAAAACAAACATACATGGTGTAGACATGTAAATTTTTCTTTATTCTGAGGTGTTTAAATTCTTAAATGTAGAACCCATTGGCATGGAGGTCCCAATACAATGAATCTTAGGGTTGTGTACGTAAAGAGAAGCAACACCAAAGGCAGCTAAGGTAGGTTTTTTATTCTTATTATATACAATTTATTTTATTTTTTCATTTTTATTAGATATTTTCTTTATTTACATTTCAAATTTTATCCCCTTTCCTCATTTCCCCTCCTAAACCCTCCCTATCCCATCCCTCCTCCCCCTGCTCATTAACCCACCCACTCCTGCTTCCCTGTCCTGGCATTCCCCTGCACTGGGGCATCAAACCTTCACAAGGCCAAAGGCCTCTCCTCTCATTGATGTCCCACAAGGTCATCCTTTGCTACATATGCAGCTGAAGCCTTGAGTCCCTCCTTGTGTACTCTTTGGTTGGTGGTTTAGTCCCTGAGAGCTCTGTGGGTACTGATTAGTTCATATTGTTTTTCCTCCTATGGGGATGCAAACCCCTTCAGCTCCTTGGGTCCTTTCTCTAATTCCTCCATTGGGGGACCCTTGCTCAGTCCAATCATCCTGAGTGAGGTAACCCAATCACAAAAGAACACACATGGCATTCACTCACTGTTAAGTGGATATGTGAAGCTCGGAATACCCAAGATACAGTTCACAGACCACCTGAAGCTCAAGAAGAAGGAAGACCACAGTGTGGATACTTCAGTCCTTCATAGAAGAAGAATCAAAATACCCATGAGAGGACTTTCAGAGTCAAAGTGTAGAGCAGAAACTGAAGGAAAGGTCATCCATTGACTGTCCCACCTGGGGATCCATCCATATACAGCTACCAAACCCTGACACTATTGTGGATGCCAGCAAGTACTTGCTGACAGAAGCCTGATATAGCTATCTCCTGAGAGGCTCTGCCAGAGCCTGACAAATACAATTTATTTTTTTTTAATTGGATTTTTTTACAGTTCAAATGTTATCCCTTTTCCCAGTTTCCCCTCTGCAAACACTCTATCCCATCCTCCCTTACCCTGCTTCTATTAGTGTGCTCCCCCACCCACCCATTTCTGCCTCACTGTCCTAGCATTCCTCTACAATGGAGCATCAAGCCTTCACAGGACCGAGGGGCCTTCTCAGGACCAAGGGCCTCTCCTCCCATTGATGCCAGATAAGGCCCCTTCAGCTCCTTCAGTCTTTCATCTAACTCCTCCATTGGGTCCCCATGCTCAGTCCAATGCTTGCTGTCAGGAGCTGGATACAACTGTCTCCTAAGAGGCTCTGCCAGATCCTGACCAATACAGATGTGGAATCTTGGGGCCTCATCTTAGAGTTTCCACTGCTATAATATAACACTGAGCAAAAGCTTATTTCAGACTAGACTTCTAGATAAAGATCCATCACTGAGGGAAGTCTGGGCAGGAAATCAAGCATGGAAGGTTCGTGAAAGCAGGAACTGAAGCAGAATCCTTTTAAGACTTGCTTCTTGTAGCTTGCTCATATGGCTTTGTAACAGGAATCAGGACCACTGGCCCATGGATAGCAGAATCATTGTGGGATGGATCCTCCTACATCAGTCTTCAACCAAGAAATTGCTCCACAGGCCAATCTGGTAGGGAAAGTTTTCTCAATTGAGGTTTCTTCTTTACTGATAATTTTAGCTTGTATCAAGTTGACAGTTGTGGCAGTGTGGAGAGAGGGGAAAAGACATGACTGTGAACAAAATTACTCTAGAGCTGGGTCTTGATCCTGAAGATGTTAGGCATAGAGTGGCATGGCCAGATTTGGTCTTCAGTAAGTCACAGCTGTGAAACTGTGGAAGATAACTGGAAGATTGTGTCTCCTTTACATAATGGGACAAAGCACACAGCCACCTCTGCCCATCACTCACTGCTGAGTGTAGTATGAAGCCTTCCAAGCATAGTCCTCTTCTTTCACAGCAAGGAGGCTTGCAAAGTGTCTCAGGGAATACTCTGGCTTGGTAGACTCAAATGGAAGACCAGCCCTGACTATTCAGAAAGTCAAAATATTCAAGGCATTATGAAGTGCAGTGGTGAGCATTGGTGGGGCCCTGCAGATACGTTGTGAAAGCAGAATTAAGACCCAGGTGGCTGTACACTTTCTTAGCTTTTTGCACACCCTAGGGTGTTGGCTAGCACTGAGCTGTTATACAACTGTGGGTTTTGCAAACTAGAGCTCAAAAGTTCCTTTTCCAAACCTGCTTCCTCCACATACTCCACCCTGTAACCTCACTCATCTGTGAAAATTTGGGGTCTCAGAGTATGAAGTAAAACTGAAAGCTCTAAAACTGTAGATCTCTGTTATCATGTCCTCTCCCAATGCCCCTTGATAGTCTGTCACCCTGCTTTGAGTATACCTGTAATTCAGAGATGAAGTAAAAGAGCACTGGGTATACAGTCTAGATTCTTGCTTTTGATTTTTGATCTATAGCTTTTGTGCATTTGACTGGTAATCCCTTTAACCCCCCCCCCCCTGCCCCCAATGCCTCAGCTGTCCAATCCCTGAAATGAAAAGTCAACTAAAAGATGCCTGAGGGCTTCAAACTCATGGTGTTATTTGAGGAGCATCTGGCCCTGTGTGCTAAAAGATGACGAAAGGAACCAGCTACAATCATACCAGTGTAAGACAGTCAAAACATCGATAAGAGATTCCCAAATGATGCTGTAAACAAGTGCCTAGAAATACCGAAGTCCCTTAGCTCTTTTGTCAAAGGAGAAGAGAAATCTGCATAGAAATAACTTACATTCTCATTTGTACCAAATAAGTTCACACATAGAAAGAACTGCACAGAGAATCCTCTCAAGGTCATTGCTGGCCTGGGTGGCTTTTTATTTTCTGATAGCTTTTTGCAAGTGAAGTACACTATCTCGGTAATAAATCTTGTTTATACCTCCTGAGTACCATGGATTTGCAGTTCATTCTTTTGGAAATCAATGATGACTTAGAGATGATGTAACATTTAATCTGATGCAAAGTAACTAAATAGGAGTCATTGTTTTTTCTAAGCAACTCTCTATCAACTCTCATTTTTCCTGAATAAGCCTTAAGGCTTCTCAGAGATAAACAGTGACTTTTCTCCACTAAAATATTTACTTTCTGAAAGGAAAAAAAAAAAAAGCAACTTGCCTGGTCCTCCGGTATGCTTTCTAAAAACCACAAATGTTTGGTCCCACAAAGGTACAGACCATATTAGCTTACACTTATGACAGAGCTTTGATGATAGCAGAATTTCTGAGTCACACTTAAGTCTTTGGGCAGATGTGCAACAATCTCATCTCTGGTTTTCAGTGGTCAGTATACCAGTTTCTCGTTTCCTACAACTGACATCGCCATGGCTTTCTTTGTAGCTTAGACCAAAATCTCAACACAGTGTGTCAGTAACTACTTGAGAAACAGAATAGAAGTGACAAAATGAAATAGAAAAGCCCAAGAGGCTATGATATACATGGATAGTCCTTTGTACAACAAATAAGGGAGACAGAGAGGGAAAGCAGTTAGAAACCTCTAGTTCCTGGACTTACTTGAAAATAAGGTAAAATAGGGTTTGCAAGATGGCTCTGTGAGTAAAGGATGAGCCTTTGTTCCCTGAGCTTTAATGGTAGGAGCAGAAAAATGAGTCTTAGAAATTGCCCTCTGGGCATCATCTTGAGTAAAGTAACACAATCACAAAAGAACTCACACAATATGTATTCACTGATAAGTGGATATTAGCCCAAAACTTAGGATACCCAAGATATAAGATACAATTTGCTAAACGCATAAAACTCAAGAAGAATGAAGACCGAAGTGTGGACACTGTGCCCCTTCTTAGAATTGGGAACAAAACACCCAGGGAAGGAGTTACAGAGACAAAGTTCGTAGCTGTGATGAAAGGATGGACCATTTAGAGACTGCCGTATCCAGGGATCCATCCCATAAGCAGCTTCTAAACGCTGACACCATTGCATATACTAGCAAGATTTTGCTGAAAGGACCCAAATATAGCTGTCTCTTGTGAGACGATGCCGGGGCCTAGCAAACACAGGAGTGGATGTTCACAGTCAGCTATTGGATGTATCACAAGGCTCCCAATGGAGAAGCTAGAGAAAGTACCCAAGGAGCTAAAGGGATCTGCAACCCTATTGTTGGAACAACATGATGTACTAACCAGAACCCTGGAGCTCTTGTCTCTAGCTGCATATGTATCGAAAGATGGCCTAGTCGGCCATCACTGGAAAGAGAGGCCCATTGGACTTGCAAACTTTATATGCCCCAATATAGGGGAATGCCAGGGCCAAAAGAATGGGAATGGGTGGGTAGGGAAGTGGGGGGCGCTATGGGGGACTTTTGGGATAGCATTGGAAATGTAACTGAGGAAAATATGTAATAAAAATATTAAAAATTTTAAAAAAAAGAAATTGCCCTCTGACATCTATTCATAAGCATGCTGGGGCATAAACACACACACTTCCTTTATGTAAACAAACAAACAAACATATAAATAAATAAAAAGTAAAATAAGCTTGGGAAAACCTCCTTGCCACCTGGACTGAAGTTGTTTGCATGTATTTGTCTCACATCAGTAACACTTCAGTCTCTTGTCCAGCCCTATCTCCCAAGCTCTAGAGTATGACAGTCAGCTCACTACCAGATACATCTACTTGGATACCCAATCCACTCCTCAAACTTCACATATCCAAAACTGTCCTCTTCCTCCTCCCTATCAAATCTGTACCCCTCACAGCCTCCACACACATAGGATAGCAACATGACTTTGCTGTGCAAAGGCCACACTACGATTCCAGTATGGTTCCCTCCTTCCATCATTGCCCACATCCTATTTGTCAGGTAAGTCCATTGTGTGTTCTCTCTCATCAGCCCTACCATCACCATTCCAACCTAACTATCCCCTCCTGTCACCCATATGACTGGAAAACTCCACTCATTTCCCCATCTTCTCTTCAGCCTATTATAATCTGCCCTAGGCTTAGCAGCCTAACACATCATCTTAAAGTATATCTTATGCTAACCCTGCACGCAACAATATTACATTTATTTATTCTTTGCAAACATCAATGTTTCTTAATACAATGACTCAGAAGACCCTATGTGAACCCATCTCCATTATGTCTCTTACCTCATCATTTCACTGAACCCTCATCAGGTTATCACCATAGGGCCCACATTCAATGTATCCACTGTTGTTTGTATATGATCATCTCACCGTTGAGTGCCATGCTAAACAGCATAATGCTCTGTAGTTTGCAAGTTACTTCTGGACATATTTTATTTAAGACTCACAACAGTGTTGCAAGTTCTTGTTGGGAATTATTTTCCATATTTTATGGATAATAAATCTGAACTCAGAAATGTTTTAAAATGTGTCCACATAAGTAGTACTTGGTAGCATCTTCTAGTGTAAATCTATTGGTGCCCGAAGAAGAAAGAAGCAGCAAATGAAGATTAATTCATTCTGTATTATTCTATAGTTTAAAGATCAAATGTTTCCCCCACCAGCAAACATTCGTATACTTAAGATATGTTTTCCAGGCTGGAGAGATGGCTCAGCAGTTAAGAGCACCAACTGCTCTTCCAGAGGTCCTGAGTTCAATTCCCAGCAACCACATGGTGGCTCACAACCACCTGTAATGGGATCTGATGTCCTCTTCTGGTGTGTCTGAAGAGAGCAATGGTGTACTTGTATACATAAAGTAAATAAATAAATCTTAAAAAAAATGGTATGTTTTCCAAAATAATGATTTGGGTGGAGCTTTAACAGGTGGGGCCTAACAGGAGGATTTCGGTCACTGAAGACTATAGTGGAATGAAACCCTTTCCTCTCCCCTATCGTACCTTTTCCTTACCCAGCAGAGAAAGTGGGATTCTACTTCACCCTAGGCTCCAACCATAATGTGCTACAAGCTGAAATCAGCAAGCCAGTGATCACAGAGTAAAATCTATAAAACTCTGAGTCACGATAAATCTTAGCTTCCTGAAAACTTGTTATCTCAGATATTTGTTATGAGAAAGATAACATAAATTTCTTAATTTGACATTTGAATGTTTTTATTTATATGTGCATATGTGCATATATGTACATAAGGAGCCTAAGAGGCCAGATGAAGGAACCAGATGCTCTGGAGTTGGAGTTACCATTTGTAATGAGCAGCCTAATATGGATGCTAGAAACTGAACTCACTTGGTCCTATGCAACAGCAGCAATCACTTGTAACTTCCAAGCCATCTCTGCAGCCCCTACTTGACAATTCATTTAAGTTCCTTCCATTTAAGTAGCCTGTCATCTTCTCTCCTTTGTCATGTCCTATATTATGATAAGTGATATTGTTTAAATGGAAGGTGTCAGAAGATGTAGATAACTATCATCATCATCATCAGTACCAAGTTTAGTTTACCCTGCTTATTATGTTTCACACACACACACACACACACACACACACACACACACACACAAAGTGTGGATAGCAAAATGGGAGAATTGAGTTCAGTGGAGAGCAATAGTGTTTGTCCCTGTTTCTTCTTTCTGTTTTACCTTACTGTTTTCTCTATCCTTGCTCCTAAATGGATATTTATTCCATTGAGTCTCCATCTATCAAAAAATTTAGTTATCAATGTTCAACTGTGTGGCTCCAATCTCCCATTTATCTTTTGTAAATATGATCACACTCATCTTGTCTTCGAAGCAGTCATTCTATATACTTGGATATAAATTATTTTTCTTCCTTCTTCTAAGTTTGCGATTTAGTGTTACCATGTCTAGCTTTTGTCTTCTTTTTCAACATAACAGTCTTGGCCAGTGTTTCGATCAATAAATACTGGCAACCTTAGATTTAGGAATTTGAAATTGAGAGATAGAATATTGATCTTTTTGTCACAACAAAAAGTAAAAATAAAAATTAAGGTGATTTAAATTTATATAAGCATATCTGTTTGAAAATAACTAAGATATTAGTTAATTTCCATTTTACAGATAATGAAATTGAGTCTCACAAATGTTAAGGCAGTTTAATTTTTCTTACATCAATTAGTTGATCCCAACAACTTTCAGAAGTATGGCATAATCTCTTTAAAAATACTGTTTTAAAAACTATTTCAACATTTCCTAGATTTGCTAATTGAAGGTGCCAATTAGTTTTTCTAAGTCACATGAGGGAAAGCTGCAATGTGAAATTGATTTCATTTTATAAAAATTAGAATAAGATGACATTTTGCTGAGAGTGTGCTTTGCTTGGAAAGCTAAACTTTTTTATGATAATTTGCATAACTTTCATGTGTATCTAGGGATTTGGGGAGCACATTCAGGAAAACTTGCAAAGATGAAAAAATAATCCTGCCAATGTCAAGAACAGAGGCTGCTCCTGTATTCTGCCATAGCCCTTCATAGCTCATTCACTGAACTTGGTCCTCAACCATGCAGCAATCATGATTTTCTGCTGACCCATCTCTTCAGCCCCTAATTTCTTTCACTCAACAGCCATTCCATGAACCCCAGCCATACTATGGCCACACATGCAGATGGTTCTCACCTTGACACTGTCATTTTATAATGCTGTCACTCATGGCAGTACAAATGTCACAGGTGAAAATATGCATGCAATAGACATCATACTTGGAAGGTCAAGTTCTAATCTTTTTTCTGTGTTAGCCATAAATATTGTGAACTTGGTTTACAAAGCTCACTTGTAGCAGATAGATATATGATCATGGGCAGAAACAAGAAGAACTCTATAGGGTACTGTAGTCAAAACATTACTTGAGTTTCTAAACACTTTATTGTAAAACAAACTTCTGTTAGATGATCTTGTCCAACTGTAGGTTTATGATTCAGAGAAGCTGGAAAAAGCTACAAAGTTCAATAGGTAAGACACATTAAATGCATTTTCAACATAGGACATTTTTCAGCTTATGATAAAGTTTGTTAGAATGCAACCCATGGTAAGTCAAGGAGTATCTATACTATAAGAAAGAGCTAGGATAGAAGGAAGCTGAGAAGGTGTGGTCATGTGAACAGCAAGTCACTCAGAACAGCACAATGGATCAGAGTGATAAAGGAGGAAGATAGAGCCTGGTTCCAAGAAATTTGTACAGCATAATCCTTGTGTTTGTATTTTATACCTCAAGCAGTTGATGAACTCAGAATTAGGGAAGTAGTCACTCGGTGTTTTTCAATTGAGGGATCTGGAGTACACATGAATCTGGGGGTGTGGTTGAATGCTTAAGAAACAGGAGATCAATAAAAAACTACCATGGTCCTCTAAGTTCTCTCTATATACATGAAGTCCAAAAGAATAGGGGTGGGAGAAGAAATTCGAATACACATGAGAGATGTTTAGTATATTAATCAGCACTTGAAAAAAAAGAGCTACAAGGTCCTATAATTGATCTATCAACTGGGTCAGCATTATATCTCAGGTTCATTTCTGAAATCATTATAGACATATTCTATGTAATCTTCTTCAATGCAGAGACAAAGATAGACACCTGACTCCCAAATAATTCAACTGGTTCTCCACTTTGGAAAGTTTAGATTACGACACATTGAATTGTCCATACACTTGAAAGTCTTAGATATTATTAGATTAGGTACCACAATGAAGGCCATCTTGAGGCAGAACATGGTATCAAAACTGGATATTGGTACCAGGCAGTGGTGGCGCACGCCTTTAATCCTGGGACTTGGGAGGCAGAGGCAGGCGGATTTCTGAGTTCAAGGCCAGCCTGGTCTACAGAGTGAGTTCCAAGACATCCAGGCCTACACAGAGAAACCCTGTCTCAAAAAAAACAAATAAAAAAAAATTGATACAGTGACAAAACAATGAAAGACCATCCAGGAGATGAGCATAAGATAGAGTGGTTGGGGTGAAAAACATGAATTTTAAAAAGGATCATAATTCCTGCATGACAAGAAAATAAAGAACGAATTACTACTGTTCCAAAAAAGAAACAAGATGTGCCCATCCCACCGTGATAAGGTATTGTATTTGTCTTCGGAGAGGTTTCAAGACAACAGACCAGAACCTATCAAGGGTCATAAGAAAAATTCTGTCCCCACTGTCATGACACTAAATATGGCACAATGAAGTTATAACAACACTTGCTTTATGAATGTGACCAATTAAATATTTGCTTGATTTTAAGAAAGCAAACCTTCTGCAGGAAGAGCTGGGTAACCACAGACATTGTATTTGCACATTTCTATAGCAGCCGTAAATTGCAATGCTCATTTTGGGGTTTGGGGTTTTGAAAAGAATGTTTGTGGTAAAGGAGTAACAAAGGCTCTCATTGAAGAAAAATGTAAATGCATATGTAGTGGCCACTATACCACATGAACACAGAACACATGAATGTTGGTGAAACATTTTCTACAGGAAACACAGCAGCATTTGGCTAAATCTTATGCTGGAAATTTGATCACAAAACTTTTAGGAACCAGAATAGGATGTGTACATGAGTGGAGGGGATATGAAGTATTTTCTATAGAGAAAAAGAATCTACAGGTTAAGCCTAAGTTTATAGGTTATTAGAGCAAAGAGATGACATGAAGCAATTGCCACACACTTCCTCTCTGTGCTACTTCATAAATGTATTCGCTGATTCAAAGGTAATCATTTAAGTCTCTTGAGAGTATTTAAAAGTTTTCCATTAATGAACTAATTTTTTATTGCGTCTATAACCATTTTAATACTTAGAAGACACATGAACTTTGAAGTCCAGAAACTTATCCCAAATTGTAACCTTGATATTTCCTAGCTGGTTACCATAAGCAAGCTACTGAGTATCTGAGGGCCATAGTGTGGTAAAACTGAAACAAAGGCAGTACTGACTTCATTGGATGGTTCTAAGAATTCACTGCTTTCTGGCTATAGAGAAATACTGAAAGTATATTGTCTAAGAAAATCACCTGTGCATACCATTATCTAACAAAATCAGCTCAGAGTTGGAAATATGTTGGCAAATGAAATTCATGTATTTACCATCTTTCCTAAAATATTGTGGGAAATTTAGCAAATAATGCAACTTTACCATAGCCTCTCAAAAAAATCATATTTTTAAATTCTCTCAGGCTTACACTACCAAAATAGCTAACATTCTATCACATATTTTTATCAAATCTACTCCTTTTTCTCTATCATTATTTATGGACATTTCTTTTTCTCTTTTCTTTTTAATTGTTGTCAATATTTTTAGAACTAGCATTTTAATTATTTTTAACTTTTCAATGCTGGATATATTACATTGCCTTCCTTTATTCCTGTTTCACTTACTGATCATCCAATTAAATAACAAGGCATGGTACAGTCATGTAGAGTTATGTGGTGTTCTGAATAGACATGACCTCCCTAGGCTCATATATTTAAGGAGTTGGTCATTAGAGAGTGGCACTAATAGGATGTCCTTGTTGGTGTAGATGTGGTCTTGTTGGAGGAACTGTGTGTCACTGAGGGTGGACTTTGGGGTTTCAAATGCTCAAACCGGGAGCAGGATCTCTCTTGCTTCTGCTGTCTGCTGACCCAGATACAGGGTTCTCAGATACCTCTCTAGTACCTTGTCTGCCTATCTGTCACCATGCTTCTCACCATGATGACAATAAGTCTAAACCCGTGTACTTGTAAGTAAGCCCCAATTAAATGTTTTACTTTGTAAGAGTTACCTCCATCATGGTGTCAGCAATAGAAACCCTATGGCAGGTTATAAAGCTGCTCCATAGAAGTTCTCCTTGCAGAGGCCCTTGGTCCTGTGAAGGTTCTCTGCCCCAGTATTAGGGGAATTCCAGGACCAGGAATGGGAGTGGGTGGGTTGAGGAGCAGGGGAAACGGGGAGGGGATAGGGGATTTTCAGAGGGAAAACTAGGAAAGGTGATAACATTTGAAATGTAAATAAAGAAAATGTCTAATTAAAAAACACAAAGAAGTTCTCCTTGCAGAGTTTTAGTGAAATACAATGTATGATTATGTAAAAGATAAAATCCAGTAAGAGAGACTGCTTTATGAAACCTCCAAATTCATATATATATATATATATATATATATATATATATATATATATATAGGTATTTTCCTCATTTACATTTCCAATGCTATCCCAAAAGTCCCCCATGCCATCCCACCCACCCACTCCCACTTTTTGGCCCTGGCGTTCCCCTGTACTGGGGCATATAAAGTTTGCAAGTCCAATAGGCCTCTCTTTCCAGTGATGGCCTACTAGGCCATCTTTTGATACATATGCAGCTAGAGTCAAGAGCTCCAAGGTACTGGTTAGTTCATAATGTTGTTCTACCTATAGGGTTGCAGATCCCTTTAGCTCCTTGGGTACTTTCTCTAGCTCCTCCATTGGGGGCCCTGTGATCCATCCAATAGCTGACTGTGATCATCCACTTCTGTGTTTGCTAGGCCCCGGCATAGTCTCACAAGAGACAGCTATATCTGGGTCCTTTCAGCAAAATCTTGCTAGTGTATGCAATGGTGTCAGCGTTTGGAAGCTGGAAAGAACCCAGATGCCCCTCAACAGAGGAATGGATACAGAAAATGTGGTACATTTACACAATGGAGTACTACTCAGCTATTAAAAAGAATGAATTTATGAAATTCCTAGCCAAATGGATGGACCTGGAGGGCATCATCCTGAGTGAGGTAACACAATCACAAAGGAACTCACACAATATGTACTCACTGATAAGTGAATATTAGCCCAAAAACTTAGGATACCCAAGATATAAGATACAATTTGTTAAACACATGAAACTCAAGAAGAATGAAGACCAAAGTGTGGACACTTTGCCCCTTCTTAGAATTGGGAACAAACACTCGCCAGCTACCCACAACACCCGCCACAGGATCTTAAGACTTCTGGTGAGTGGAGCACAGCTTCTGCTCCAATCCAATTGCACGGGACCTGAGACTGCATTAGTTAGGGAAGCAGAAACCAGCCTGAGTAGGGCCACAGACCTCATCCAGCCGGATCAGCGCCTGGGTAGCGGGAGCGCAGGGTTGCCTGACACCCGCCAGCTACCCACGACCCCCGCCGCAGGATTTTGGGACTGCTGGTGAGTGGAACACAGCTTCTGCTCCAGTCCAATCACCCGGGACCTGAGACTGCTCTGGTTGGGGAGAGAGAAATCTGGCCTACATAGGGCCACAACCCTCTTCCGGTCAGAAAAGCACCAGGGCAGCTGGGGCGCAGGGTCAGCTGACACTCGCCAGCTACCCACAACACCCGCCACAGGATCTTAAGATTTCTGGTGAGTGGAGCACAGCTTCTGCTCCAATCCAATTGCGCGGGACCTGAGACTGCATTAGTTAGGGAAGCAGAAACCGGCCTGAGTAGGGCCACAGGCCTCATCCGGCCGGATCAGTGCCGGGGTAGCAGGAGAGCAGCATTGCCTGACACCCGCCAGCTACCCACGACACCCGCCTCAGGATTTTGGGACTACTGGTGAGTGGAACACAGCTTCTGCGCCAATCTTTAAACAGTGACAACGATAACAACTAACCCCAGAGATTACCAGATGGCGAAAGGTAAACGTAATAATCTTACTAACAGAAACCAAGACCACTCACCATCATCAGAACCCAGCACCCCCACTTCGCCCAGTCCAGGGCACCCCAACACACTGGAAAAGCTAGACACGGATTTAAAAGCATATCTCCTGATGATGATAGAGGACTTCAAGAAGGACTTTAATAACACACTTAAAGAAATGCAGGAGAACACTGCTAAACAGGCAGAAGACAATAAAGAGGAAGCACAAAAATCCCTTAAAGAATTGCAGGAGAACACTGCTAAAGAGTTACAAATCCTTAAAGAAAAACAGGATAACATAATCAAACAGGTAGAAGTCCTTACAGAAAAACAGGAAAACACATCCAAACAGATGATGGAAATGAACAAAACCATACTAGACCTAAAAAGGGAAGTAGACACAATAAAGAAAACCCAAAATGAGGCAACACTGGAGATAGACACCCTAGGAAAGAAATCTGGAACCATAGATACGAGCATCAACAACAGAATACAAGAGATGGAAGAGAGAATCTCAGGTGCAGAAGATTCCATAGAGAACATCGGCACAACAATCAAGGAAAATGTAAAATGCAAAAAGATCCTAACTCAAAACATCCAAGAAATACAGGACGCAATGAGAAGACCAAACCTACGGATAATAGGAGTGGATGAGAATGAAGATTTTCAACTCAAAGGACCAGCAAACATCTTCAACAAAATTATAGAAGAAAACTTCCCAAATCTAAAGAAAGAGATGCCCATGAACATACAAGAAGCCTACAGAACTCCAAATAGACTGGACCAGAAAAGAAATACCTCCCGACACATTATAATCAGAACAACAAATGCTCTAAATAAAGATAGAATACTAAAAGCAGTAAGAGAAAAAGGCCAAGTAACATATAAAGGCAAGCCTATCAGAATTACACCAGATTTTTCACCAGAGACTATGAAAGCCAGAAGATCCTGGACAGATGTTATACAGACACTAAAAGAACACAAATTCCAGCCCAGGCTACTATACCCAGCCAAACTCTCAATTAACATAGATGGAGAAACCAAAGTATTCCACGACAAAACCAAATTCACACATTATCTCTCCACGAATCCAGCCCTTCAAGGGATAATAACAGAAAAAAACCAATACAAGGACAGGAACCACGCCCTAGAAACAACAAGAAGGTAATCCCTCAACAAACCTAAAAGAAGACAGCCACAAGAACAAAATGCCAACTTTAACAACAAAAATAACAGGAAACAACAATTACTTTTCCTTAATATCTCTTAATATCAATGGACTCAACTCCCCGATAAAAAGACATAGACTAACAAACTGGCTACACAAACAAGACCCAACATTTTGCTGCTTACAGGAAACTCATCTCAGAGAAAAGCATAGACACTACCTCAGAATGAAAGGCTGGAAAACAATTTTCCAAGCAAATGGCATGAAGAAACAAGCTGGAGTAGCCATTCTAATATCTGATAAGATTGACTTCCAACCCAAAGTCATTAAAAAAGACAGGGAGGGACACTTCATACTTATCAAAGGTAAAATCCTCCAAGAGGAACTATCAATCCTGAATATCTATGCTCCAAATACAAAGGCAGCCACATTCATTAAAGAAACTTTAGTAAATCTCAAAGCACACATTGCACCTCATACAATAATAGTGGGAGACTTCAACACACCACTTTCACCAATGGACAGATCATGGAAACAGAAACTAAACAGGGACACAGTGAAACTAAGAGAAATTATGAATCAAATGGATCTGGCAGATATCTACAGAACATTCTATCCTAAAACAAAAGGATATACCTTCTTCTCAGCACCTCATGGTACCTTCTCCAAAATTGACCACATAATTGGTCACAAAGGAGGCCTCAACAGATACAAAAATATTGAAATTGTCCCATGCATCCTATCAGATCACCATGGACTAAGGCTGATCTTCAATAACAAAATAAATAATAGAAAGCCAACCTTCACGTGGAAACTGAACAACACTCTTCTCAATGATACCTTGGTCAAGGAAGGAATAAAGAAAGAAATTAAGGACTTTTTAGAGTTCAATGAAAATGAAGCCACAACATACCCAAACTTATGGGACGCAATGAAAGCATTTCTAAGAGGAAAACTCATAGCTCTGAGTGCCTCCAAAAGGAAACTAGAGAGAGCACACATTAGCAGCTTGACAACACACCTAAAAGCACTAGAACAAAAGGAAGCAAATTCACCCAAGAGGAGTAGACGGCAGGAAATAATCAAACTCAGGGGCGAAATCAACCAAGTGGAAACAAGAAGAACTATTCAAAGAATCAACCAATCAAGGAGCTGGTTCTTTGAGAAAATCAACAAGATAGATAAACCCTTAGCCAGACTCACTAGAGGGCACAGGGAAAGCATCCTAATTAACAAAATCAAAATGAAAAAGGAGACATAACAACAGATCCTGAAGACATCCAAAACACCATCAGATCCTTCTACCAAAGGCTATACTCAACAAAACTGGAGAACCTGGATGAAATGGAGAAGTTCCTAGACAGATACCAGGTACCAAAGTTGAATCAAGATCAGGTTAATGATCTAAACAGCCCTATATCCCCCAAAGAAATAGAAGCAGTCATTAATAGTCTCCCAACTAAATAAAGCCCAGGACCAGATGGGTTTAGTGCAGAGTTCTATCAGACCTTCAAAGAAGATCTAATCCCAGTTCTTCACAAACTATTCCACAAAATAGAAACAGAAGGTACTCTACCCAACTCATTCTATGAAGCCACAATTACTCTGATACCTAAACCACAAAAAGACCCAACAAAGATAGAAAACTTCAGACCAATATCCCTTATGAATATTGATGCAAAAATCCTCAATAAAGTTCTTGCTAACCGAATCCAAGAACACATCAAAACAATCATCCATCCTGACCAAGTAGGTTTCATCCCAGGGATGCAGGGATGGTTCAATATACGGAAATCCATCAACGTAATCCAGTATATAAACAAACTCAAAGACAAAAACCACATGGTCATCTCGTTAGATGCGGAAAAAGCATTTGACAAGATCCAACACCCATTCATGATAAAAGTCTTGGAAAGATCAGGAATTCAAGGCCCATACCTAAACATGATAAAAGCAATCTACAGCAAACCAGTAGCCAACATCAAAGTAAATGGTGAGAAGCTTGAAGCAATCCCTCTAAAATCAGGGACTAGACAAGGCTGTCCACTTTCTCCATACCTATTCAACATTGTACTTGAAGTCCTAGCCAGAGCAATTCGACAACAAAAGGAGATCAAAGGGATACAAATTGGAAAAGATGAAGTCAAAATATCACTCTTTGCAGATGATATGATAGTATATATAAGTGACCCTAAAAATTCCACCAGAGAACTCCTAAGCCTGATAAACAGCTTCGGTGAAGTAGCTGGATATAAAATTAACTCAAACAAATCAATGGTCTTTCTCTACACAAAGAATAAACAGGCTGAGAAAGAAATTAGGGAAACAACACCCTTCTCAATAGTCACAAATAATATAAAATATCTTGGCGTGACTCTAACTAAGGAAGTGAAAGATCTGTATAATAAAAACTTCAAGTCTCTGAAGAAAGAAATTATAGAAGATCTCAGAAGATGGAAAGATCTCCCATGCTCATGGATTGGCAGGATCAACATTGTAAAAATGGCTATCTTGCCAAAAGCAATCTACAGATTCAATGCAATCCCCATCAAAATTCCAAATCAATTCTTCAACGAATTAGAAAGTGCAATCTGCAAATTCATCTGGAATAACAAAAAACCTAGGATAGCAAAAACTCTTCTCAAGGATAAAAGAACCTCTGGTGGAATCACCATGCCGGACCTAAAGCTCTACTACAGAGCAATTGTGATAAAAACTGCATGGTACTGGTATAGTGACAGACAAATAGACCAATGGAATAGAATTGAAGACCCAGAAATGAACCCACACACCTACGGTCACTTGATCTTCGACAAGGGAGCTAAAAACATCCAGTGGAAGAAAGACAGCATTTTCAACAAATGGTGCTGGCACAACTGGTTGTTAACATGTAGAAGAAGGCGAATCGATCCATTCCTATCTCCTTGTACTAAGGTCAAGTCTAAGTGGATCAAGGAACTTCACATAAAACCAGAGACACTGAAACTTATAGAGGAGAAAGTGGGGAAAAGCCTTGAAGATATGGGCACAGGGGAAAAATTCCTGAATAGAACAGTAATGGCTTGTGCTGTAAGATCGAGAATTGACAAGTGGGACCTCATGAAACTACAAAGCTTCTGCAAGGCTAAAGACACCATCAATAAGACAAAAAAACCACCAACAGATTGGCAAAGGATCTTCACCTATCCTAAATCAGATAAGGGACTAATATTCAATATATATAAAGAACTCAAGAAGGTGGACTCCAGAAAGTCAAATAACCCCATTAAAAAATGGGGCTCAGAACTGAACAAAGAATTCTCACCTGAGGAATACCGAATGGCAGAGAAACACCTGAAAAAATGTTCAACATCCTTAATCATCAGGGAAATGCAAATCAAAACAACCCTGAGATTCCACCTCACACCAGTCAGAATGGCTAAGATCAAAAATTCAGGTGACAGCAGATGCTGGCGAGGATGTGGAGAAAGAGGAACACTCCTCCATTGTTGGTGGGATTGCAAGCTTGTACAACCACTCTGGAAATCAGTCTGGCGGTTCCTCAGAAAATTGGACATAGTACTACCGGAGGATCCAGCAATACCTCTCCTGGGCATATATCCAGAAGATGTCCCAACCGGTAAAAAGGACACATGCTCCACTATGTTCATAGCAGCCCTATTTATAATAGCCAGAAGCTGGAAAGAACCCAGATGTCCCTCAACAGAGGAATGGATACAGAAATTATGGTACATTTACACAATGGAGTACTACTCAGCTATTAAAAACTATGAATTTATGAAATTCCTAGCCAAATGGATGGACCTGGAGGGCATCATCTTGAGTGAAGTAACACAATCACAAAAGAACTCACACAATATGTATTCACTTATAAGTGGATATTAGCCCAAAACTTAGGATACCCAAGATATAAGATACAATTTGATAAACGCATGAAACTCAAGAAGAATGAAGACCAAAGTGTGGACACTGTGCACCTTCTTAGAATTGGGAACAAAACACCCAGGGAAGGAGTTACAGAGACAAAGTTCGTAGCTGTGATGAAAGGATGGACCATTTAGAGACTGCCGTATCCAGGGATCCATCCCATAAGCAGCTTATAAACGCTGACACCATTGCATACACTAGCAAGATTTTGCTGAAAGGACCCAAATATAGCTGTCTCTTGTGAGACGATGCCGGGGCCTAGCAAACACAGGAGTGGATGTTCACAGTCAGCTATTGGATGTATCACAGGGCTCCCAATGGAGAAGCTAGAGAAAGTACCCAAGGAGCTAAAGGGATCTGCAACCCTATTGTTGGAACAACATGATGTACTAACCAGAACCCTGGAGCTCTTGTCTCTAGCTGCATATGTATCGAAAGATGGCCTAGTCGGCCATCAATGGAAAGAGAGGCCCATTGGACTTGCAAACTTTATATGCCCCAATATAGGGGAATGCCAGGGCCAAAAGAATGGGAATGGGTGGGTAGGGAAGTGGGGGGCGCTATGGGGGACTTTTGGGATAGCATTGGAAATGTAATTGAGGAAAATATGTAATAAAAATATTAAAAATCAAAAAAAAATATTACAATTTTGGAGGATGTAAGACACTCATGAGTAGAATTAAATATTCTAAGAATAATCTAAACCAAAGTGAAAAGGCAGAGACCAAATAAAATATCCAGAGCTTTATGCCTGGTCATTTTTGGGTAATGTACAAAACTTTTAAACTAATAACTAAATATTTGTATTAAAAAAAAAAAAAGAATTGGGAACAAAACACCTATGGAAGGAGATACAGAGACAAAGTTTGGAGCTGTGACGAAAGGATGGACCATCTAGAAACTGCCATATTCAGGGATCCATCCCATAATCAGCTTCCAATTTCACTTCTAAATATGCTTCTTTGTATACTATCCAGGATTGGTGACTCTCTTATTTGGGGTTTTGCTGTGAAGAGACACCTGGACCACTGTAACTCTTAAAAAAGAAAATATTTAATTGTGGCTGGCTTAGAGTTTAGAGGCTTGGTCTATTATCATCATTGCAAGGAGCATGCAGGCAGACATGGTACTGGAGGAGGTGAGAGTCCTACATCTTCATCAACAGACAGTAGAAAGAGACTGAGAATAGTCCTAACTTGAGCATAAATGAAGCCCCAAAGCCCACCTCCACAATGACACACTTCCTCCAACAAAGCCGTACCTCCTAATAGTGCAACTCCTTATGAGCCAAGCATTAAACACATGAGTCTATAGGACAATTCTTAAAACCACCACAGTAACTACATGGGCATAGTTGGTACCAACACATGGCAAAAGGCCCTAGAGAGTCTTCCTGGGTATGATGAATTAGGGACAGTAGCGGTATCATTAAATAATAGTTAAAAGATAATAGATTCAATGATTAAAAGATTTGTAGTAAGATATAATATATATTAATAAGATAATACCATGGAGCTGTTAAAATAAATAGTATACTTAATGACTTGAAAGCAGTGTGTGGATATTCTCTATAATAAATAAATAAATAAATAAATAAATAAATAAATAAATAAATAGCCTGACTGCAAGGTAATATATCCACTATGACCCCAAGTTTGGTTCAGATAGAAAAGATTTGCAAAGATACTCACTGACATCTCTTTATGGTTATTTCAAAAACTGGGGTTTGGAGCAATTTCCTTCTTCTTTGTGTTTTGTTTGCCCTTTTCCATTTTTGGCCTGGCCACTGAGGCCATCTCTAAGTGTTCAGGATTTGGATGGTCTCCAGATTCTATTACTATAGGCAATGCTTTGATGAGATGCTTGCCCATAAATATCTGTGTGCTCCTCTGTACATGAACTCAATGATGTCCTCTCTCTCTGATCTTGAGAAAACTGTATTTGCCTTCTCAGTCTCATTCTCTCTCTTTGGGTTTTGGTTTTTGTTTTCTCTGCTCTCATTACAGTGCCCATACTTAAGTCAATAATGTAGCCCCAAGAAGCATTACAGGTATATACCACTCCACTCAGCTCATTTCGTTCTTGCAGGATTATGTGGGCGTTGGGCATTCATGTCTGTGCATTCTGGAGCATGCATTTGTGCTTGTGTTGACAAATGGTGGAGAACAATATTGGGTGCTCTCCAACCTTGGTTTTTGAGTCAAGATTTCTCTCTGTCCTGAAACCTGCTAGTTTGACTAAAGAGTGAGACCCCGGCTTTCACCTGTCTCCATCTCTCTAGCACTGACTGCATGATAAGCATGTGCCATAATATCTGGCTTTTTCTTCTGGGGGACTGAGCACAGGGCCTTGTGTTTGTAATACAATCTATCACATTGGCTTCTCATTCTATCATCCTTAAAATAAGGATAATAATTTACCTTCACGGGGATATTATGGACCTTGTATATTCCACCTACAGGTTAACATACAATGAATATTTAATACATGTTATAATTTGCAGTGATTTATTAGTAATACAATAATGTGTTCATATTTTATATCCTCTGCAATGGTTCTCCACCTCCCTACAGTTGTGACCCTTTAATACAGTTCCTCATGTTGTGGTGACCCTCAACCATAAAGTTATTTTAGTTGCTACTTTATAACTGTAATTTTGTTGCTGTTATGAATTATAATATAAATATCTGTGTCTCCCAATGGTTTTAGGTGATCCCTGTGAAAGGATCATTCAACCCTAAAGGGATTAGAACCCACAAGTTGAGAACCAGTGCTCTAGATCTTATTTTTGGTATTTCTTTACAGCTCTATGGTGCATGAACATCCCTAGAGATACCTGCTCATAACCCCATGCATTTAAAAAAGAAGAGAGGTACAGAAAGGGGAAGAAGAAAAAGGAGGAAGAGGGGGAGGAAGAAGAAGGAAGGAGGAGGGGAGGAAAAAGGAAGGAAGGAGGAGGGGGAGGAAGAAGAAGGAGGAGGAGGAAGGAGGAAAAGGAGAAGAGAAGGAGGAAGAAGCATCAGCAGCTTAAAAATCATTCTCAAGTCATAGGATACACAGCACTTCTTCTTCTTAACATGAAAACTAGTTTAAAAAAAAAAACTATTTTAAGCTGTCTAATCACTCCTCTTAGTTTGGCATGAAAGTTAGTTAGAATGTAACTCTACTGGGTCAAAATCAATTCTGAAGGAACACTAGGATCCCTACAGGTTGTTTTTTGTTTGTTTGTTTTTTTAATACTGTTTTTTAAATTAGATATTTTCTTCATTTACATTGCAAATGTTATCTCGAAAGTCCTCTATACCCTCCTCCTCCTCCTGCCCTGCTCCCCAACCCACACACTTCCAACTCCTGGCCCTGGCATTCCCCTGTACTAGGGTATATGATCTTCGCAAGACCAAGGGCCTCTCCTCCCAATGATTGTCGACTAGGCCATCTTCTGCTACATATGCAGCTAGAGACATGAGCTCTGGGGGTTCTGGTTAGTTCATATTGTTATTCCTCCTATAGGGTTGCAGACCCATTTAGCTCCTTGGGTACTTTCTCTAGCTCCTCCATTGGGGCCCTAAAGGTTTTCAAGTCTTATGTTTCAAGGGAGCATTACAGTTACAGGAAACATTTGTTTCCAACATTTCCCTCTGGGGCCTGAGACATCAGATGAAAGAAGGAGCCACCCTTTTTTCTTTATACAATCAGGAACACACACTTGCCTGAAGCAATTACATAGAACAAAAGCAAACATGGTTGAAATTTTTGGAGTTTTGTAGAACATAATTCTATCACATAAAATATTTTTGTTTTAAAAAGTCATGCTTGTAAGATGAGACTCTTCATTAGTCAAATACATTCTCTATTCAGGCAAAAGAAGTGCTTTCACAGTCCTTTGCGCTCCCCACTAAATGTGGCTCACCTGAAGGAATTTGGGTACATGGCTTTTAGATGTGCTTAGCTACTAATCACATAGTTGTGATCAGGTTAACAGGTAACATCTTTGAACTTTGAAGTATAGAATCAGGTTATACCCAAGTCTCCACACAGTCCAAACATTCCATGGTTTTTGTCATTTCCTTGTTTCCTTCCAGAACTGGTCCAGAGGTAGGAATGTAAAGAGCAATCATTAAAAGTTACAGCAACATTCCCCCTTAGCACTCCAGAAAAGGGGTAGAAATTCACTAACTAGTATTTTCTTCCCAAACAAGCAACTGGTATTTAAAAGGCACACATTATGTGTCAGATGTTGTTACACATGGAGAGCAATTTGGAAATAGTCTCTGCCCTTGGAAGCTCCAAAGGAGATCAGATAATTGAGCAAGTGACAGCAATCAAGTTTGATGGATGTATTGATCTCAGTTTTGAAGGCCATGGTTTTAAAGCTGGACCAATAGGAAAAAAAAAAGCTAATTGTACTTATGTATCAGCTCCTAGACGTAATCTTCCTTGGCCCTTCCAAACAACCCCTGGCCAGGCTGAATGAGGCACTTTGTTCTAAGCTATAAGATGTTCAGTACCCACTTCTAGCCATAAAGCAGTAAAAATGTACATTTGTAATTAATTGACATGTTTTCAGGCTGCCTCCTAAACACTTAGGGTTATACCCTCAGTCTTCACCAAAGAAGTTTTCCCTTGCAATGGACAGCAATTAATACAGAGACACACGGATGTTCAAGGTGATGAGAACAGATTGTGTGCTCAGACTTAAACAGGACATTCCTCATCTCCTTCAAAGCCCAGAGAACATTGTGAGAGGGACAGAAAGAAGGTATGAGCCAAGCAATGAGGAGGAGGTTTTTGAAATATTGTCATGACATGGCTGTGGCATTCATGAACTCACTGAAGGTAGAGTTGCCTGTATACAGCTTCTGCATGACTAACACCCTAAACATTCAGAGACAGATGGAGGAGTTCATGGGATACCACATAGAGGAATGCTAGAAATCAAATGCTGCTGGCAAAGAATAAGACTTTGTCTTCAGGGCTGTAGATACTGATATGTTATTCATGTTCCAATAAATAACTTCATAGCCATGTTGGTGGCCCTGACTAAACCAAGCAAGTCACAAAGTTTAAAAAAAAAAAAAAGACATAGAAATTAGATGAGATTTCATGAGGGTAATGGAGTGACCAGAATATATACTATGCTTGCATGAATTTGTCAAAGAACAGGTTAAGGTAAACCTGTTACATATCTGATCTTCAAGATAAAGACTTTTAAATTGATATATCCACAGTCCCACCAACATTCTCTTTCTTAGCACATAGTCTGATTCTTTTCTTTATTAATAAATATTGCTTTTACAAAGTAGTGGGTTTGTTGACATTTTTATACATATAGATAAGGTACTTTGATTTGTCCTTATTTCTCACACTTAGCCTCCTTTTCTCCTCTCTCTCTTACTCATCTTCCTCTTTCTAAATATACTTCTACTTTCATTTTTCCTTTGGAGTAGGGCATGGGTATACTCTACACACTTGAAAAAAGATATTCTTGTCTTTCTAAGTCTGGTTTATGGTGTTTAACATGACAATCTTCGGTTCTATTTGTTTTTCTGATAGCATTTTTGTTCTTACTGGTGGAATAACACTTCACTGTATGTAAACATCACATTCTCTTTATTCTCCCATTGATGGGCATCTGGGCTGATTCTAGGATATAGCTATTGTTATGTCTGCAACAATAATACCTAGGTACATGATACAATTCTTCCTGCTTTGTATAGGTTCAGAACATGCTAACTGAATAGATAGAAGAAGCAATCCACATACCATTTGAGAGGAACAGTGACAAAGGAAATACTCAGAATCCAATCCAATCCAATCAGTACTAATTCCAAGGACCATATTTAGCCAATTAAGCACCGTCTCCCATGGGGACTGTATAAAGCAAGGTGACAATCCATTTCCATATGAGTGTAAAGTTGGGAGTTTGTTATTTGGTATTGTTGTTTATTTCCCATGTGTCTAATTTTCTCCTTTAAAGGCCGTGTGTGTGTGTGTGTGTGTGTGTGTGTGTGTGTGAGAGAGAGAGGGGGGGGACAGAGAGAGAGAGAGAGAGAGAGAGAGAGAGAGAGAGAGAGAGAGAGAGAGAGAGAGAGATTCTCCATCCTTTTCAGGATTCTCACTACCAGGTGACTTTTAATTTGTACTTAAGAATATTATACTGCCTATCTAATGGTTTTTAATAATTTTTAATAAAATAAACAGAAGGCAATAGTGGACCAGGAGTCTAGAAGACAACTCTAAGTCATTGATCACTTTGCTGATTGCAGAAAGCACACTGGCAGCTTCTTATTCAAGTTTGGCTACATTGCCAGGCTTCTGCTCACCCAATTTGTAGGAGGAGAGATGTTTTTTTGTTTTTTTATATTTTTTTCCGAGTCTACGGGTAATTTGGCATCTGTGATTCTGCAGGATACTTACTCTCCATCTGTTCCGGAGTTCCCCACTTTCATTTTTCAGTGCTCCCTTGCTCCCACATGCCGCTCCTCAGTTCTCTCTCAAATCCAGCATCATTCCATCTTGTCACCTTTCTACCGAAAAATCTGGCAACCAAACTCACCCACACTTACTTTTTCAACAATTTCTGAATCTTCAACCCTTTCTCACTTTCAAGATCCAAGTGTCACTAGGCAGTCTTTAGGAGCTCGATCCAGTTCTCCCTTCTCTTTTTGTTAACATCCTTCTTTGTGCTTTTTACCTAGAGAGTTCAGAGTTCGGGCATAGTTTTTCTCTTCACTGAAAAAAAAATCCATTGTTGGATTTTGAACTAGTAATAAACAGAAGACACTCAACACTCTGTAGAATCAACTGGACTTGCAGTACTCGCTCATCAAAATAATTGATGAGTCTGGAGCAAGGAAAAAATTTCGAGGTCTGGTTGCTACAAAGCTTCTTTAAATTGTCTCTTTTGTCATAATTTGTCTTCACATGAATTAAGCTGATCTTGGATGGGAATCATCAATTCTAGGAGAACAGCATAGCTCAGACATAGAACTTATGAACAAAGGACTTGACTTCCAAAACCTGTAATGACTTAAATCCACAGTGAGAAAAGAGATAATAACTGGAACATAAGAAAGAAGCCTCAGAGGCTGGAGAAAGTGTATGCCCTGTGAAACGACTGGGCCGATGTGTAGACCTCCCAGGGATGCTAAGCAGGGCAGTCAAAGGTTAATTTCCAAAGATGAATATGAATTGTCTTATGAACATGGCCTGGAAGCAGTAAGAGAGACAAACATGTCTGTTGAGATTCATTGGCTGTACAATGGCTTTTGAGTTACCGTGGGGTTTAAGAAATAGAAACAGAATAATTTTTTTTAACAAGCAAACACTTTTTTCCCAATTTTTAAAAAAAAAAAATCTGTGAAAAGGAAATGAGCTTCCTGCATTCAGAATTCTTCAAAGTAATGAGCCAACAGACATATGAAATAGATGCTTCCCTTGGGCCATGGGAAGGGCATGGCTTCAAATTAAGAATTGTTTCTTAGTACTCATGTTTATTCATTTCATTCATACAGTGGTTTACACCTTTTTTTCCCTCAAAGCACCAAATCTTCCCCCTGAAAGGTTAACAAGGTTGGGTAGTTTGGGGGAGGATGGTGCATGTCTCGTGGGCTTCATTTTTCATGCTCAGATGCCTTAGGGTAAAGTTTGATTCAATCCTGCATAGGATCAGGAGTAGAACCCAAGCTAACAACTAGTACTCTCTGAATAAGGCACTCTCTTCCTCTCAGTTCCTCTTTTCATCTATCTTTCTACCTTGTCATCCTGAGAGCTCTGAAAATAGCCCACACCCAAAAAAACTCATCAGTACAGAGAATTCTGAGGGAAGCAAGGGACTAGGTGCCAGTATTCTACCTCACTACAATGCTCAACAATTCACAGCTGAATACCCACGTGGCAAAAAGTCTTTTCTGCCTCTTCCAGTCAGAAAAGCACCGGGGTAGCTAGGGCGCAGGATCGGCTGACACTCGCCAGCTACCCACAACACCAGCCACAGGATCTTAAGACTTCTGGTGAGTGGAACACAGCTTCTGCTCTAATCCAATTGCGCACGGGACCTGAGACTGCATTAGTTAGGGAAGCAGAAACCGGCCTGAGTAGGGCCACAGGCCTCATCCAGCCGGATCAGCACCAGGGTAGCTAGAGCGCAGGGTCGGCTGACACCCGCCAGCTACCCACGACCCCCGCCACAGGATTTTGAGACTGCTGGGGAGTGGAACACAGCTTCTGCTCCAGTCCAATCACGCGGGACCTGAGACTGCTTTGGTTGGGGAGGGAGAAATCCGGCCTACGTAGGGCCACAAGCCTCTTCCGGTCAGAAAAGCACCGGGTAGCTAGGGCGAAGGGTGGGCTGACACTCGCCAGCTATCCACAACACCCGCCACAGGATCTTAAGACTTCTGGAGAGTGGAACACAGCTTCTGCTCCAATCCAATTGCGCGCGGGACCAGAGACTGCATTAGTTAGGGAAGCAGAAAACCGGCCTGAGTAGGACCACAGGCCTCTTCCAGCTGGACCAGCACCGGGGTACCGCCAGCTACCCACGACGCTCGCCACAGGATTTTGAGACTGCTGGTGAGTGGAACACAGCTTCTGCTCCAATCTTTAAACAGTGACAACGACAACAACTAACCCCAGAGATTACCAGATGGCGAAAGGTAAACGTAATAATCTTACTAACAGAAACCAAGACCACTCACCATCATCAGAACCCCGCACTCCCACTTCGCCCAGTCCAGGGCACCCCAACACACCGGAAAAGCTAGACACGGATCTAAAAGAATATCTCCTGATGATGGTAGAGGACTTCAAGAAGGACTTTAATAACACACTTAAAGAAATACAAAGGAACACTGGTAAACAGGTAGAAGACAGTAAAGAGGAAGCACAAAAATCCCTTAAAGAATTGCAGGAGAACACGGCTAAAGAGTTACAAATCCTTAAAGAAAAACAGGATAACCTAATCAAACAGGTAGAAGTCCTTACAGAAAAACAGGAAAACACATCCAAACAGATGATGGAAATGAACAAAACCATACTAGACCTAAAAAGGGAAGTAGACACAATAAAGAAAACCCAAAATGAGGCAACACTGGAGATAGAAACCCTAGGAAAGAAATCTGGAACCATAGATACGAGCATCAGCAACAGAATACAAGAGATGGAAGAGAGAATCTCAGGTGCAGAAGATTCCATAGAGAACATCGGCACAACAATCAAGGAAAATGTAAAATGCAAAAAGGTCCTAACTCAAAACATCCAAGAAATACAGGACACAATGAGAAGACCAAACCTACGGATAATAGGAGTGGATGAGAATGAAGATTTTCAACTCAAAGGACCAGCAAACATCTTCAACAAAATTATAGAAGAAAACTTCCCAAATCTAAAGAAAGAGATGCCCATGAACATACAAGAAGCCTACAGAACTCCAAATAGACTGGACCAGAAAAGAAATACCTCCCGACACATAATAATCAGAACAACAAATGCTCTAAATAAAGATAGAATACTAAAAGCAGTAAGAGAAAAAGGCCAAGTAACATATAAAGGCAAGCCTATCAGAATTACACCAGATTTTTCACCAGAGACTATGAAAGCCAGAAGATCCTGGACGGATGTTATACAGACACTAAAAGAACACAAATTCCAGCCCAGGCTACTATACCCAGCCAAACTCTCAATTAACATAGATGGAGAAACCAAAGTATTCCACGACAAAACCAAATTCACACATTATCTCTCCACGAATCCAGCCCTTCAAAGGATAATAACAGAAAAAAACCAATACAAGGACAGGAACCACGCCCTAGAAACAACAAGAAGGTAATCCCTCAACAAACCTAAAAGAAGACAGCCACAAGAACAAAATGCCAACTTTAACAACAAAAATAACAGGAAACAACAATTACTTTTCCTTAATATCTCTTAATATCAATGGACTCAACTCCCCGATAAAAAGACATAGACTAACAAACTGGCTACACAAACAAGACCCAACATTTTGCTGCTTACAGGAAACTCATCTCAGAGAAAAAGATAGACACTACCTCAGAATGAAAGGCTGGAAAACAATTTTCCAAGCAAATGGTATGAAGACACAAGCTGGAGTAGCCATTCTAATATCTGATAAGATTGACTTCCAACCCAAAGTCATTAAAAAAGACAGGGAGGGACACTTCATACTCATCAAAGGTAAAATCCTCCAAGAGGAACTATCAATCCTAAATATCTATGCTCCAAATACAAAGGCAGCCACATTCATTAAAGAAACTTTAGTAAATCTCAAAGCACACATTGCACCTCATACAATAATAGTGGGAGACTTCAACACACCACTTTCACCAATGGACAGATCATGGAAACAGAAACTAAACAGGGACACAGAGAAACTAAGAGAAATTATGAATCAAATGGATCTGGCAGATATCTACAGAACATTCTATCCTAAAACAAAAGGATATACCTTCTTCTCAGCACCTCATGGTACCTTCTCCAAAATTGACCACATAATTGGACACAAAACAGGCCTCAACAGATACAAAAATATTGGAATTGTCCCATGAATCCTATCAGATCACCATGGACTAAGGCTGATCTTCAATAACAAAATAAATAATAGAAAGCCAACCTTCACGTGGAAACTGAACAACACTCTTCTCAATGATACCTTGGTCAAGGAAGGAATAAAGAAAGAAATTAAGGACTTTTTAGAGTTCAATGAAAATGAAGCCACAACATACCCAAACTTATGGGACGCAATGAAAGCATTTCTAAGAGGAAAACTCATAGCTCTGAGTGCCTCCAAAAGGAAACTAGAGAGAGCACACATTAGCAGCTTGACAACACACCTAAAAGCACTAGAACCAAAGGAAGCAAATTCACCCAAGAGGAGTAGACGGCAGGAAATAATCAAACTCAGGGGCGAAATCAAACAAGTGGAAACAAGAAAAACTATTCAAAGAATCAACCAATCAAGGAGCTGGTTCTTTGAGAAAATCAACAAGATAGATAAACCCTTAGCCAGACTAACTAGAGGGCACAGGGAAAGCATCCTAATTAACAAAATCAGAAATGAAAAAGGAGACATAACAACAGATCCTGAAGACATCCAAAACACCATCAGATCCTTCTACCAAAGGCTATACTCAACAAAACTGGAGAACCTGGATGAAATGGAGAAGTTCCTAGACAGATACCAGGTACCAAAGTTGAATCAAGATCAGGTTAATGATCTAAACAGCCCTATATCCCCCAAAGAAATAGAAGCAGTCATTAATAGTCTCCCAACTAAAAAAAGCCCAGGACCAGATGGGTTTAGTGCAGAGTTCTATCAGACCTTCAAAGAAGATCTAATCCCAGTTCTTCACAAACTATTCCACAAAATAGAAACAGAAGGTACTCTACCCAACTCATTCTATGAAGCCACAATTACTCTGATACCTAAACCACAAAAAGACCCAACAAAGATAGAAAACTTCAGACCAATATCCCTTATGAATATTGATGCAAAAATCCTCAATAAAGTTCTTGCTAACCGAATCCAAGAACACATCAAAACAATCATCCATCCTGACCAAGTAGGTTTCATCCCAGGGATGCAGGGATGGTTCAATATACGGAAATCCATCAACGTAATCCAGTATATAAACAAACTCAAAGACAAAAACCACATGGTCATCTCGTTAGATGCAGAAAAAGCATTTGACAAGATCCAACACCCATTCATGATAAAAGTCTTGGAAAGATCAGGAATTCAAGGCCCATACCTAAACATGATAAAAGCAATCTACAGCAAACCAGTAGCCAACATCAAAGTAAATGGTGAGAAGCTTGAAACAATCCCTCTAAAATCAGGGACTAGACAAGGCTGTCCACTTTCTCCATACCTATTCAACATTGAAGTCCTAGCCAGAGCAATTTGACAACAAAAGGTGATCAAAAGGATACAAATTGGAAAAGAAGAAGTCAAAATATCACTTTTTGCAGATGATATGATAGTATATATAAGTGACCCTAAAAATTCCACCAGAGAACTCCTAAACCTGATAAACAGCTTCGGTGAAGTAGCTGGATATAAAATTAACTCAAACAAATCAATGGCCTTTCTCTACACAAAGAATAAACAGGCTGAGAAAGAAATTAGGGAAACAACACCCTTCTCAATAGTCACAAATAATATAAAATATCTTGGCGTGACTCTAACTAAGGAAGTGAAAGATCTGTATAATAAAAACTTCAAGTCTCTGAAGAAAGAAATTATAGAAGATCTCAGAAGATGGAAAGATCTCCCATGCTCATGGATTGGCAGGATCAACATTGTAAAAATGGCTATCTTGCCAAAAGCAATCTACAGATTCAATGCAATCCCCATCAAAATTCCAACTCAATTCTTCAACGAATTAGAAAGTGCAATCTGCAAATTCATCTGGAATAACAAAAAACCTAGGATAGCAAAAACTCTTCTCAAGGATAAAAGAACCTCTGGTGGAATCACCATGCCGGACCTAAAGCTTTACTACAGAGCAATTGTGATAAAAACTGCATGGTACTGGTATAGTGACAGACAAATAGACCAATGGAATAGAATTGAAGACCCAGAAATGAACCCACACACCTACGGTCACTTGATCTTCGACAAGGGAGCTAAAAACATCCAGTGGAAGAAAGACAGCATTTTCAACAAATGGTGCTGGCACAACTGGTTGTTAACATGTAGAAGAATGCGAATCGATCCATTCCTATCTCCTTGTACTAAGGTCAAGTCTAAGTGGATCAAGGAACTTCACATAAAACCAGAGACACTGAAACTTATAGAGGAGAAAGTGGGGAAAAGCCTTGAAGTTATAGGCACAGGGGAAAAATTCCTGAATAGAACAGTAATGGCTTGTGCTGTAAGATCGAGAATTGACAAGTGGGACCTCATGAAACTACAAAGCTTCTGCAAGGCTAAAGACACCATCAATAAGAAAAAAAACCACCAACAGATTGGGAAAGGATCTTCACCTATCCTAAATCAGATAAGGGACTAATATCCAATATATATAAAGAACTCAAGAAGGTGGACTCCAGAAAGTCAAATAACCCCATTAAAAAATGGGGCTCAGAACTGAACAAAGAATTCTCACCTGAGGAATACCGAATGGCAGAGAAGCACCTGAAAAAATGTTCAACATCCTTAATCATCAGGGAAATGCAAATCAAAACAACCCTGAGATTCCACCTCACACCAGTCAGAATGGCTAAGATCAAAAATTCAGGTGACAGCAGATGCTGGCGAGGATGTGGAGAAAGAGGAACACTCCTCCATTGTTGGTGGGATTGCAAGCTTGTACAACCACTCTGGAAATCAGTCTGGCGGTTCCTCAGAAAATTGGACATAGTACTACCGGAGGATCCAGCAATACCTCTCCTGGGCATATATCCAGAAGATGTCCCAACCGGTAAAAAGGACACATGCTCCACTATGTTCATAGCAGCCCTATTTATAATAGCCAGAAGCTGGAAAGAACCCAGATGTCCCTCAACAGAGGAATGGATACAGAAATTATGGTACATTTACACAATGGAGTACTACTCAGCTATTAAAAAGAATGAATTTATGAAATTCCTAGCCAAATGGATGGACCTGGAGGGCATCATCTTGAGTGAAGTAACACAATCACAAAAGAACTCACACAATATGTATTCACTGATAAGTGGATATTAGCCCAAAACTTAGGATACCCAAGATATAAGATACAATTTGCTAAACGCATGAAACTCAAGAAGAATGAAGACCAAAGTGTGGACACTGTGCCCCTTCTTAGAATTGGGAACAAAACACCCAGGGAAGGAGTCACAGAGACAAAGTTTGTAGCTGTGATGAAAGGATGGACCATTTAGAGACTGCCGTATCCAGGGATCCATCCCATAAGCAGCTTCTAAACGCTGACACCATTGCATACACTAGCAAGATTTTGCTGAAAGGACCCAAATATAGCTGTCTCTTGTGAGACGATGCCGGGGCCTAGCAAACACAGGAGTGGATGTTCACAGTCAGCTATTGGATGTATCACTGGGGTCCCAATGGAGAAGCTAGAGAAATACCCAAGGAGCTAAAGGGATCTGCAACCCTATTGTTGGAACAACATGATGTACTAACCAGAACCCCGGAGCTCTTGTCTCTAGCTGCATATGTATCGAAAGATGACCTAGTCGGCCATCAATGGAAAGAGAGGCCCATTGGACTTGCAAACTTTATATGCCCCAATATAGGGGAATGCCAGGGCCAAAAGAATGGGAATGGGTGGGTAGGGAAGTGGGGGGCGCTATGGGGGACTTTTGGGATAGCATTGGAAATGTAATTGAGGAAAATATGTAATAAAAATATTAAAAATTTAAAAAAAAACATTGCAATAAAAAAAAAAGTCTTTTCTGGAATCTGGTAGGAATTTTTAGACTCACCCTTCAGACTCCATTTTCTAAGCCACATCTTGGGTTGATGGTATGTTTGAAACACCAAATATCTCCATAGACTCATGTGGTTGAGCCCTTGCTCTCCAATAGGTGATGATGCTTAAGAAGTTTCTGGAACCTTTAGAAAGTATGCCCTTGCTAGAAGAACTGGGTCACTGAATGTGTTTCTTGAGGCTTTCTAACCCAGCCCCAATTCCTGTACCCTCTGCTCTTTGACTAGGCTGATGGTGTGACTAGCAGCCTTCATCTGCAGCCATCGTGCCTTCCCCGCCCTGATGGACTGGGCTCCCTTCACAGTTTAATCTGAAATAAGCTCTTCCTCCCTTGAATTTTTCAATTCATATATTTTGTTATGATGAGGAGAATGGTTACTAATACCATGGATAATGTTGATATATTTATAGACACTACTGTCAGGACTGGCAGCCATGGTTCATGAACTAAATCTAGTATTCCATTTGAATTTATATGGCTAGAGATCTAAGCATGGTTTTTATGTATTTACAAATGACTGGGAAAAAATCACAATAATATTTCATAACACATAGAGAAGCACTTCTTAGTAGTGTCATGAGTTTGTCCAATTCCGTCATTCCCATTTTCTGGCCTGAAGCCTATAGTTGTTCCCAACTATGATGTCAAAGGTGAGCAGTTGAGACACACACCATTCACCTTCAATATTTAACATATTTACTGCCTGGCTATTTATAGGAAAACTTTTCTGACCCTCATTGTATTCTTACAACAAGCCTATTTGGGAGTTGCTGAGCATTTTTCCATTTCTGTGGTGAGGAGACTGAAGCAAAGAACAACTTGTTCTAATGAACTATCAGACATTTAAAATGTAGATTCAGATACACACCACCCAAATCTTATAACATACCCATCTATGTTTGCTAGACTACAGTTTTTTTAGGTAAGCTACTTTGTGACAGGGATTAAAACTTCACTTCAGGGAAGAACACAGGGCAGTTTTCCGAGAAGTATGGTTAGAGACTCCCTCCACTGAAACTGAACACATCAACATGCTCCAACATGTGTTTGCCTCTTTCAGAAAAATTACCTCTTTGGGTATGTTTTGGATTAAACAGTTTCCTATTTTATGTTTTGTTTTTTGTTTTGTTTTGTTTTTTGACCCACCTTTTGTATTGTTAGCTAGCTCAAGTCTCACCAACATCCACATAAGTATTTTGAACTTTTTTCCCTCTTGTCTTTTTTTTTAATTAGACATTTTCGTTGTTTACATTTCAAATGTTATCCCCTTTCCTGATTTCCCCTCCCAAAACTCCCTATCCTATCCCCCTTCCCCTGCCCACCAACCCACCCACTCCCACTTCCCTATCCTGGCATTCCCCTACACTGGGGCAACTAGCCTTCTCAGCACCAAGGACCTCTCCTCCCATTGACATCCAACAAGGCCATCCTCTGCCACAAATGTACCTGGAGTCATGAGTCGCTCCATGTGTACTCTTTGGTTGGTGGTTTAGTCCCTGCGGGTTCTGGGGGGGGGGGTATTGGTTAGTTCATATTGTTGTTTTTCCTATGGGGCTACAAGATCCTTCACCTCCTTCAGTCCTTTCTCTAGCTCCTCCTTTGGGGACGTTGTGCATAATCCAATGGTTGGCTGAGAGCATCCACCTCTATATTTGTAATACACTGGCACCTCTATATTTGTAATACACTGGCAAAGCCTCTCAGGAGAGAGCTATATCAGGCTCCTATCAGCAAGTAATTGTTGGCTTCCACAATAGTGTTTGGGTTTGGTGACTGTATATAGGAGGGATCCCCAGGTGAGGCAGTCTCTGGATGGTCTTTCCTTCAGTCTCTGTTCCACACTTTGTCTCTGTGTCTTCTCCCATGGATCTTTTGTTCCCCCTTCTAAGAAGGGCTGAAGAATCCATACTTTGGTCTTCCTTCTTCTTGAGCTTCACTTGGTCTATGAATTGTATCTTGGGTATTCCAAGCGTCTGAGCTAAGATATCCAATGCTCATGTACTGACAGGATTAATATAGTAAAAATGTCCATCTTGCCAAAAGCAATATACAGATTCAAGGCAATCCCCATCAAAATTCCAACTCAATTCTTCACAGAATTAGAAAGAGCAATTCTCAAATTCATCTGGAATAATAAAAAACCAAGGATAGTGAAAATTACTCTCAACAATAAATGAACTTCTGGGGGAATCAGTGACCCTGACCTCAAGCTTGTACTGCAGAGCAATAGTGATAAAAACTGCATGGAATTGGTTCAGTGACAAGCAGGTAGATCAATGGAATAGAATGGAAGACCCAGAAATGAACCCACACACCTATGGTCACTTGATCTTTGACAAAGGAGCTAAAACCATCCAGTGGAAAAAAGACAGCATTTTCGACAAATGGTGCTGGTTCAACTGGTGATTAGCATGCAGAAGAATGAAAACAGATCCATTCTTATCTCCTTGTAAAAGGCTCAAGTCCAAGTGAATCAAGGACCTCCACATAAAACCTGATACACTGAAACTAATAGAAAAGAAAGTGGATAACATTGGAAATGTAAATGAGGAAAATACCTAATGAAAGAAAGAAAGAAAGAAAGAAAGAAAGAAAGAAAGAAAGAAAGAAAGAAAGAAAGAAAGGAAGGAAGGAAGGAAAGAAGGAAAGAAAGAAGGAAAGAAGGAAAGAAGGAAAGAAGGAAAAAGAAGGAAGGAAGGAAGGAAGGAAGGAAGGAAGGAAGGAAGGAAAGAAGGAAAGAAAGAAAGAAAGAAAGAAAGAAAGAAAGAAAGAAAGAAAGAAAGAAAGAAAGAAAGAAAGTAGAGAAGAGCTGCAAGCACATGGGCACAGGGGAAACTTTCCTGAAAGAACACCAATAGCTTATGCTCCAAGATCAAGAATTGACAAATGGGACCTCATAAAATTACAAAGCTTCTTTAAGGCAAAGGACACTGTCAATAAGACAAAGTAGCAACCAACAAATTGGGAAAATATCTTTTGCAACCCTAC
The DNA here is from genome assembly GCF_978045245.1 of Mus caroli. NCBI lineage: Eukaryota > Metazoa > Chordata > Mammalia > Rodentia > Muridae > Mus > Mus caroli. Next base: position 41,826,735 of record NW_028227271.1, read on the forward strand.
ATCACTAGAGGGTTAATCCAATATATACAAAGAACTCAAGAAGTTAGACTCCAGAGAACAAAATAACCCTATTAAAAATGGGGCACAGAGATAAACAAAAAATTCTCACTGAGGAATAATGAATGGTTGAGAAGCACCTAAAGAAAGGTTAAACACCCTTAGGCATCAGGAAAATGCAAATCAAAACAACCCTGAGATTCCATGTTACACCAGTCAGAATGGCTAAGATCAAAAACACAGGTGATACTGGCCAAGATATGGAAAAAGAGGAACACTCCTCCATTGCTGGTGGGGTTGCAAGCTGGTACAACCACTCTGGAAATCAGTTTTGCAGTTCCTCAGAAAATTAGACATAATACTACCAGAGTATCCAGCAATACCACTCCTGGACATAAACCCAGAAGATGTTCCAACATGTAATAAGGACACATGCTCCACTATGTTCATAGCAGCCTTATGTATAATAATACCCAGAAGCTGGAAAGAACCTAGATATCCCTCAACAGAGGAATGGATACAGAAAATGTGGTACATTTACACAATGGAATACAACTCAGCCATTAAAAACAACAAATTCATGAAATTCTTAGGTGAATGGATGGAACTAGAAATTATCATCCTGAGTGAGGTAACCCAATCACAAAAGAACACACATGGTATACACTCACAGATAAGTGGATATGTTGAACGTCTTTATCTCAACATTTAGGAGCTTCCCCAGATTTGATTCCAAGACACATAGATCTCAAGTAAACTATTCTACCTTTTTGTCTCACAACAGAGATTCTTTAAAGTATGACTCTCATCCTATAATCATGCCTTTGACTGCAGTACTCATCACCCCACATCTCCATCCATCAAAATCTTCAAATACCTGATAGTGTGGTAGAATACCCTTTCTTACATGACTGGGACAGACACTGGTATCTCTCTTCCTCTTCAATGTTAGACCTCATGTTTATAGGGTGAATACTTAAAGAGGACTTTCTTGCTTCCATGTACCTGCCTTTGCTGGGCTCTTTGGTAGCTATAGAACAATAGGGGCAAGAGAAACAGAAGAGATTATGCTGTACTCCTCACATATATCCATTTTCAAGCTTTTGTTAAGCACCTATCGTGTGATGGGCACTGTGCTCTAAAGTATACGGTTTGTTTCTCTCTTTCTGTTCCACCAGTTGGGTTAGGTGGACTATTATTAGTTTCATTAAACACAAGGGGAAACCTTGGCTCCAAAGGATGGCAATTTGCCCAAGGACAAGTAGCTTTTTGTGTATTGACCATGAAACAAAATCTATTGCCTTTTCCTCTAATATCGTCAACCCAAGATAAATATCCTCTCATCAAAGAGCTAAGAGAATTAAAATGACTTTAATATCATGGCATGTTAATTGCTGTATTCATCACTGCTTTCCTATACACTGTATTTGATGGCTAGAACCTGGGAGAAAAGAACCAGAAGCTTTTCGGGCATCTTAGAAACTACATTAAATTACAGAAAGAAAACAAGCAAACAAAAACAAACAAAACAAAGGGAAAAGGTATACTTTAACAAGTATTGTAATGAAGATGAACAGAGTGATACAGTTGAGAATACCTGAGAGAAACCTGTTTGGTATAGAATTAAGGCAGGGATCTTTGAGCAATAGACACTGAATTTAAAAATAGTGGATGAGAGTAAAATCGTCATCGTAAGCCAAGAAGAAAGCTCTCCAAGCAGATGAACAGCTCTGGTAATGAAGCTGAAGTCCATGGTACAGTCAGACTCATCACAGAACAAAGGATACCAGTGTGGCCAAGCAGGGTGGGACAGAGGGCAGGTAAGTTCAAACTGATGTCAAGTTGCTCTGCTGAGAGAAGCAGTCTCTCCCTCCTGAGTGCCAGCAGTTGTGGGTGATAAGCATACTATAAAATAACAGACTGAATCAGATCTATAAACTGATATTCTTATGTGATTTATCAATCATGGTTTTCTAGATTCCAGAAATAAAAAAAAATAATGCATATACAAGAATCATGAAATAGCTCAAGAAGGGATGAGAACATATTTCAAAATCATGCTAGTTCTACCATGAAACATATGACTATCCATACCAAGTATGATAGTCAAGTACAGGGAACTTCATTCTTCACAGTTACAGCTGACAAAGAACTGCCAGGTAGTGTTTATCCAAATGAGTTACAAAATTGTGCTTCCCAAAGCTTTGTGTAGTTCAAGGTCATAGAGGAATCACAAGCTCGTACAAGATTTTTCCATTGTCTTTCTCTCTTCTCCTACTGCTTTCTTTCAGACTGTTTCCCACATAATTTCCTTGGATCACATTTCCAAGGGAACTAGCCCCCTCAGCCTCCTCTATTCACTGTACATATTGTAGCTGTCTTCTGGAGTTATATCATAAGTCACTGTCTATATATCTCACTGCCCTAGATAGCTCTGAGCCCTTGAGAGTAGCAAACATCTCTCACTAATCCCACAACAAGGCTTGATTCAAAATATCACTAAAGACGAGTTTGTCAAGTCAAATTATACTACCTTGCACCCAGACCTCCTTTCCTTCTCTACAATTCATCTTCAAAAGGTTCCTGTGTCTTTCTTCCAGAAACACTGGCTGTCACAATCTATTTAAAAACTCAAGAAACTCTGCTCAAGAAGTACAGATTTCTCACTCAATTTCCAACCACACATAAGTCATCAGGACATTCTGTCCCTTATGGTTATTTAGGGACCCTTGTTGCCCTCCATTACTTTGGAGTTCAGGGCTATGGTATTTTTCACTAGACAGGGCAAAGGATTAAGGGGAACATGAGAACTTCTTGCCCCTTGTGTGGCAGGCTTGGGAGTGATGGTTTCTAGTTTTGTCCACTTCACACCAATTGAGGATGACTTGTACGTAAAGATGATTTAAAAAAAAAAAAAAAAAAAGGTCCATTCAAGTATGAAATCAGAAAATGGTGGAAGAGATTCACTCAGTACCCTGCTCATCCCAACCTGGCCTATCTGCACAATGATATTTTCCAGGGGGGAAGGGGTGCACATTCATTTTCTGCATAAGGAATTCCGACACTTTCAAATATCTTATAAACAACCATATTCAGGGATTAAAATGCCAATCCCCATGAAGGCACCAGTGATTCTTCACGTCATGTCCTGAAATAAGGACAAATCCTAAAAATATTTCATGTTTAGCAAACCCTGTAATACTTTCTGATTCTTTGAAAGTATTTCTTTAGAGTGCTTCCCCTCATTGATATAGATATATAGAAATAGATGGGTGATATATAGACAAGTAGGTATGTAGGTAAATAGGTAATAGGATGGATGGATGGATAGATAGATAGATAGATAGATAGATAGATAGATAGATAGATAGATAGATAGATATTTTTTGCCAAAGCCCTTTGGATAGCTGGTTTCATATTAGTAAGACTGAAGGCAAGAACTGTAATAATCTGACACAGGAGGGTATTCCTATGCCAAGGAATAAAACATGTGAAACCCCAGCAGGGTATCATAATTCACAGAGAAGGTAAAACCAAAGACGTGCCCCCTCCCTTGCTTATTTACATACAATTTCATAGGAATTGTCAAATGAGGAACTCTACCATCTTGGGTGGGGTTTTTAACACGATTGGCCTAGCTGAAACACATAAGGAAGTGAAAGCCAAAGAAAGGAAGAAAACATTGATATTAGGTACAAAACCATGAATGGTCGGGGTTGTTTTGTTGCTTTCTTTCTTTCTTTTTTTTTTTTGCTTTCAACAGTAAATCTCTTCCAATTTAATGAATGGTCATGAAAATGCTCTGCTCAGATCTGCTATGGGGGTAATTAGCTACATGTCCAGCTGTTGGGGCCCTGTTGAATCCATTGTTATGCTCCTAGCTTCTAACTAAGTGGGGCAATGGAGACTGTAGTTCAGGCTAGTCTCTACGATGCAGAGTTGCTTTAATGGGTAATTCTATCATGAGTAGTCTCAGTAGTTTAGTTGAATACTGAACAATAGTCTGTAACACGTTCTACCTAATTTCCTTTCTTCTTCCTCTCCTTGCACAGCTGGGAGACCTTCATGCGGTATGAAGACTCTCTCTGCCTTCTCTTACTTCCTCCCTATTTTCCTTCACAGGTGTTTCCTCAAACAAATCTTGTCTTGTGTGTTTCTCAGAGAAGCCAACCTTGTACCTTCTATTCAGATTTTCAAGTGACCAGAAGGGAGAGCTTTTGGGAGGCCTATTCTTACACTTAGTGTGAAGTTTATTCAGAAGGGGCAAAGCACTGATCAGAGAAGTCTAAGTGTTCTCCTCGTCATACACAGAACATCTTGCTTTAGGGGGCTAGAGGGAGGAATTCAACTTATACATCAGAGAAACTGTAATCACTGATAAAATAAAATAATTTCTTCTTTTACAACACAAGATGGATCTGAATGTTATGGATAGATATTAGCTCATTGTAGAGATCAGAGCTGAAGTCCACAATGATGAGGCAACTTCCTTTGAAGAGTCAAGTTTTAGCAAACAGAAATGGTAAACACTAGTAGGGCCCCGCTCCTGGTCTTAGAAGTTCTCCACACTCTCTCTTACATAATACTGTATTTCACATCTGAGACAAAGTCAATCCAGGCATGACCTGATCAGTCAATTCAGTCCAAAGAAACTTACTTCTGTACGAACAAAGAAATGTCCATGGTGTGGTCATTTTCAAGACACCCTTAATTGGTAGTCAATGTCACTTTAAAGACATGAGATCTCATCAAGTCTTCCATATAATTCAAGGACCATATGAAGAATCAAGAAGATTCTTCACAATGGAAGATGACTGTTGTCAGATGAACTGACACTGGGATATCACACTGCATACTCTGCCTTCCAAAGGCAACTTCAGATGTCTTTGCAAAACATGCCTATTTCAGTGACTAGATAAGTATTGCACCACCTGAGACTGTTACAGTTGTTTTACTTAGCCTTCAATATGTGCCAGACACCACCCTTAATCATTACCCAACGTTACAAATGAAGAAATTAAGGCTCAGAAACATTACATAACTTGTCCAGTGTGTCATATTAATAAGTGATAAAGAGCAGATCAAACCGAGATCAGACATTTTCTATAACACTTTCTCCTCTTCATGGAAATTGCCAACATAAGAATGAAAATCCTTTCCTTGTTCTCACAACAGGGAGATTAAAATTGACTGGGGAAGATGGGCCAGTCAGTAAAAAGCTTGCCTTGAAAATGTGAGTATCTGAATACCATTCCCAGAAACTCATTTGAAACAACTAATTGGGGAAGCCAACTTACCTTTTTCCATGCTGGATTTTGTTTGGCTTGAGCTTGTGCAAGTCTTGTATGTGCCCAATAGACTGTGGATTCATATGTCCATCTGCACTACTGTGTCTGGAAAATGTAAAAGTTCTCTCTCTCTCTCTCTCTCTCTCTCTCTCTCTCTCTCTCTCTCTCTCTCTCTCTCTCTCTCTCTCCTTCTCTATGGGTTTGTCAACCACACTGCAGAGAAAACTCCATATTCAAAATAGTTGGCCATAACAAATCAGATCCTGTTTTGTTAAGAGAAAGAATGAATATGAAATCAGATAAGTAAAGAGACAAAGGGGGATCTGGGTGCAATTGGGGAAGAGCAAAGAATATGATAAAAATATATTGTACACAAGTCTAAAGAATAAGTAAAACCACAAATGATAAGAGCTATTTAAAAAGCATATTTGTTAAAACAAGAACAACAACAAAAAAAAAACAGTTTGAGCTGGATAAGTAACATACAACAGTGATGATGAATGTGTTAACATGGCAGGGTCTGGAATCACATAGAAGAAAGGCCGCTGAACATGCCTATGAAGGATTATTTGGGTTAGTTTCTAGTTATGTTTATAAGCAATTATGGAGTTTGGGATAACTGTGGTGAGAAGACCCACTCTGAATGAGATTGCACCATTCCATGAGCCAGTATCTTGAATTGCATACAAAGGAGAACTCTATCTATACATAAGCATTCATTGCCTGCAGTACCTTATCACACAGTCCTTCCAAACAGCAACTGCCTATGCAAGAAGAGTGTAAATAAAGAAATTGTACTCTGCTTCATGACCTTCTAGTGATGTGCTGGTATTATCCAACCAGACTTCTCCCTATTTCCTGCCTTCCCCACCCCATCACTAGTGTTATTGCTCATCTCTCAGGCCAACAGAAATGGATGGTCAGTCAGTTGAGCAGAGTCACATGCCAAGGTGAAAAGAAGTGCAGTTTCAAGTTACTAGAAACCAGTGCCCTGCCTCTGCAACCTTTCCACCAGTTGCCTTCCCAAGGGTTTCCCCATTAGTGTATCTATTTTGAGAAGAATGCTACCATTTAAGACATCATCTGACAGAGAGCTAAACCCAGATACAAGATTAAAATCCTAATTCAAATGATCAATGACTGCATTTTTCTAATTAACAGGATAGGGATAATTATACACATTCCACAGATGACATTGTACCTCTTGAATGAAATAACATTCAGAAAGTGCCGCTTGATGCTTGGTGAATTTCAGTCATTCAATAAAATATGATGCCCTTTACACATATTTTGGGGAAAAAATAAAAAAGGGAAAATGACTAAACTTTTTTTTTTTCAGCTAAAGCAAACCAGTCAGGATGTAATTCTCAGCTGAGACTCTTTGAAGGTCTTACTGTCTTCCCTCACAGAGTTTCTCCATAGCTCGTGTCAAGAATGATTTCTGGATGCTCTGAATACGGAAAACATTTTGGGAGGCATAGAAGAGAAAGAAAGTCAGGCCATCAGAACGTGCTACCTTTCCAAGTACAAGCTATTGAAGGACTTCCTAGGGAACAGGTGTTTGCATACAGAGCAACTTGGCGGCTGAAGGAAGTATAAAGAAGGAGTGAATATAGGAAGTGACCTTGGATAAACAATGGGGCATCTATGTGGCAGGTGATCTCAGAGAGGTTAAGTCATCTTCTTGAGGTCACAGTCAAAGCTGTCACTCAAGGTCACCTCTACTACATTTTATAGCTTCCTTTATACTAGCGCACTTAGAGGACAATAACTAGTGACATTAATGATTTTAAGATGAGAAGATAGTAATATTTCTAGAAGAGCAGCTGGAAACTTCCCTGGCTGCTTTTTTTTCTCCCCCCAAGTCCTCTCTTTATCTTCCATACTCCCAACCCCAACACAATAGCCAACTTACTGTTCTATCTCCTCTGATTCTGCATCAACTTATCAGAAGTTATGGATTTCTGCCAAGTTTTTTCTCATGATTCAAAAATCTCTCTGAAGTCTACATGACTCCTTCCAGGGCAGATTAACACATTGCATAGGAACTCTAGCAGAGGGTTGGAGGCCAACACTGGTTACTAGTTAGATTAGGTTGGCCAAGTCACTTAACCTCAGGAAGTTTTCTTGAATAAAATGTCTGTCCTACTAACACACCATGTTCTCAGAAGGTGACAGCAATGTCACCACTTCCTAATTCTCTTCCCATCACAACCTTTCTGGAGAGAGGCTTCCTCCTCTTCTCCTAATCCTTCCCCTCACTGCTCTTCTGTCCCTACTCTATCCTGCTTTTCTTTTAAAACGGGGAAGATTCCCATGGGTATCAAGCAAACACAGCATATCAAGTTGCATTAAAACTATACACCTTCCCTCATATTAAGGCTAAATGAGGCAACCCAGTAGCAGGATAAGAGTCCCATCAATAGGAAAAAAAGAAAAAAAAACCCTGCTTACTCTATTAAGAGTCCCACAAGAAGATGGACCTGTACACTGTAATTATGTGTGCAGACATATTTACAGGTCAGACCCGTATAGACTACTCCCTGGTTAACAGTTCAATCTCTGTGTGCCTCTTTGAGCCCAGGATAGTTGATTCTATGAGTTTTCTTGTGGTGTCCTGGACCTTTTTGGATCCTACAATCCTCACCACCACCCTCCACACCCTGCCTCTTCTGCAGGGTTCCCAAGCTCTACCTAACGTTAGTCTGTGGTTTTCTAAATCTGTTTCCATCAATTGCTAGATGAAGCCTCTCTAATGACCTAATGACAATTGGGTGGGGCAACAATCTATGAGAATAGCAAATTATCATTAAGAATTATTTCATTGGTTTTGTGTGTGTGTGTGAGAGAGAGAGAGAGAGTTGTGCTTTGTTCTATCCTAGGTCTCTGGGCAATTCAGAATCGAGACTGGTTCCTGGCCCTCCAGGAAGAATCATGGATGGGATCCCTCTCGTGGCATGCATCTCCAGCTGGACTATTCATTGCTGAACCATTCCCACAATTTCTGCACCACCTTTTCCATGGCATATCTTATAAGCAGGACAGATTGTAGGTCAAAGGTCATATGGCGGGGTTAGTGTCACAATTCTTCCACTAGACATCTTGCCTGGTTACAGGAGATGGCCAGTCCACAGCCTCAAGTTTATGGGAATGTCATTTACTTCACACCTGAGCAAGCTTGTAACTTCAGTTTAAGTCTAATAAAGGGAAGGGTAGTTCCTTCCATTGCATATGAGCCCAAAGGTAAGGGACAGAAAAGTTCCAGTCTGTATGTCCATCAGCATTGTTCCCAATACTTACTAAGTGTTCTGTGTCTGTGAGTTGTTCGAACTCGAAGTGTACTTGGCTACCAGGAAAACCTGCAAACCTGGAAGCTACCTGAGTTTCAGAGACTAAAAAGATATTCCAAGCAAATGAATAAAGTTGACAATGGCAATGAGTTAAATATTCCTAATCTCTGAAATGACTGTCTATAAGGAAAAAAATTTTGAGATGTGACATCCGAAGCTCAAAATTGGGTAACTAGGCACTGCCAGTTTCTGGCTAAGCACCTCAAGCAACTTCAGTGTCGTTTCCACAGAAGTTTCCTTGTCTATTCAATAGGGCACAATCATATTGACTTCAAAGCAAATGAGCTATCACCCTGTTCAGTGAGCCAGTTGTGAGAACCCAAGCAGCTACTTAAATATTTGTGTCCTTTTCGGAGCCGGGCCACAAAGGTGCCACTGCTGATAACCTGAGACCAACCAAATGCTCCTTGTCCTTTGCGCTGCTACTGGATTCGGTTGCATAATGAGCCCTCATTTCTGAGAAAGGCCAGGTCAAAGCATTCAGGCTGTACTCCCAGCATTAGCGCACCCTCCATTCCAGGGAATGTCATTGGCCTGTGTCTCTAACAGCACAGCATTCCAAGAGAATCCTGTTTAACAAAAGCTGGATAGATCAACCAATAGCTGGAATGACAAAGTTCACTGACTACAGATCTTGAGACCTTGGCAATCGTGTCACCCTCCTCTCTCTTAGAGGTCAGTTTCATCAGTTATTGTTTTTGTCTTGATAAAACTCAGAAAATCCACAAGAACAAATCATAGGTTGTTTTTATCATTTTGTTCCATTTCACCTGTTTGCTTAGCAACCCTGGTAAATAGCTTTGAGCAAACAGAAACCTTTTAATTCTACTGAGTCCTTACCTAGGACACTTTGGTTGCAGGAGTAACTGAAAAGGGCACCTTCTATTTAGACTTTTCTCATAAGTAAAGCTTCTTTAACATTCCTGTAATGATAGGATAAAATAACTACGAATTTTGCTCTAATAACAAAGAAATTAAAGAGTTTCTAACACCTGTTTCTTCACTCAAGTATGGACCAAATATTCGTCAAGCAATAGACAGAGTTCTTAGCTGAATGTATAACAGAGATTAAAGTCGAATCCTTTTTTTATGGAGGGGAATCCAAATAGAACCTTATTCCTCTTGTCCATGGGGAATGGATCCAGATATCCATCTGGACTGGAAACATTCCAGATAACACAAATACCTGATTGCCCAGTATTTGTCCAGTGAACATTGGCTCAATTTCAAGTGCAGATGCACTTACTGATGTAAATGTACAGAAAGAACAAACCTTTAGGAAAACATACACCTACTTCTTTTTGTTATTTTTTTATTTACTGCATCAAAAAGAATTAGGACTCTGATAATCAAATAAATGATGGCTTATCGAATTCTTTTAAACGCAGCATTACATTAGATACTTCTGTGTTTTTATTCATTCACTTCTTCAATTAACAATTGTCCATATGGGTATTCTGTGTGTTAGGTACTAAGACTACAGAAATCAAGAAACCCATCTCTTTGTCCTTCTAGACCTATCATTCTCCTAGAACCAGATAATATCAGTGAAATGATGAGTTCCAGGATGTGAGAATGATGAGAAGAAATGCAAATCTTTTTTAATGAATTTTTTAATTTATTTTATATATATGAGTGTACTGCGGCTGTCTTTAGACACATCAGAATAGGGCATCAGATCCTATTACAGATGATTGTGAGCCACCATGTGGTGGCCGGGAATTGAACTCATCACCTCTGGAAGAACAGTCAATGCTCTTATCGGCTAAGCCATCTCTCCAGCCCCAACAATGCAAATCTTAAAACCCAAGTATCTCTGATTCTGCAGCATGTACTGGCACAGTTCCAAGTACTTATGTATTTCTTTCCATTTATTTATATAACTGCACAGCTCTGGGGATTAATAACCCCACTTTATAGGAGGGAAACTGAGTTACAGACTCATGCCATACAGTTACAGCAAGGGCCAGATAAGAGGAATGAAGTTGGTTATCTTAAGTATATTTTGCCTCTTTATATAAAATGCCTAATGGGCACTTGATTAGAGATGCAATTACACATTACCCTTTTTGTCAATTCTGATCTTTATTCCCCCCACCTCCTAGCCCCACCAAAAAAAAAAAAATAGAACTTCCTATCTTCATTTCTTGTAGTAGAGAGTAAAAAGTGTCTTTCCTGATTTAGATATCTAAACATACTATTGTTTCCTCCTTTGGATTATGAGCAGAGAAATTCCATTATATAAGACAAAGATTTAGAATAAAGGAATGGAGTACTGGATCCTTGTTCCACATCTACCTTCCATACCTTGTGATGTCCAATAAATTATTTGCATTTAGTAGAGATTTAAAACCAATCTCAAGCCATATTTTGAAATGCCTATATAGTAAAGTGATCAGTAAGTTGTCATACAGAATTTATACCTTTAACAACATCACCATCATTATTCTCAACATTATCATCACCATCTTCGTCATCCCCTTTAGAAGTTTGGCCCACAAACACACTTGGGCATATTTGTTGACTGTGTGTTAAGCAAAGGCTTCAGATTCCTGAGCTCAAGATAATCAGATCAGTTCCATCAAAAAGCCTTAGAGACAAGAAAGGAAAGATAGCAGCATTTGGATTGAGAGGCAAATCTTCTTTGTATTGGCAGAGCTGCATGTTGCTGAGCTGGTATGAAAGTTCTTTGAATCCTCAGAACTTTGCCAGCTTCAGACCACTCCACTGACCTACTCTACATCACCATGTCTGGTGTCATTCAGTGATTCAGTGCAGGGTACTCTATTAATACCATCTATTAAATGGATAATAAATTCTTTATCAGCAGCACTGTGGTTTTATAGCCTTCTCCTGATATTTTATTTTCAGATTCTCTTATTTCTTCAGCCTTACATTTTTCTGTTGTCCACACAGCTAGCTCCTCTTGCCTTCCCCATGTTCCATGCCTGTCACTACTTAGCACTCTCTACGGCCTTAGCTCCAAATGATTGTGTTGTTTGAGTTTGGGGCTGTGTTAGTTTGAATATGCTTAGCCCACGGAGTGGCACTATTAGGAGGTGTGTCCTTGTTGGAATAGGTGTGACCTTGTTGGAGGAAGTATGCCACTGTGGATTTGTGCTTCAAGACCTTCCTCATAACTGCCTGAGAGATTCAGATTTCTCCTGTCTGCCTTTGGAACAAGATGGAGAACTCTCAGCTCCTTCTCCAGCACCATGCCTACCTAAATGCTACTATGCTTCCCACCATGATGATAATGGACAGAACCTCAGAACCCGTAAACCAGCCCCAGTTAAATGCTGTCCTTTATAAGAGTTGCCTTGGCCATGGTGTCTCTTCACAGCAATGAAAAGCCTAACCGAGACAATGGCATAAGCAGAAATATCAATGAGTCTATCAGTGGTATCTATCCCAGCAGAGTGACACCATTGGCTGGGTTAAAGTGAGATATTGGGATGTTATTTCCATCTCTTACATTTTATCTCCTATGAGTCTCCCAGTAGCCATAAAGTGAGCTATGTATATTACTTACATTTCTCAAATGAAAAACAAACAAACAAAAACTATACAAAGAATAAAAACATGAGTTGGTCACCTCTATAAGAACTCTTTGGGTTTTCCACAGCACATTCAATAGAAGACCTATGGTGTAAGATACATTGGGGGGAAAAAAAAGCAGAGAGATATGGATACTGTCCCTATTCTTTGAGGGTTACTAAGATGATTAACCTATTGAACACTTGAAAGCCTCTGAGAAGTACTATAGCTTGAGACTTTAAATGGTTTGGGTTTTTAATATCCTTGTACAAATATATATGGCCTTGAGGAATAAAGAAACCATGTTTCAGGGAAACAGGTGAAGGTAAAACTAGCACGTTATATACTTGTAAGATTTTGCTGAAAGGACCCTGATATAGCTGTCTCTTGTGAGGCTATGCCAGGGCCTAGCAAACACAGAAGTGAATGCTCACAGTCAGTTATTGGATGGATCACAGGGCTCCCAATGGAGGAGCTAGATAAAGTACCCAAGGAGCTAAAGGGGTCTGCAACCCTATAGGTGGAACAACAATATGAACTAACCAGTACCCCCGGAGATCGTGTCTCTAACTGCATATGTATCAGAAGATGGCCTAGTCAGCCATCATTGGAAAGAGAGGCCCCTTGATCTTGCAAACTTTATATGCCTCAGTACAGGGGAACACCAGGGCCAAGAAGTGGGAGTGGGTGGGTAGGGGAGTGGGGGTGGAGGGTATGGGGGACTTTTGGGATAGCATTGGAAATGTAAATGAGGAAAATACCTAATAAATTTTTTAAAAATACTAGCATGTTTGTGAAAAGTAGAATAGCATCAGAAGCAGACTGATTCTGAACATTTTTTAAATGTGCAATAATATTAACCGACGGGTAGGCTGTAGGTTATAGGAAAATGAATGATAATTAGATGACTATGAAGTATTAGGCAGTCTTCTATGGACTAAGCCCACTGCATCATCATTACAATTTACAATATCAAATATTCTACCTTCTGAGGTCACACTGTGTCTAGTTTCAGTTCTTTAAGAATGCTTGTTGGTTTTTGAAAGGACTCATGTGGCTGAAGTTGGCCTGGACATCAGCGTAACTGAGGATGACTTTGAACTTCTGTTGAATATCTGATCCTCTTGCCTCCACCTCCTGAGTGCTAAGCATGCACCACCATTCCTGGGTTCAGATGAATCAAAGGCTTCCTACATTGTAGGCAGCAGCTCTACTAACTGAACTACTTCACCACCCCCATTATCTTTGTTGATAAAATCAGAACAACCTGTGATGATCATGGCTATCTTGATAAATCCCTAAGAGATGAGAAAAGCGTATATCTGAAAATGCCTGAGCATGTTTTCAAAGATAAATAATCTACCCTGAATATGGACATCTCTGTTTCACTCAATGGGGAAGTCAAGATGGAATAAAATGGGGGAACCTAAAAGAATATCTCAGGGGAATACCAGGGCCAGGAAGCAGGAGTGGGTGGGTTGAGGAACAGGACAGGGGGAGGGTATAGGGGACTTTCAGGATAGCATTTGAAATGTAAATAAAGAAAATATCTCATAAAAAATGAAAAATATTAGTAGTACAAACCATTTATCTGTTGTCTATCACCTGACTGTCTGTCTGCCTGTCTATCTATCTATCTATCTATCTATCTCTTTCCACTGCTATGCAGGGAACTCAACTATGCTACTCTCCTTCCCTCAATGAAATGAAAGCTCTGAGACTGTGAGCCACAGTCAACTTTTCCTCCCTTCTGTGTTTCTAGCTAGTATTCATCACAATGATAGTGACTCCAGCCAACACTTAAGTAATCGATGCTCGCATGCTATTTCAGCCCTCACATCTCCTACATTATCATGACAAGATAAATGTATCTTAAATTAATGAACAAATGAAAAAAATTAATGTAAATACCATGTGATTATTGCTTAACAAATTATAGTTACCTGTACTCTGATGCTGCATATCAACCAATACAAATATTACCAACCAAATTATTATGCACAAAGAATCTGGGGGTAAAAGAAGATGGTGGCTAACGAAGGGAAAGGTGATCAGAAGATCAAGTCTGATTAGAGTGCTTTGCCTAGATTTCTGAGATGGCCTGGGCAGTACTTTTCTGAGGCCCTCTCTCACTGAACAAGGAGAACATGGTATGATGGCAACAGGGCTCCAACTAATAGCTGAGTTTCAGTGGGAGCCATGGCTGACATCCTCAGCATTGCAAAGCATTAACAACCAAAGAACATATGCATCCCTTCTTCATCAGTTATGACTACACTGAAATTATATTTCCCATCTGAACTTACTCTAGAACATTCTCTCCAAGAGCTATTTTTATGTTCTTAGATCCAGCCAGCTTGTGTGTGAGCTTGTGCGCACCTCTTGAGCAAAGTCAGGCTCCAATGATTTGATTAGCTTTATCAGGTCTAGCCAACAGACTTAGTGAGCAAAGTTTTAGTCTTAGTACATTTGGTTTTTGTTTGTTTGGAGGTTTTTGTTTGTTTTTTATCTGGATGCTCAAGGTAGAGCTCTACTCAAGACTTCATTCATCTCAGTACTATCCACCCAACTGTTGGTTGCCTTAGTATACATGCTGTTTTGCCTAGAGCTGAGGCTCCTTTCTCTCCCCCCCACCCCCACCAAGAGGTCACTACCTGAGTAAGAAAAACAAACAACAGAACTTTGCTGTAGCCCATGCCTCCTCAAAGCCATTAAGTGAGCAAGTCTTCTCAGTGGTACATAATTAAACCACAGAAGTCCTTCCTAATAGTCTTACCATTGCTTTTCTTATCATTGTTATTGTGTAAACTTATTCATGATAGAATCTTGCTACTTCTTCAGCGTGATAGGATCCTTGAAACTGTCTGAAAACAAAAAATTTTTAAATGTATCGGAGTAGCTCAGAGGTAGAGTGTTTGACTACAATGTATAAGATTTCCAAGTCAATTGAAAAAATAATAAAGCCTAGAGCACAAGAATATCACATACTCACAAGTCATAGAAATAAGTTGGCAGGCTTGAGTGGGTCACATTTTTTATTTAATTTTTCTTTTTTGCTTTTATTTCTTACTTGAAATGATGCTCTGCTGCTAATTAGCCTAGTTTATGGGTATGATGACTAAAGCACAAAGGATTAACTGGCTTATGCAATGGTTAAACTGAAAAGGTTAAACAAGAGGCAGTGCTTCCTGATAATGAGACTGGACTGAGAAGAGCTTTAGAGTTTCCTTGGCTGATCCACCCTTCAAAGATAGGAGTGAAAAACGGGAACATGATATTGAGCCACACTGAGAAATTATATACTGTGAAAACAAAGGGTAAGTGACTTAAAAGCAACTGGATAATCTATAGGGTGTTGACTCTTCTTTCTGACATCAGAATTCCATGAAAGTAAACAGTGGGAATACCACATTAGCAGCAAAGATCCCTCCTTTACCTTAAAGCCATTCATGAGGATGGTATCAAAGTTGAATCCTTGAAACATGACTTCCTTGCTTCTGAGAAAAGTGTCAGAGCCACCCTAAATTACCAAAGCTGAACTCCTGGCTTCAACTTCAATTTTTTTTTTTATATTGAAACATTTTTCTTTTGTTGTTGTTTTTATTTTATTTTATTTTAATTAGGTATTTTCTTCATTTACATTTCCAATGCTACCCCAAAATTCTTCCATACCCTCCCCCCAGTCCCCACCCACCCATCCCCACTCCCACTTCTTGGCCCTGGCGTTCCCCTGTACTGAGGCAGATAAAGGTTGCAAGAGCAAGGGGCCTCTCTTTCCAATTTTTTATAAAATAGATGATTTGAGTCTTTGGCTTGCACCGAAAGGTTATCTGAAGTCCATAGCAATAGAATGCTTATAAAACAAGTATTTGACTGTGAATAGTTCTGATTGACCACTTAATTTTGAGGCACAGGCATTTCACAATTGCAGAGCAATGTGGGGAATGGGGTAGTATATGTCTCTATATCCAGGTACTTGAGAAACTGAGGAAGGATCAGAAGTTAAAGGACTTTTAGGGTTGTATAGTGGTTTGGGGGCTAGCTTGAGCAACTTGTGAAAGACACTGTCTCAAAACAAAAATTATAAAAGCCTATTTTAAAAGGGTATTTGATTATAATGTATAAGATCCAAGTCAATTAAAAAAAAGAAAGCACAGCGCACAAGAATATCACATGATTACAAGTTGTAGAAATAAGTTGGCAGGCTTGAGTGGGTCACATTTTTTTAATTTAAATTTATTTTTTGCTTAGTCACTTTACAGCCCAATCACTGACCCCTTCCACAATCCTTCTCCCATCTGCTCTCCCCTTCTCCTCTGGGCAGGTAGGAGACCTGAGCAGGTAACCCCCAACCTTGGTATTTCAAGTGAGGCTAGGTGCTTCCTCTCCCACTGAGGTCAGACAAGGAAGTCCAGCTAGAAGAACATATTGAGTGGGTTACATTTTAGACATTGGATAAATCTGTCATTCTCAATGAGGAAAGCCATTGACACCTGTGACACATAGAGGTAGCTTCTACCTTGCTGCTCCCAGCTTGTAGTCACAGTCACTTGAGAGGCTCAGACAGAAGAATCAGAAAGCCAAGGCTAGGGACGAAAAGAGATGGTTTAGTAATTAAGTGTTCTTGGTGCTCTTGTGGAAGATTTGAATCTGGTACTCTGTATTCACGTGAAGCCCTCCACAAGCACTTTCAACTCCAGCTTCAGGACATCTAGTGTCCTCTTCTGACCCCCATAGGTACATGCACTCATGTATAGATACCCATACACAGACAGATACATGAACATGATTTAAATTTTTTTTTTCAAAAATCCAAGGATAGTTAGGGGCACAATGTACAAGGCCAGCCTGATGATCTTTAGGACTCCCACCTCAAACTAAAAGTAAAACTTGGACTGAAGATGTAGCTCCACAGTAGAGCACTTGCCTTGCGTGTCTGAGCCTAGCAAATGTCCCCAAGTCTTGTTTTTCTATGTAAAGTGCTAATAGTGCCTGTTTTCCAAGCTTGCTGTGACGGTAAATGAGATAATGAATAGATGACAGCGTCAGCATTCTGCCTGGCACACAGCAGGTGCCCAGAACATGAGTTTTGTTGTTTTTTTTTTTTCTCCTTTGTTATCTTGCATCTATCCTCTGACTCGTCAAATGAGACAAATTAAGGAGCTCACTCCTAGGCTGCCAAAATGGCTTAGTGGGTAAATATGGTTGTTGCCAAATGTTATGATCTAAGTGCAGTCTCCAGGGCCCATATAGGAGAAAGAGAGAACTAACTCCTTTAAGTTGTTCTCTGGCTCATACCAGACACACATAGTGCATAAGCACATGCATGCATGTATCCTCTAAAAACAAACAAAAACATAGTAATAATAATAATAATAATAATAATAATAATAATAATAATAATAATAATAACAGTAGTAGTAGTAGTAACAGCAGCAGCAGTAGCAATAGTAATAATGAGGTTTGCATTGCTCTCCCATTAGAATTTCCTCCAGGAGCTGAATTTAAATTCCAGTATGGGCCAAAAAATCTTTCTGTCCCATGTCAGTCAGAGGATCAGCAGTGGAGGTACATTTGGTAATAGGCCATTTGTCCACATGCACTTCCATTCTTCCAGAGCTGTTTTTTGAGACCCAGGAGGTCCTGCTAATTGCTGTACCAAGACAGCGTGGTGCGGGAGCTGAGTGATCATTGGCCCCAAGAACTAAAAATGCATGAAGAATTTGAAAAGGCCTTTAGATGAGCCTGACCTTCGGTAGAGGTACAGCTGACAGATACCAGTATGGTCTGAAATGCCATCCCTGCAGAGTCAGTCCATATGATGACATCACAGCTGGGGCAAAGACCAACTCTAATAGCTAATTGCATATTAACAGGAGTTTGCCAATCAACAGTGTCCCAGTCCAGGCCCTGACGCAGCTCTTGCAGAAACGTAATATCCTAAACTATTGTGATGCTTACTGTGGACTAGAATAGAGTGAGTTTGTATCATGGTTCTCTGTGGAGACAGGCTGGTTGAGCGGCTGGCCAGCTAATTTCCCCAGAAGCTTGTTTGACTAGTGAAAGGGGATAGGTCAAGGGCAATTACACAACAGTGCTCCAAAGTTAGCACCTATCTCTTCCTGGTCTTTTTTCTTTCTTCCCTCTACCTACACAGAAATGCCCTTTAAATATTTACTTGCCCACCTTGGCTGTGTATGGCAGACTTTGTCTCAGAAGTCAGCTTGATCCCTTTGAAAGTGTTTGCTAATTAGATCCTCCTGGAAGTTGGGCAACTTTAGATATGTTTATCCTGTGTGAAGCACTCCCTGGACCCTTGGCCCCTAAACAGAGCCCCACAGAGGTCAGCTCTGACTTCCCCACTTGCTTTCTCTATCAGAGGAGTTCTAATGATTTCCCAGTTAAGCCAAACTGCATGCTGCTCTTTTTTTCTACCATTAGTTTTAGACATAGGTCTAGGTAGACATGTAGAGTGGCTGGAGCCGAAGAGCTAAGTGCTCCTCATAAGTCTAATGAAGGATCCATTGTACACTGGAATTCTTTGAATACTGTTTGACTTCATTGCATGGCATCTAGACCTTGGGTATGGAGTTGAATATGAGTTTTGGCTTGAAAAGAAAGTCACTGCTGTGGTAACTCGAGGTTAATAGACCCAGTGGTCACTGCTCTCAAATACATTAAGATAACATTTATTGCAGAAGGCTCTGAGAACTATACTTAGGGTATTGATGATGTTGGGTGTTTAGGATGTGTGTGCATGCTGTATGTGTGGTTGTGTGCATGTTTCAATTGAACCAGCTTCCAAAGAGTCAAAAGAACCAATTAGGAGGAAAGTATGGTCCTAGGTCTTCAGGCGGTTTCAACCTGTAGTTCTACAGTTCCCTCTCGTTTTATTACCTTCCATATCTTTGCTTACTGATCAAGCCAAATGCTCATTCTATCTGTTGCCTCATCCTCCACCCAGTAGCATGAGCTATCATACTGGCACCTCAGATTGTATTTTAGCAAAAACAAAACAAAAACAAAAAACAAGAATTAAGCATTATTTGAAAAGAGGGAAGAAAGGAGGGGGTGGAAAAAAGAAGAGAAGGGAGGGAGAAAGAGGAATACAAGAAGTTCAGAAAGTATTGACAGTCAGAGAGCGAAGATTGGAAGGTGTGGGGCAAGAAAGCAGCGTGACACCTCAGAATGAACACTTGGGAGAGTATTCTCAAGGGAGACTTAAACTGAGACCTGAGGGAGAACAGACTACTGAGAAGAAGTCATAACCAAAAAGACAGCAGAAGTCCTTATGTGAGAGTGATCTAAAGATCTAAAGGGCGGGGTGGGAGAGAGAGAGAGAGAGAGAGAGAGAGAGAGAGAGAGAGAGAGAGAGAGAGAGAGAGAGAGGCAGGCACATGATCAGGGAGCAACTGAATAGTACAAAAAATATCAAACTATGGGCAGCAAAAAGTGTGCTTTGTTGACTCAGTAGACTCAATTACCACATGATGATTGAAAGAATGAATGAAAGCCAGGCCTTAAAGTGCTATGTGACTATGCACATCAAAGTTTGCAGGGGTCTTACCCGTATAGCAGAAAGACAAGTGAAATCCATTCCCATTGGGGAAATCCTTTCCATCAGGGAAAGGGTGGATAGGGCCAAGGCCACACTCTTAGCCTTCTCCTGGCTCTCAGCTTTAAAGGTAGGGCCCTGGTGAGAGCAGCAAACTTGGTATTGTGTGAGTATGTGGGAAAGTGTAAGTCGGCCTGGAAAGCCAAGAAGAATTTTAAGACATTTTACACCTATACCGATCTGAAAGAAATTAGAGCGGAATTGGTCCTCACAGGCTAGGAACATCGTGGATATAGAAGATAAAAAAAAAAAAAATGGACTCTGTGGTAGGAGAATAGGAAAGTAAAGAAAATTACACCAAGACTAACATGAAAAAAGCCAGTTAGCAGAGAAGTACCAGAAAGGATATGTACAACACATACTCAACAGAATTATCCTGGATTAATCTTGTACAAAGAAGAGAGGCAGGTGCTACAGAAATGACCCATAGAGGTCCATGAAACTTATGGCTAGTAGTTTTGACAGTGTATTTCTCCCACTGGCTAGCCCACTCCCACTCCCAAGACTGTCTTACTCTCTTTCAACAAACTGTCTCTATCTTTGACTATGTCACCATGTGCCCTTGATACAATTCTTTGTCCAGAGACTGAAGAACCTGGGGACTCCAGCAGGTGGCCCCTGAACTCAGATCCATGCCTGTAATAGCTTGAACTGGATCCTCAGGATCACAGAGGACTAAAAGGTCAATGGGAGCAGAAACAGCTTGAATGACAAGTGCCCAACAGTTTGAATCCAAGGACAACATTTTAGTGAGGCATCCAAGCTTCCCCGCCATCTCTATTCTTTGTAACTCCTTTTCTACACACTCATGAACACAACCTGATGATCACCTACCCTGGATGCTGAAACACAGCTGAAATAAACCACAACCCTTCCTCCAAATACCATAGTCATTATGCATGAAACTAGGACTGCTGCCTGAAAGACCATGAACAACTTCCATAGAGCAGAGCCTCCTCGTGCACTGACAAATCATTCCACCATTTCATCTTGCTTGGAAATACAGTCCTTCCATGAATCAGGAGTCTGGAACTTCTGTGATGCTGCCAGTCCTTATGCTAATTTTAGATATGTGTTCTTCAACTGCTGCTGGGTAAGACTTAGTATCCAAGCCTTGGTGACATCTAGCAGGAAGCATTAATTTCTCAGATGTAAGTCTGTGGACTAGCTGTGAAGGTTTTATTGTTTGCTGCAGGTGGTTTTACTATTTCTCCTCTAGCTTGGGATGATTTGGCCAAACAGGACATGCTGTTATCATGGTGTTAGAAGTCCAGAGGAACACGTGGACACAGGTGAGGTCATTTGAAATGCCAAGTCTTCCTCTCTGTAACTCCTGCCTCTACACACTGGCCAAAATAAGTCATGTATCCAAGGAAAATGTTAAGGCAAGGTCCAATGAGGAAGGTCCACACTGCCTACCAAATGGCTTCAGTAAGAATGGATGCAATCCTGAAGAGGTCTGCAACCCTATAGGTGGAACAACAATATGAACTTACCAGTACCCCCAGAGCTTGTGTCTTTAGCTGCATATGTAGCAGAAGATGGCCTAGTCGGCCATATCTGGGAAGAGAGGCCCCTTGGTAATACAAACTTTACATGCCCCAATACAGGGGAACTCCAGGGCCAAGAAGCAGGAGTGGGTGGGTAGGGGAGCAGGACGGGGGTGGGAGGAGGGTATAGGGTACTTTCGGGATAGCATTTGAAATTTGAGATGTATATAAAGAAAATATCTAATAAAAAATAAAGAATGGATGCAATCTTTTAAGTAAGAATTGTAGCCAATTACTTCATACACTGTTAAAATTACAAATGCTTTATCTCTCTGTTTGTTTGTTTGTTTGTTTGTTTGTTTGTTTAACTAATGTCAAATCCCAAATGATGGAGGCCAATTCCTACAAACCTTCACTTTTAAAGTTAAGCTTCTGAAACCTTTAAAACTGACCTTTATTTTTTATTTTTACATTTTGTGGTTGTCATTTCCTAGAGATAAAAACAAGCAGACATTGGATTTAAAGGAAAATATGGAGGATTCATCGTTTTTGTTCATTTTCTGAAAGAGCCACTATCCAGCTGTGCACAACAACAGCTGTGTCCCACCCTCAATGTCACAATTAGCTATGAAGATAACAAGTTTTCCGGACCCACCAAAAAGCAAGAATCATGGGAGCCTGGGTCCTAGAGTAGAAAGATAAGAACATTTATGCCTGGCCCTCAGCTATCTAGAAATAGGGCTAGCTACACTGAACATTCTGAAGTTCACAAAGCTGGGCCACCACAGAAGGCAGTTGTAATCTATCTCATCTCCTCACTCGGGAGGTTAAGGAGCTTAAGGCCTACCTGGGCAGAGTATGGCTTTCTTAACCTTTTATCCAGAAGGTTTAGAGAGCCACAAAACCTTTCCTGTCAACCTGACCTGACCTGAGTGTGTGTGTGTGTGTGTGTGTGTGTGTGTGTGTATGTTTCTAAATGATGACGGTGAATGCTTCTAGTTAATGTTTCTTGTACTTAGACCTGACTGATAGAATCCTCAGAATGGGCTTGTTAGTACAGGGCTGTGCATATATCTGCTAGGCTCTGAGGCTATTTCAAAAGGAAGGACTCAATTCTCAGGTCAGCAGCTCTGGCACAAGATGGGTGTGCTTGATCTCAAGTACACTTATACAGATGGCAGTTGGCTTCATTGGTTGGTACAGGATGGCTTTGACTGGGCAGATGGGGATCTTCATAACTGCCTTCATCGAGAAGACAAGACATGGCTTATTTGTACATAGATATCAGAGTTCCAAAAGCTGGGAAATAGGTTCAAATGACAAATCGTTTCTGCCACATTCTGATGTTCCAAGGAAGCCATGGGACTAAACCAAAATAAAGAATTAGGAAAAGAGAGTTAGTCTGGAAGCTGCAAAGTATAATAATTATTTTTTGCCCTAGATATGCCCAGTACTACTTCATAATGTTATGTCCACAAAAAGCTGAGTACAGCCACCCTTACCTTGAGTTTGGGTGCACGATGTGGTGACTACTCGGAGATAGGTTAATTAACAACCCTGGACTTTGAGCCCTGAAATGCTGTCAACTGAATTCCTGTCACATTTGTACTTAAGCTGTTGATCTGAACCAAAGTATAATCTCTCCGATTCATGTTAGTCTCTACTGTTTCATCCAGCTTCTATTCCTCTATACCCATCTGATAGCAATGTTTCCTATGTCTCTTTAAATAATTTGCTCCATTCTGAACATCATTTTGCAAATATAGTTGAAGTAATACTGTATAGACCCACTAATATTGTTCTAATATAGACCTGAGTGGCTCTTCGATTCTTTTCTCTGTAGTGAGTGCTGAGTATACATGCTTTTATATGTGCTAGGCAAGAGCTCTCCCAGTGATGTGTTGCTAGCCTCTTTTAGGAATATGAAATATTACATGAAGTTATAAAACAGGGGACAGATAGAACCTAGAAGAGGGACTTTTGTGAAATTCATCCTAATATAGTTTCTGTCCCTCCCCTCCCCCCAAGGCACATGAAGCCTCTTTAGATAAAACATAAATTTGAAAGAAAAAAATGGGCAGGCATAACTATCAGTAAAAGTTGCTTTCCCATAGTGACTCAGAATCTATCCACGTATTGATGGCATATAACTGTGCCACTGCCCCACACTGCCCCAGCTGCCTCTGCTACTGTCGGTTGTATTTCATTTCATTTTGGGACTGTAGGTCATGAACTATTAACTTGATTTTACAACCCAATAACCAGGCCATGCCCCACAGTTGGAACTCACTAGGCATGAAGAACTTAGGAAAAGTTTTTCCACTCTTAAACTCCAGTGGCTGGTGATTCTCTAGCTTCTGGACAAATGTTTCTTAATCTGAGGGGCAATGATGTGTAGTACCATAAGGGTGGGATGCCTTCAAGATGAGCCAAAAGGAGGCTCCGGGTCAGCAGGGACCACAAGACCCCAGGGATCCTGAGTAAGTCAGTGGATCCTTGCCAGCAGGGTTTGCTCTGGAGTCATGCTACCTAGGCAGAAAGCTTCATTGTGCCAGTATAACTCAGGTTATATGGGTTCAGTAGTTAATCTGTCTAAGTGTCAATAAGTATGCCCTTTGAAATTAAGGTCTAATCATTGGTAGTCATCCTCCAAGGTCATTAGTGGCAAGAAATAAAAAGTATATCATGAGCTTAAAGCTAGAAACACAGGAAGGCTCCGTAGTGATGATACAGGGGAAGATAGGTTTGGGTTTTTTTTTTTTTTGGGGGGGGGGGGGTTGGTTTTTGGTTTGTTTTGATTTGTTTTGTTGTTTTTGTTTTTTTGTTTGTTTGTTTGGTTTTTTTTACTGCTTCAACGTAGCAATTTTACTCTTCAGCAAAAGATATCTGTCATCTATCTTCCGTCTATCCTCTACATTTAGGTGACTAGCAATCTATGTATTCATTTGAAAGTCAAGTATCTTGGAGTGCAGGCTGATCCTAAAGTTGCCACTCGGTCAAAGATGACAATGAACTCTTGACCCTCCTTCCTCCCCCTCCCAGAGGCTGAGATTGAAGGCCTGTACCCCCACATCATCTCACATCCCGTTTGAATAGAGACATGAAAGTTACATTACTGTGTGTCCTTCCCCACTCTGTTGTCTTTACTCCCTCATATCCTGAGCCTCACAGTTGTAAAGAGTAGCAAACTCTATCTGGAGAAGCTGCTATGAAACAATGAAGTTTAAAAAAAAAAGAAGTGTAAGGCATAATAAGGGATGAGCAAGGAAGAGTGGCAGGGGGACAATAAGAAGTACCCTAATATTATCTAATCAGCACAGAATCAAGAGTGTTGGGCAAAGCCAAAACTGCATATTCCAGGAATTGTTGAAGAACAATTCTAAGTGGTGTGATATATGAAATACCAATCACTGTTTGATCATCTGACAGTTACTTTAGCTGTGCAGTGTGGCCATAAAATTCAGGCCCTTGCTTAAAAGTTCTGGCAAGACTGGGTGTGTTCATTACTCTTTAGCATACCTATGCAGGTGTGCATGTATATGCCTACGTGGGTGTGGATGTGACTGTGTGTGCATGAGTATATGAGTGTGTATTTATGTGTGAACGACTCTATGTGTACCTGTGTGTGTGCAAGTGTGTGTGTGTGTGTGTGTGTCTGTGTGTGTGTGTGTGTGTGTGTGTGTGTGTGTGTGTGTGTGTGTGTGCTGAATTTGTTGGGCTAAAGAAGTTAGTTCTGATCTGTGTGCCACACAACATATCAAGGTGAGGGGACAATTAGGACAAGTCCCTACACTCCAGGGACCTAGAACAAATCTCTGTGTGTCTGTGTGTGTGTCTGTGTGTGTCTGTGTGTGTCTATGTGTGTCTGTGTGTCTATGTGTCTGTGTGTCTGTGTGTGTCTCTGTGTGTCTGACTGTCTGTTTGTCTGTCTACCTGTCTGTCTTTCCAGCTCCCTTCCTTGTTTACTGAGCTCTTACTATGGAACAGGCACTGAGTATGCACATCATTTCACTGGTTCCTAATCCACATTGTAGCAACTACTCAAAGGCTCTTATTCCTATTTCCAAGTCTACCAGATGTTAAAAGGCAGAGTACAACTTAAGTCTCTGTTAAAAGAACCTTCCGGTTCTACTTCCATAGGCTAATAGCAGTTGATAGTAAAACCATCTAACAAGACATGGATATCAGCCACAAAGCTGCTGCTGTATGCATAGGGTAGGAGTCACACCTGAGTTTGAATTCTTGCTCAACATGTAGTGACTCTGTGTGTGTGTGAGTGTGTGTGTGTGTGAGTGTGTGTGTGTGTGTGTGTGTGTGTGTGTGTAAGTGTGTGTGTGTGTGTGTGTGTGTGAGAGAGAGAGAGAGAAAGAAACAGACAGACAGACAGACAGACAGACAATCAGAAAGGCTGATGATATAATGGTATATTTGGGAAACTATTTAAGAACACATAGAGGTCTACAACCCTGAAAGGAGATCTGTTTCAATCCCCTTACTTTATAGTTGAGAATATCAACACTATGTGAGAACAAGGGCACAAGAACTCCCTGCCCGAGCTCCTCAGGGAGAGATTGACACCAGTAGGACGCCCGGGTTTCTGACACCCACTTAGTTCCTTACTTTTTCTGAGATTTCATTCCATGTCACAGGCAGGCTTTCGACTGCCCCTCCTCAAATCAAAGGAAATATCTGTTCCCCACCAAGCAGATTCTTGTGAAAGAAATCTTGTGAAAGCACCTCCCATCTGCTTTCCCTCTATCTGTGCATTGATGGAGGTCAAGTGAAGGTCAGGGAATGCTCCGATGACTGGACTTCTGGGTCTCCACATTCAAGAATGCAGCCAAGCTTCAAATAAATCAGACTGTGGACAAGAATTCAGACGGGCTCCCCCAAGTTCCAGGCTTCCTTTTCCTGGTAGAAGTCATCAGCTGTCTTGTTGCTAGGAGACCAGTGGAGGAGGAAAGTAAAATAGCCATAGTTTGCTAACTTATCTGAAAAATGCAGTTTGTCTTTGCTCCCTTGGGGGTTCAGCTTGCTTAAGAGTAGGCTATCACAGCCAGGCAGAGAGAGACCTACCTTTATTTCTTTCTCTCTTTCTTTCTTTCTTTCTTTCTTTCTTTCTTTCTTTCTTTCTTTCATGAAATGGATAGAGCTTTTCCTGGGCATAGAGTGTCATACAGCAGAGACCAGGAAGCTGCCAATTACTGATGCAATGTTTGGGAAAGAGTTGCTGAGCACATATGACTCAACAAAATATGACAATTTGCGTCCCTATCTCTTGGAAAGTTGTACTTATCAGAACCAATAAGATCTGTGCGGTCAGTAAGCACACGGAGCTGTATTTATCATGAGGGAATTGAGTAGGAATTAAAGCCCCGAGGATTGTGAGTGGAGGAGATGATTTGAGTCACTATCTGTCCGGGACTTTCCTTTTCGGTGGCATTCCAATAGCACAGACCTCACCCTGGCAAACCATAGCATTGCTCAATATTAAAAACATTTGCCTGGAATGCAGGACATGTGAACTCAGACACCCCCTACAGCTTCACAGTGTGATCCCAGCATGCTGCATTCACTGTAAACACCACGGCTTTCAGGAGAACAGGGACAGTGCCCAGAGGTGACACAAACCACAGGCAGAAAGTGTGGCAACAAGACCCTTCCTAGCCATTGCACAGCGCTTAACACCACCCCACTGATGACCCTGGCAGAGATGGAAAGGGAGCCCATGGGAGGAAACCAGTGCATTCTTTTACCCTTAGAAGAAAATAAGAATGGAAACTGATTTCCTCTTTCTCTGGTGGTGTGCTTTGTTTTCTGAAGCAGAAAAGTATAACTGAAAGGAAGAAAGGAAGGAAGGAAGGAAGGAAGGAAGGAAGGAAGGAAGGAAGGAAGGAAGGAAGGAAAAGAGAAAGAGAAAGAGAAAGAGAAAGAGAAAGAGAAAGAGAAAGAGAAAGAGAAAGAGAAAGAGAAAGAAAAGAAAAAAGAAAAGAGAAGGAAGGGAAGAAGGGAGAAAACAAGGAAGGAGGAAGAGAGGGAAGTAAGGGGCCACACAATTTACTCACAACAAACGTTAGGAGAGTAAATAATAAGGTCATCAAACTCCCCATCCTTTCCTTGTCTAGGGATCCTCCCAGTTCAGCTGAGACAAAGTAGCAACCCTTGTTAAACTTGCTAAACTGTGAGTGAGAATATAACTCTGCATACTCAAAAGCCTATTTAATCTGTGCAGTGTGTGCCAGAGCTCAGGGGTGTGCCAGTGCAGGGCTAATGGCAGACACAACATTTCTGACTGACTACAGCAGGTCACTGCCCACCCTGCCCCCACCACCACTTTCAAAGTCAGAAGAGAAACTCCTCACACACTGCTCAGGCCAGCTGTCAAAGACGATGCCCACTCTTTCACACAGGACAGCAATTAGCCAAAATCATCCCAAATTGCTGCCACTGAGAATCTCTAATTGCCCATCTGGGTTTGTGGTTTTGTCTACAAAGAGAGCCGTACAGAAGGGGCAACTAAAGGGCTGTGCAATGAGGGTTTCTAGGCAAGCTTAACCATGCATCTTCCGAAGCAGAGGGTCAAGCTCAGGAAGACGAAAGACATAGAATGGAAAGGTGACCTTTATAGTCTCAAACTCTGGAGGAAGTAGAGAAGCATGAGGTCAGAAGACAGGCTCTTAATCACACTGACCTTCTTAATCACACTGACCTTGGCAGATCCCAGCACAGTGTTGGTTGTAGACTAGGTGACATATAGTCACTATATTTAAGGAAGAATCAAAATATGGCATCAACAAAGAAGTGTCACTTCTGGAGTTCACTCATACCCATCATATATGACCTTGGGTAAGTCAAGGCTTCCTCCTGGGATGATCTTGCCCTTCTTCTTAGATTTTCCATATTGGGTTCCTCCCGTGTGAAATACCTCTCCAGCATTTCCTAGGAAATTGTTATTCCCACTATTCTGCTTTGCTCCTGGTGTTGGGATCACCAAAGAAACTCAGAGGAGGATGGTAGTATTGCAGCTTTCACTTCTAGGCCAGTGAACCAGTCAAGGCAGCAGGAACTTCTAAGCAGCTAGTCAAGGGCAGGAAGGGAATGAATACATGGATGATTGGTCAACTCAGCTTCTCTGCTCCTATACAGGCCTGGACCTAAAGCCAAGAAACTGTGCCATCTGCATGTTTAGGCCCTAGGTTAATGTTGAGAGTCCTTCTTGATCACTCTCCACCTTATTGATTGAGACAGAGTCTCTCAGTTGAGCCCATATCTGCCCTATGTGTGCTTACATGAATGTACTAAAATCTGTTCACCCAACTGTAGTATCTTGAAGCTCAGAAAACGAAGTTAAGGCTGCAGAAAAAGTTCAGGCTTGTAAACCACTTGCCACATGAATTCAAAGAGCTGAGTTCAAATCCCCAGAACCCAAGTAAAAAGCTGAGTGTTTGAACGTATATATGTAATCTCAGTGCTACTATGACAAGATAGGCAATGGAAATCAAAAAAAAAAAAAGTCAAGACTCTCATGGGACAGTGAGGCTGGCATACTTAGCCCAAAGGGAAATTAAGTAAGATGTTTCAAGATTGTCCTCCGACTTCTACATGTGCATTACATCAAGTGTGCAATAGACACACCCATGCCTCATACAAAGAAAGATGGAAGGAAGGAGAAGGAAGGAAGTGGGGAATGAGGAAGAGGGAGGAGAAGAAAATGAAGCTCAAAGAATGTATTAAGCCACAAGTGAAAAAGGAAAGATGAGACCCTAGATCTACCAGCTCCCCAGCTCTGCCAATTCTTATATCTGTTCTCTGCTTTCTGTCCTCACATCACCGTCCCCCGTCTTCTAGCTTCCCCTAGGATCCCAGGATGATGGTATTCTCCCTGGACTAGCCTTTCTGCTTACCCACTATCTCATTAGGACTCGCATCTCTCTCCAGATGAGGGGCAAGAGACAAATGCTAAGTCCATGCCTGAGCCTCTACAGTGTGAAATAGATGTGACTGGTAGCTCCTCACTACCATGTCATGAGGCTTATTCTTGTACTTCCTCATAATCAATGGTATGATTTGAATGTTCATCCACCTGCTATCTCAATAATTAGTTCACTCACACACACACAAAAAAAAGAGCTAACAAATATAAAACAAAAAAACAACTAGAGGATAGAAGACACGTGCTAGTATGAAAATGCTGGGGTTTTAGTGAAACTGTGCCCATAATGAGTCAGCAGGGAGATGTGGATGACAGGACAGACTCCGTGTCAGCCATCATCAATGAACTAGTGCACCAAGAATGGTAACAGCTATTGGAGGTCCAGAGAAATATTTTTGACTCTCTGCCTCTTTACTTACAGAGTTCAGGCAATGATAGAGAAGATGTATACAGACTGCTCAGAGGAGTACCATGCATACAGGTAGCATCCCCAACACAAAGCCAGTCATCACTCTCCCAAGAAGATGAAGGAGCAAACACCATCATGGTTCTTGTGTTACAAATAATGAAACTCAGGTGTCAAAAGACAGACACAAGCCAGACCAGTTTGATTCTGAAGTCCATTTCCATAACCACTAAGTTATACTTCCTCCCCTTATAGAGAATTTAGAACAAGAAAAGCCCCCATATTCTCATGACCCCAAGATAAACACTTTTACCCTTCTTCACACTTTCAGATTTTCTTCCATATATAAATGAAGACTGTGACATTCTGATCTGCCCCCTGCTCTTTACATCTGTCATTCTTCCCTTGTTCTCTGTTTGGGATTCAGTTCCACAGCCATCCTGATATCATTTGCTCATGTGAACATGGTATGATCTAAAGGTCGAACACATTACATTTCCCACAGTTGTAACTGGCAACACACCGAACATCCTTATTCTTGAATCTTTGGCCTCAGTTATGGTTGGTTAAGGAAATGGAGGGTTGCCACTGGCCCTAAGCTCTCATCTGGTGAAGACTGAGACTTTAACCTTTGTGTTTGAAAAAAGTGCAGAGATTGCATGTCATCCTGCCTGGAGAAATAAGAGGCCAGAGCCTGGAATGTAGTTGTATTGGTATGCTCACATGATAACTGCCATGGGATAGGGGCTAGATTGTCTCTTAAGGTCTTATTTTAGAGCAGTAGTTCACAACCTGTGGGCTAAGACTGTTTTGTGGCCACATATCAGATATCCTGAAAATCAGATATTTACATTATAATTTGTAATAGTTTCAAAATTGCAGTTATGAAGTAGCAATGAAATAATTTTATGATTGAGGGTCACAGCAACCTGAGGAACTGTATTAAAGGGTTTCTTCATTAGGAAGGTGGAGAACCACTGCTCTAGGACAACCTGCTTCTGTGGAAAGATAGGTTCAAATGATAGAAGATGGATTGTCCATCCCCAGGAAACGAGCAGTCCAACTAAACTCAGATATGCTAAATATGCTGGATCATACTTGCCATTCCAGCTGGGAGGTTGAGACAGAAAGCAGTGAGTTCAAAGATGCCCAGACTACACAGTAAGATCTTCTGTCAAAAAAGGAAAACCACCAACAAAATCCCAGAAACTCAGTTATATGTTAATGTCCCTAGTCTTCGAGGACCATAAAGAAACTAAGCAATTAATTCCAATGATTAAAATTGCTTGAACTTTAAAAATGTAACCTAAGACCTCAGGTTGGAGAGATAGCTCAATGGATAAAGTGCTTGCTGCACATTCATGAAGACCTAAATTCAGATTCTTAGCACCCATATTAATTGTTGAGTGTGGCAGCGTTCATCTACAACTCTAGTATTGAGAGTACAGAGACAGAAGGATCTCTGAAGGTCTCCAGTCAGTCAGTCTGGCCAAATCAATAAGTGTCAGGTTCAGTGAGAGACCCTATCTCAAAACAAAAAGTGGGAAGTTACTGAAAAAAGTACCAACCTGTGCTCTCGTGCTCTCTCTCTCTCTCTCTCTCTCTCTCTCTCTCTCTCTCTCTCTCTCTCTCTCTCTCTCTCCTCTCTCTCTTTTCTCTCTATTTTCTCTCTCTCTCATTTTCTCTATCTCCCATTTTCTTTCTCTCTCTCTCTCTCTCTCTCTCTCTCTCTCTCTCTCTCACTCAAACCCATTTGTATCTTATCTCTTGTTTAATTCTCAGACAACTATTAAGAAAGGAGCAAAATGCCACCACTAGGCATGGTGCCACATGCCTTTTATCCCAGCACTTGGAAGACAGAGACAGGAGGATCTCAGAGCTCAAGGCCAGTTTAGCCTACGCATTGAGTTCTAGAACAGCCAGGACAACACAGAGAAACCTTGTCTCAAAAGAAGAGAAGGATGATGAGGATGATGAGGAGGAGGATGATGATGATGATGACAACGACGATGATGGCAACGACGAAAAGGAAGAAACCAATTCATAATGTATTTCAAGATTTCAGACCAGAAACCACACAGTCCAGTCCAGTGAATTTGGATTTTTGAAGAAAATAGGTCTGACTCAATATCTATCCTTCACTTAATGGATGGGTGACCTTGGGTAAATAACCAAAAGTTCCTGGGCCATGGTGTTACCTAAGTCCCAGAAGAATAGCAGTACTTCTGAGAACAACAGGGGAGTTTGAAGTTTCTGAGTCATATAAGATGTTCAACTCAGAGGAAGCACTCTATAAATACTAAACAACTTTAGCTGATTGGCATGTATAAGGATCTAAGAGAAAATGTAAGAGCAGCATGCTTTGTTCATGCTGTCCATCTGTGTTTATGCATTAAGATCTCTGAGAGTCTATTTTCAGAGACCAAGTCTCTGATAATTATTATTCGATAAATATTAGCTCATCCACTCTGCGTGGTTTCTGGACCCTGGGCTGGATGCTATGATGTTAAGGAGTGAGCAACAGAGTATCAAGCTGAAGCCAGTCTTGTGGAATCACCAGCTTCTCGGAGAAGAGAGGTCGTGAGGCATGAGCATCACCAATGGCTCCTGAAGGGGAAAGCAAGTTACTATAGAAATGCACTGAAAGGTAACTCACATTGTCAAAGGGGTTTGGGTCAGCTTTATTTGTGTTTAGTAGCTAGGAGAAGCTATTCTGGAAAAAAGAAGATTTAAAACATTAAAATGAACCAACAACAATAACTGTAAGCATCAGATTGCTGAAGGTTTAGACAGGAGAAGCTAAGAAGCGCTAGGGGAAAGGCCAGAAGACTCAACAGAAATTCCCTTCCATTTGAATAGCCATGACGGAAATGGACTACAGTGTAGGGCTTAAGCTAGTTGGTGACATAAAATGAAGAGGTTGGCTTTTAGACAGTTGCATTAAGCAAGTGTGTAGGCATCCTTCCAGGAGGTGTTGGTGATCCCCAAAAGGAAATGACACTACAGCAAAGAAAGAGACCAGAGCAGCATGTGTGGAGTGCATCATGCAGCAAGGTCTCTGGAAACACCAACCTGAGCAAGACTTACTCACTGGGTACTGTGTGATGCTCCCCACATCACCAAAGCTGTTTCCACCAGGATTCTCAGCTGTCAAGTCAAGAACACTTCCAGTGTCAGATGTCATCTCACTTTGACTTCTGGATAAGCAAGACAGAACTTTTGCTACTTTCTAGCCCCAAAGCTGTACTTCCACTAAGTCTCAATTGTCCAGTCAACTCAGGAGATGGAGGAGGAGGGAGAGTTGGGGGAATCAGGAAAACCAGTTTTTAATAATAACAGGCCATCCTGCTCTAATAACAGTGTTGCGTTTACAGAGCACTTCCACAGACATTATCTCATTGGATTCTCACAGTAAACGGGGTGGAGGGGGGAACAGGGCAATTAGCATGATCCCTGCCCTTTCAAATATGAACAGTTGTGGCTGAGAAGTTAAGTGATTTGTTCGTATAAAACTGGTGAGTCGCATAGCTATTTTATGACTCTCGGTTCCTTAGCTGCTTCCATTAGATCTATTCAGGGGAGGGTAGGAGCCATTCTTTATGCTGACTGAGAAGGACAGCATTTATATGCCCATTAACTATGAAGAACAGGGGCATCAAGGCTGAAAGAGGACCTGGAACAGATTGGGTATGGCAAAGGGTGGTTTTGCCTGCTGTGGACAGAGGTCATGGGTGAAAGAGAGTACAGACTCTGCATGTCAGGCTTAGGGCAGGAAGGATGTGAAGGCAGTAAGTCCACAAACTTCTTTGCTTCTAAAGAGATCAAAGGAATCTGAGGGAAGGTCTATATTGGAACAGTCTAGGAGCTAGTGTGGGGCTGGGCCATCTAGCAGAGCTTAAGAATTCACCTAAGTCAGGAAGCACAGACCACCCAACAGCACTCAGGTACAAAAGATTTGCTCTGGTGCCTGTTCATGTCACCAAACAGTCAATGGAACAGATGAAGAATCTGCCATGGACTGAACAGTAGAGTCACAAAGCAGAATGCAGGTCATGAACTGCCAGGCTCAAGTCTGTAGCTGCCCATTTCCAGAGCTGTTGCTTCCTTTCACCCCAGAGATCCACAAAAAAGAATTTCACAGAGATGATCCACATCAGTCCATCAGAAAAAAAAGGGGGGAGGAAATAGCTCTCAGAATCCCACTGAATAGAGAACACTAAGATGACCCAGGCCAAAGAGTAAAAAAACTAGCATATGATCATTTATGCAAAGGGACCTGTGGCTATTTTTACATGCTGAGTGTTCCCCAAATCTTCTGCAAAGCCCTAATATTTAATCATACTCAAATCTCAAACAATCCTACTTTATGCTAAAGGAACAATGCAAAGGACATAAACCTGCTCAAGGTCACACAGTAAGCAAACTGCAGAGCTGCGACTTCCCTGGCATTCTGATACCCCAGAGCCCAGGCTCTTCCTACCCTCGACAAAGTCCTGTGAGCATGCAAGCTCAGAATAGTTCAGCAAGGAGAGAAGAGGAAGGGAGCACAAACCAGGGTGGAAATTGTGTCTTAAGCCACCATCCTGACTCATTCTTCTTAATAAGCATCAAATGACAGCTGAAGGCTTCTAGAACAGCACAGCTGAGGGGAATCCAGACTCCAGTGACTGATGGATGAATCAGCATGGTGACTTCCAGGTCAAAGAGGAAGCCATAATGAACAGATGTGAGCAGAGCAGTGTCCAGGCTATCTGAAAACTCCAGACACAAAGGGACTATGTACTCAATTTCTGCTTCCATCTCCAACGTTACTACAAATTTCTTCATAAGATACCATTACCATGGCCAACTTTCTTTTACCCGAACTCTGATTTCCATATTGAGTGAGCATATTGAATTTCCATATTCTTCTTGCAGCCCCAGGCCTATGGGTCTGTGTAAGGCAGAGATGAAGACTCTGCCATGGACAGAGCAGTAGAGTCACAAAGCAGAATCCAGTTCATGGACCGTGAATTGGACGTACTCCCTCGTTGAGCACTAGGAAGGATATACAAGTTAATGCTTCCCTGGATGGGCTTCTGCTTCCAGCAAGGAACCAGCACATAGATAAACTCAATGTTAGTATCAGAGATACTTGCTGAATTTAGTAGAGATTTATTTGCACGCATGTGCACACACACACACGTACCACTCACAAATATATACATGTATATGCATACACAGATACACACACTTACAATTACATACTCATTATCTCATAATCTCAGGATATTTTCTTCTTTGCTCCCACTGAAGCTCTAAACCTTGTCCAAATCTCATTCTACCACAATCCATAGAAGCGCCCCACCCCTAACTCATCACTCCCCTTTCTCAACTGAATACATACCAGGCCCCAGACTTCAAGGAAGGCAAAAATAAAACTGAGCTTTTTCTAACATCCTGATTTTGAGCAGATAATTTCATAGACCTTCAATTTTCTCTGGCATAAGACAGTACAGCAAATGTGTATACACTGCAAGATTATTGTAAAACCTAGGACAATTCATAGAAGGTGTTTGGCACAGTTCAGTGTATTTTACTGTGTAGGTTCACCACATGCAAGGCACTTGGTGTATACTCAATATATGCTAGCTGTTACTGTTCCTACTATGTCAAATCATTAGCAGTAAGAACCTTGGAAAGTCATCCCAGCTGTCTCTGCTTCTGTCCCTTTGGCTACAGAGTAGATATAATAATATAACTGCCTCCCTGGAGTATTTTGGCAATTGAGTGACTTAAACTTTGTAAAACATATATAAGTCCCTACCATGCCTGCACCCTACAATGATAGCTATAATGGTGGTTACTTTTGCTTCTTCTCCATACTTTTTTTTTTAAATCTTCCTACTATTTCAAGAAACATATATAAACTCGCATATTATTTTCAGGAATGGCTGTCCGTTCTTAAAGGATGCTCCCACTGAGCAAAGGAGTCTGTGTTCTCCGAGTTTGAACATGACCAAGCCATGATGGCTTCAATAAAGTTCAACATAAATCAACATAAATGACATGATGCGACTTTCAAGGCTGCATAGTAAAAGGTCATGTTATTCTCCTATGCTTGTTGGAACACTTCCTCTTAAAATCTCCAGAAGGAGCTGGGAGTACAGCTCAGTAATATAGCCTTTGTCAACTATATGTGAGGCATTAAGTTCCCAGCACAGCAAAACAAACAAGCAAACAAAAAACAAGTAAGATTAAAGAAAAACTTTAAATAGCCATGGTGGAAGCATGACCTCCTGGAATCTATGATGCTTGAGGGGTGTTCATGTCCTGTCTAATGGCACATGCTTGGCAGTCTTCAGCAAGCCAGCTCTCAAGTCACCCTAGCTCCTCTTCCAGCTATCTCATCTATATTCTGAGCTTAGCATCCCCCCCCCCCAGCATCATGAAGCAGAGATAAGACATCTTTGCTGGGCTCCATACAAATCCCTGACCAACAAATCCATGAGCATAGCACACAGGGCTGCCGTGCTCTAATACTGCTATTGATCAGTTTTGTAGTGGTTGTCATCAGGAGTTCATCTATACGATATCACTAGGACTGCAGAGACCCTACTGTCTTATATATCCAGTTTCCAAACTCACACCATGTCTTTTAAAGCCAATACCTCTTAACATTTCAACTCTAACTATTCTTCAGGCAGCCCCAATAGAATCTATCCCTTTTTTTTTGTGGTGCAATAGGTTCCCATGTCAAAACATTTTTTCCTTTTTTACCAAAATAAGTACCAAAGCCAAAACAAGGAAAAAGTATGTGATTCATCCAATGTCACCTAGATGTCTTATGGCTTCTGTTCTAATGGCTTAATTGATGACAGTCTATCATGATCACAGGATATTCTTTTTTTTTAATTTTTATTAGGTATTTTCCTCATTTACATTTCCAATGCTATCCCAAAAGTCCCCCATACCCACCCCCACTCCCCTACCCACCCACTCCCCCTTTTTGGCTCTGTCATTCCCCTGTACTGGGGCATATAAAGTTTGCAAGTCCAATGGGCCTCTCTTTCCAGTGATGGCCGACTAGGCCATCTTTTGATACATATGCAGCTAGAGACAAGAGCTCCTGGGTACTGGTTAGTTCATATTGTTGTTCCAATCACAGGATATTCTAAAGCCAACATGGAAATACTCATCATGGAACTGGATGGCCTGAGATAGTTCTAAGAATCTCTGAGCTTCTTTTTTTCCACAGGTCTAGCAAAGTGTCGCCCAGTTATGGCTGTATCAGGGTGACAGCCAACAGCCAAGCATTCTCTTTTGAACTAAATGCCACAAAGCATTGTAATTGTCAATGCCAGGAATCCCAGTTCATGGAAATTCTCAGGCCTGTCCAACCATCTACTTCTACCCCCCCAGAGTTGATTAAGATGTGCAATTGTATATACAAAGAGCACAAGAAGCTAGACTCCAGAAAATCAAATAACCCCATTAAAAACTAGGGCTCAGAGCTAAACAAAGAATTCTCACCTGAGGAATACTGAATGGCTGAGAAGCACCTGAAAAAATGTCGGGCATCCTTAATCATCAGAGAAAGGCAAATCAAAACAACCCTGAGATTCCACCTCACACCAGTCAGAATGGCTAACATCAAAAACTCAGGTGACAGCAGACGCTGGCGAGGATGTGGAGAAAGAGGAACACTCCTCCATTGTTGGTGGGATTGCAAGCTTGTACAACCACTCTGGAAATCAGTCTGGCAGTTCCTCAGAAAATTGGACATAGTACTACCCGAGGATCCTGCAATACCTCTCCTGGGCATATATCCAGAAGATGTCCCAACCCGTAAGAAGGACACATGCTCCTCTATGTTCATAGCAGCCTTACTTATAATAGCCAGAAGCTGGAAAGAACCCAGATGCCCCTCAACAAAGGAATGGATACAGAAAATGTGGTACATTTACACAATGGAGTACTACTCAGCTATTAAAAAGAAAGAATTTATGAAATTCCTAGCCAAATGGATGGACCTGGAGAGCATCATCCTGATTGAGGGAACCCAATCACAAAGGAACTCACACAATATGTACTCACTGATAAGTGGATATTAGCCCAGAAACTTAGAATACCCAAGATATAAGATACAATTTGCTAAACGCATGAAACTCAAGAAGAATGAAGACCAAAGTGTGGACACTTTACCCCTCCTTAGAATTGGGAACAAAACACCCATGGAAGGAGTTACAGAGACAAAGTTTGGAGCTGAGACAAAAAGATGGACCATCTAGAAACTGCCATATCCAGGGATCCATCCCATAATCAGCTTCTAAACGCTGACACCATTGCATACCCTTGCAAGATTTTGCTGAAAGGACCCAGATATAGCTGTCTCTTGTGAGACTATGCCGGGGCCTAGCAAACACAGAAGTGGATGCTCACAGTCAGCTATTGGATGGATCACAGGGTCCCCAACGGAGGAGCTAGAGAAAGTACCCAAGAAGCTAAAGGGATCTGCAATCCTATAGGTGGAACAACAATATGAACTAACCAGTACCTCCCTGGAGCTCATGTCTCTAGCTGCATATGAATCAGAAAATGGCCTAGTTGGCCATCAGTGGAAAGAGAGGCCCATTGGTCATGTACACTTTATATGCCTCAGTACAGGGGAATGCCAGGGCCAAGAAGTGGGAGTGGATGGGTAGCAGAGTGGGTGGTGGAGCATGTGGGGGGACTTTTGGGATAGCATTGGAAATGTAAATGAAATAAATACCCAATAAAAAATAAATTAAAAAAAAAAAAGATGTGCAATTGTGTGTTCATAAAATCATTCCCCAAAACTTTAAGAAAGAGTTTTGCTGTCTTGACCTTAAAGCCTGATCCCAAGCATTGCAAGCCTTGGTGTAAGTATGCTCTCATTAAATCTCCTTCAAACCTCTACCAGGAAGAACTTGGAAGATACCAGTATCCTTGGGACTTATGAACTAGTGTGGGTCGGCTCCAATGCATTGATGCACTCTGTTTCCTGAAGTTGATAACTAATCACAAAATCCATCCACAACATTGGGTGTTGGCCACTTACTAGTTTGCTTTCTGCAGATTTTCCCTACAGACTAATGACCAATGAAGAATTTATTTTCTGCACATCACAGGACTTGTCTCTTGCCTGGTTACCACTCTCATATCTTTCTTATAGAATTTGGTTGATGCAACTATTATTCGTTCACTTAGAGACTTATTACTATTTCTATTTACAGATATATGTGCCTATGTCAATGTATGGCACATGTAAAAAAGGTGCTTGAGAGGCAAGAAGAGAGCTTTGGATCACCTGGAGATAGAGTTACAAGTGCTATGAGACACCCAACCTAGTCCTAGGAATAGGAACTGCTGAACTCAGATCCTATTCAAGAGAAAGAAGTGTACATTTACCTGCTAAGTCATCGCTCCAGTTTTATTTGTTCTTTTAAGTTTTCAAAAAGCATTTCCTACTATATTACTAGAACTCAACAGTCTGTTTTTCTGCTTAGAAGAGTAGCATCCACTCAGCCAATCAGCCCCCAAGATGCCCATCTATGCCTTATATTTCAAACTAAAGGAGCATAGGATAGCCAAATACTTAGTTCTTTTAAACTTATATTAATTCAGTATACACTGAGCATCTACAATGTCAGACATATTACAGTAATTCAAATGAATTTGCTCCTATGGCCAATTTTGACTCAAGTGAAAGAGATAGGCAATAAGTACGTCATTAAATAAATGAACATGATAAACTCATGTGAACACTGTGATCAGTGCTCTTTAATTTCTGCTATACTGCATGCATGCAACAAAGGTATTTACCAAACTAGAATAGTATTTAATCCCAATGTGTGAAAGTTTCCCAATCAGTGTAGAACAGTTAGCTTTGGAGCCAGACCTCAAGGCTGTGTCTAACTCCAAAGTCTTGTACAAAGTTCCAATAACATAATCAATTAGACAAAATCTGACAGAGACCTAGAGTCAGGATTCAGAGTAACAAAACAGACCCTGCTCCTGTGTCACACTAAAGGACAGCATTGATTTATGCACTACTGTCTTTCTGCAGTCTGCTTTTGTTGCTTCTACTTCCTGTCGTGGCTTTAAAACCACCTCACCAAGAGAGCCTTGTGTTCTTTTGTGGCAACCTGCTAATTACAGACCATTATAAAATGTAGGAAGCAGATGTGCCCACACATGCCTATCTGTAGCCCAGCTGGACACCACTTTATACTCTACTTACTCCATCCTCCTGCCTGTGACTGTACAAAGGCCATAGGCCAACATCAATTGCACATGACAGCCTCATCCACGCCCATCTCCATTAAATCCTCTTTAAGAGTCACCATAGCAAATTTCTTAGAAAAAACATAATCTAATGATAGAGAAGTCTATAAACTTCAAGCCATTTAAAACATCCATTTCTTTCCTTCATGAAGACACAGGTTGACTACATTTCCCAAAGTTCCTTTCTAGAGTATGTAAACCAATGGCTGGGCTCTGGTCAATGGAGATGAAACAGGAATGATGGATTGTCACTCCTTGATATGGATACTAAAACATCCCTTGGGAGGCTAGAAAGAGAGAGATGTTTTAATGTAGTGGTTCCCAATCTGTGGGGTCATAGATCAGATACCCTGTGTATCAGATATTTACATTACAATTTATGCCATTAGCAAACTTACAATTAAGAAGTGGTAACAAAATAATTTTATGATTGTGGGTCACTACAACATAAGGAACTGTATTAAAGGGTCACAGCATTAGGAGGATTGAGAATCACTGGCTAAGTGGTTATGAGCTCTCGTTCTTATAGAGGACTTAAGTTCAATTCCCAGCACCCATATTGTAGCTCACAACCATTTGTGACTCCAGTTCTAGGGGATCTAATGTCCTTTTCTGCTTCCTAAAAGCACTGCAGCTATATGGTGCACAAATACACATTTATCCAAAACACCACTACACATGGAAATAAATAAATTAAATAAGTAATAAAATGAAAACTTAAAAAGTAAATAAGTAATAAAATGAAAATGTTTAAAATTAATTGATTAATTAATAGACATCCTTTGTGGGGTCTTCTGCATGTTCCTTTCCCTTCTGGAACAAAGACACAGTTATTCAGGTGATTATGGTGTCATGAGTCACAGGTATGTGTACAGACAATAATAGGGTCCTCAAAGATCTACACAAAGCAGGCTATGCAGGCTGACATTGAACTAACTTGTACATATTCAGATCCTTATTTATAAATGCATATTAATGGTGTGTTCATGGATTTCTGTCCCCAGAATAATGTGAGCCTACTGAAAATAGGCAGTCATGGCTCATAGATTTGATCCTCAGTGTTTTAGAGAGTAAGTATCTATCAGAAAAGTGGTACCCACTAGATACTCATGAAGAAATCAGTTGCAACTCTTAGACTCACAAACTACTTTTTAGCTTTGTTTCCAGATTTCTTCATTCTTGTTTTATTTTGTTTTATATCACCCAGGTAGGGATCCATGGCTGTAAATAGACGGAAGCCTAAGTTTCATCCTTAAAGTACCGATGCTTTCGAGTAAATCTCCGAATAACTATTACAAACAGATATTTTGAACCATTGGGGGCCATGGACATTTTCAAATGGAGAAGAAATGTGACCTTCTTCTATGTAAGACCAGAGAGAATGACAAATCCTGACAACAGCAGAAAACTCTACTCTGGCTAAATTTAAATCTGAGATTTACCATCTTGCTGGAAAGGCATCCATCTCAGTGAGCAAAATATGAAGCAATGGCTTAAGAAAAACCAGAAAGGAACATATAGGATAGCAGTACCTGCCAAAAAGGTGAGGCAATAAAGAACACTATTTTTTTTTAAAGATGTATTTTATTTGATACACTGTAGCCATCTTCAGACACACCAAAAGAGTGTATTGGATCCCATTACAGATGGTTGTGAGCTACCTTGTGGTTGCTGGGAATTGAACTCAGAACCTTTGGAAGAGCAGTCAGTGCTTTTAACCACTGAGCCATTTCTCTAGCCCTAAAGAACACTATTGCTAAGGCAAAAAACTTTGGCTTTCAGCTCTAGTGAGCTCAGAGACTACCTCAGCTTACTGCCTAAAGGAAGTTGGCAGGCATCAGCTCAGAGCCCAGCAATCAGGCTCTCTTGGAAAGTGAAGGCTGAAGTCCAGATACAATAACATAGATGACCCTCCCTGAATCAGACCCAGACAGCAGAGATCGAATAGAGACAAAACGTCAACATCTGCACTACCTATTCAAAGAGCCAGAATAAGAAGGCTGAGAATTCTACGCGCTGATGTGGATGTCAAACAACTGGAAGTCTTAGAAATACAACACAGTTGTGGTAGCTTCTTAAAGGGCATATCTGTTTCTCCAGGTGACCCAGCTGTTCCTCTGTAAGCATTTCCACAAGAAAAATGTGAGCATGTGCCCAAGAAAGACTTGTGTATACTCAGTAAGTCAGGCATAGGTTCACACTACACAGACTCAAAGGTGCCTGCTGACTGAGCATTTCAGGGTCCGTTATGACATATCTTATGATTAGTTTTCCAACTGAAAGCCGAAAGTGGTAAATATAGAATGTGTGTCTTTTATTAACAATCATTCATACTTAATGGTAATTCTACAAAGTAAATTATTAGAATAGAACTCTGATAAAAATAAATCCTGAACATGTGATATTGTTTGCTTCATTTTAGATAAAAGTCAATATCCTAAAATTCTTGTAACTGCTTTAAAATCTTTTCCACTATTCTGTCAGTACAGTTCTGTGAGATTTGTTTCTCTACTGGACCATTATTAAGAGAGAAGATAAGTTAATAAATGTAATACAATCTGATTTGTCTAACTATAAATTATGTGTAAAGTTTGACTATGATTACACTGCAAAATTAGATTTTACTAATTTTTACTAGTTTAGTTATAATTATGAAATGATGAAAATTTAAGGAAAGTTATTTGCTATACCAGTTGTCTTTATCTTTATATATACTTTCATAGAGTAATGTGGAAAATATGGTAATTTTCAGTGTTCTCTTTATTTCAGTAATATAAGTTAGTAGAATTTTATGTTTATTGAGTCCAATAAAATAACTATCAGTGCGTAAGTGGATACACAAACCATTAACATCTAAAACATGGAATTTCATCAAGGAATAAAAAGGATTAAATGATACATAAAAAATAATTACATATAGTAAAAAAAATAGAAAACAAATTATAAATGCCTTGAAAAAAACCAGAATGTAGTTAAGGAAGAGCCAGAGAAAAAAATTACAAAAAGTTCTTTGTGGGTAGATAGATATAATCATTATCTTAATTACATGGATGTATCCACATGTCAAAACTTATCAAACTATATACTTCAAATATATGCAGTTTATTACACAGATGATTATAACTTTTAAGAACTCATGTGTCTATGTTGTATCAACAATAACATAAGCCTCTTCATCTTACATACACAAGCATCTGTGATCTGTTATCTGAGAAGTAGTCAGACCCAAGTATCTGCTAGGGCCTCCCCACAGGTTAGAAGACAATACCACTTGAAGATAAAAAGTCCTGGCATCTCCAGGATGGGGGCATACCCAAAGGACCCCCACCAACTCAGAGGAGAAGGGAAAGGAGGGAAGATAAGGGAAGAATTGAGGAAGGGGTGCCCAGGATGGGGGGAGTTCTTGCACCTATTTTAGACCTTTCATTTACATTTTGTGTAAGTTCACATGGAGATTTCCCAAAGCCAAGGAATTACTGGGCATTGCAACAGGGTTCATCCAATGATCACAGGTCTGCTGCCCAGTTCCACCAAGATTTGACTTCCACTATGTCACTGAAGAGCACCATGTGACAATGAGTGCAATGACAACATGTGCACTGAGGAACCCTCAGGGCAGTGGTGGTTCTTTATACCCCAACATCGTTAGCGCTCCATGAATATCTCACGTGTCCTCTGATTGCAATGTCCACGAAAGAAACCTTGTTTTTAATTGCATTCTACCTTCACCAGTTACATGCCTTTTCTGCACATTTCCTTTTCTATAAAGCAGAGTAGATAATGTGATTTTTAACAAGTCATACTCAATAAACATTGAAAGGCAATCACATGCTTAAATAACTCAGCACAAAGTCTAACACATCAGATATATTTCACACATGTGATCCTTTCCCGAGAAGCAGCTTGGGAAGGCTACAGAGTAAAGAGTGGAAAGGCAGGGTGAGACTCTGCACTGTATTAGCAGCATAGCCACAAGTGAATCATTCCGCTTTCTTGGGTCCCATCTCCAGTCCTGTAAGACAGAGGGCTTCACATGTACCAAGACACCTTGTCACAAACACAAGGATAAATAAGGCCTGGCACTGGCCCTTTAAGAACTGAGGATTCAGAACTCTCTAGTTTTGATCAGCTCTGCATGAAGCCCAGTTGCCGAGCAATCATGTAATTATATGTCAGAATGTACAAATAAGAGATGAGTGCCACCTACGTGGCTCTGTGCATCATAAGTATCAAAAAGCTTTTAAAACAAGGAAGTCACAGGTCACCCTCACTAACCAGTGTCTGTGAGCATTAGATCAGAAATGTGCTTGTGTTACTAAGTTCCCAGGTGACTCTGATATAAGTGGTCCCCAGAAAGCATCCTGGCACTACCAGAAAAGGAATGGAGGTAGAAAGGTAGACTACACACAGAATGGTCCTTGCAGGTTATCCACTGCCTATAAAAATAAATCACCAAGGACCAATCTGCTCCATCCTCCTTCACTTTATCCTCCTAAAAGGTGCCACAACTGTACTCTCATTAACTTTGGAGGTCTATTGTTTGAGCTCCAGTAAAGCAAGGCATCTTCTTTCAAGTCAGGATTAGAGTTCTCCATCTGTATTCAGTGTAAACTGTCAGTATGATTTACCTGCTTATAAAAAGCAAGTGATCATGTAATAATA
Organism: Mus caroli; assembly: GCF_978045245.1. NCBI lineage: Eukaryota > Metazoa > Chordata > Mammalia > Rodentia > Muridae > Mus > Mus caroli. Next base: position 41,871,300 of record NW_028227271.1, read on the forward strand.
AACCTGTCCCGGGGCTTCCTCTGAACAAATAGCCCACAGCACCAAGAACAAACTGTTCTATGACCAAGGCAGGCTGCTAGCACCAATGACTCCCTATGCCTGTTGTCACAAGTGCTAATGGTGAATGACACCCATCTCTGAGGATGTTGGTAACAGCCTTTCAGAAAGAATAAACAATTACACCCAATACCCGGCCCTGACTTGTGAAATAAAGCAAAAGAATGATTAATAACCATACTGTGAGTTGCAGTAATCTGCATGTACAAGGCACTGGCCACATGTTTAATCTCCTAAGCACATTCATATCATCCAGCCATTCTACAATAGAATGGTATCCCCAGTCATCTCTTTTTTGCCCTGATGCTTTTCTCTTTGCCACATGTCTATTACAATGCAGTTGTACTTAAGATGTGGTACATCTTCCCCATCCCTTTTCTTCAGACAAACCTAGATTGTATTAGTCAACAACAGATGTAATTCTGCTAGGAACCCACTCACATAGTGATTGGTTACATAGCAAAATCTGACAGTTGTAATTCTTAAGAACAGAGGTTAACCAACTAAGATCTTAGCCAACTTCATGATTACTTTTAAATAAAGTTTTATTAGAACATGAGACATATATTTGCTTATGTCCATAGCTTCTGGAACAACAGTAGCAATGTTGAATGGCTAGAATAATGATAAAGATTAAAATCACTGAATCACTTTTTGTCTTACAATGCCTATTGACCCCTGTTTTAAGCTAGCTTCTCAATCATTGGCCTGCATCACAGCCACATAGAGGATGGATTAATCAAAGAGATGGACCCTGGCCATGCAAAATCTAAAAGAATTTTCAAAAATGCTATTTTCTAACAAATTTCCAGGTAGACAACCATATTGCGGCTGGCCTGAAAGCTTCAATTGAAACTGGTACCATCCACTAGAGCTAAGAGGATGTTCATTCTGACTCTCCATTCCAATAACCAAAAAAAACTCTTCAAATCCTGTTCCTCAAAGTGCTTGGAAATAAGTTCTGGGTTATCACTAATTATTTTTGAGGAGACTGTGTTATGGTCCAGGTTGACCTCAAATTTGCACTGTAGCTGAGCTTGACCTTAAATTTCTAAACTCTCATGTCTGTATCCCCTGGATGCTAAAATTAAAGATATGAGCTACCATACCTGGTTTACATGATGCTGGGGATGGCTCGGTGCATGCTAGACCGGTACTCCCTGACTGAGCTACATGGAAAATTACAAGCTCTTAGCAGTTCAAATTTGGGGCTGAATGTTGAATGCTTTTCAGGAGAAACCATTTAGTCACTCAAGTATTCACTGAACAGCTCCTAAGAAGAGGCAGCTGTTATGACAAGAGTTATAAAGGCATAGTCCAGAGCTTGAAGAAGCACCATCCACTAGGGAGGAGACACACACGTAAATAGCAAAAGGTTAGCAAAGAGCAGGCTGGAGAACAAAGGCATCTGGGAAGAAGAACTTCCTAGAGAGGAGCTGTCAGTCAGAGATGGAAGAAGGATGGGAGGCAGTCACCTGGGGAGACAACACCTGAAGTCAATTTTGAAGATAAAAACTTAGTGTGTATTGCACCATTCAAGAATTTTAAGCAGCTTGGGTAGGACTACATTCTAGAATGTGTCAGGGCAAGACAGGGATCTGAGGGACTTGGAACATGTCCAATCCACACCTCAGAGCTACTTGATATAATGTCTGACTCTCTGCATAATAGATCAGGGAGGGGGGATGGATGTTGTTCTAAGCTACAGATTCAGCTCATATGCAAAGTTAATTACATTTGCCGAGTACGTATTCCATAAACCTGTGGTTGCTAAAATGACATTGGATGTAAATGAATTTTAGACTGATTGGAAAGGCACAAGTGAACCTTCAGGTATGTCTCAAAGCCTGCCATACTATAGTGACCACAAGCATATTCTAGGCATGCCATAGCTCATCTACATTTCTGGCTTTCCAAGTTTTTTTGTTTTTGGTTTTGGTTTTGGTTTTTTGGTTTTTTTGTTTGTTTGTTTTTTGTTTTTTGTTTTTTGTTTTACATCTTAACACCCGATGGAAGGAGTTACAGAGACAAAGTTTGGAGCTGAGACAAAAGGATGGACCATCTAGAGACTGCCATATCCAGGGATCCATCCCAAAATTAGCCTCCAAACGGTGACACCATTGCATACACTAGCAAGCGTTTGCTGAAAGGACCCTGATATAGCTGTCTCTTGTGAGACTAGGCCGGGGCCTAGCAAACACAGAAGTGGATGCCCACAGTCAGCTATTGGATGGATCACAGGGACCCCAATGGGGAGCTAGATAAAGTATCCAAGGAGCTAAAGAGATCTGCAACCCTGTAGGTGCAACAACATTATGAACTAACCAGTACCACGGAGCTCTTGACTCTAACTGCATATGTATCAAAAGATGGCCTAGTCGGCCATCACTAGAAAGAGAGACCCATTGGACATGCAAACTTTATATGCCCCAGTACAGGGGAACGCCAGGGCCAAAAAATAGAGAAGTAGGGGGGGAAGGATATGGGGGACTTTTGGGATAGCATTGGAAATGTAATTGAGGAAAATACGTAATAAAAAATATTAAAAAAAAAAAGCAGCAACCAGATATCATCCACCTCTTGTAAAAGTATACAGCACGTGCCCTAATGCAGCATTCTAACTTGAAGGAAAAAAATTCAAAGTGCAACCCAACAAGTATCTAGGCACCATCAATATGACAGGAAATATGGTAAGCCCCAGAGAAGAGGACAGAAAACTGCAGAGCAATTCAGTGCAAAGCAAATGGCTCATTGAAATAAATTGTGAGGGAAAGAGCATTATGCCCCTCCAAAATTGATGTGTTAAGCATCCAGCCCACAAGAGTATTGTATTTGGAGGTAGCAGCTTAAGAGAGGTAAGTTAAGTGATGGCAAGCCATGTGTGTGGGCCCTAGCAGATAGGACTGGTGTCCTATAAGAAGAGATTAGAAAGCATGTGCAGAGGAATGACACACAGAGAAAACACCATAACCCACAAGCCAAGGACACTGACCGCAAGAGAAACAATTCCTGCCAACACCTTGACCTTGGATGTTAAGCATCCAGAATTAAAAGAAACAAATTTTTGTTATTCAAACCACCCAGTCTGTTTTATCTTATTTTGGTGACTCTAGCAAGCTAATAGAGGACTTGTGAGTCAAAGAAGTCTAACAGATAGCAGCCAATTGAAATGTATGAATGCTATTTAGATAATGGATCAAATTTTAAGATTCACTCTTGCATGCACGACTACAGAACAGAAGTTCCTAGAAGATACCTAATGAATTAATTAGTACTTTTCCTTTATCTTCATAGCTGATGCCTTAGCATTGCATTCATTATTCTACATGCCTACTAGGAGACTGAAATTGGCCCCTAGTAATAATCTAAAGATATATTGTTACAATTTCTGGCATCACCTGGGATAAATCACATCTTCTAGTTTGAGCTCTTTCTGGGAGGGAGGTGGTGTAATTGCCCACACATCTCATATTCCTCTCTATGCTTGTGCATTGCAGTGACCAGAGAGTTCCCGGCACTGGCTCCGCACATGTACCAGGTTATCAATGTATACACTCTATTTTTACAATTTCTATGCACATTCTTTCCTTCACCAGAGAGGTCCTGTCCTCAAATGTCTACCTGGCCTGTTCCTTTACTTTGTCTCATCTTTATTCAAGGACCATTTTGTAGTGAGCATTCCTTCCCTGGGGAGAAGTAATACCGACATACGTCATCATGAGGTCTCAAGAGCAATTCAAAATATGGTTTCACCAAAGTTCACACTAAGGGATAGGGAGGAATATAGACATAAATAGAGATCATAAATGAAGACTCGTGGTCTGGAGCATCATGGGTGACCCTGAAGCAGCTACACTGGAAGGTCGTCTGAGTCTAACATGGATGGCAGCTCCCCAATGGTGCCATAGAGACCACCTTCTGTCAGCTTTCCCCAGTCTGTGTAATGTAGCATGTTCATGAGACCATTAGGTTATTCAAATAGAGCAGAATTGCATACAAATGGCTAGGAAGAATGGCTGGATACTCAGGCGAGGATTCAATGAGCCTCCCTACTGGACTCATCTGAGAAGACATCAAGCAGGCACAATGGATACAATGACAATGGAAGACAGTTTGCTCAAAAGACTCTACTGTACAGCACGTTTTATCACAAAAGTCTTTCCTGAACTTCTCAGTCCTTACCTTTTGACTCTGATGTAGGCCACATATTTTATATTGACATGTATCTTTTCTCTTTTTTTTTAATTAGGTATTTTCTTTATTTACATTTAAAATGTTATCCCCTTTCCTGGTTTCCTCTCTGAAAACCCCCATTCCCCCCCCCTTGCCCTGCTCACCAACCCACCCACTCCTGCTTCCTGGCCCTGGCATTCACCTATAGTGAGGCATAGAACCTTCACAGGACCAAGGGCCTCTCCTCCCATTGATGACTGACTAGGCCATCCTCTGCTACATATGCAACTAGAGCCATGAGTCACACCATGTGTTTTCTTTGGTTGGTGGTATAGTCCCAGGGAGCTCTGAGGGTACTAGTTAGTTCATATTGTTGTTCCTCCTATGGGGCTGCAAACCCCTTCAGCTCCTTGGGTACTTTCCCTAGTTCCTTCATTGGGGACCCTGTGCTCTGTCCAATGGATGGCTGTGAGCATCCACTTCTATATTTGTCAGGCACTGGCAGAGCCTCTCAAGAGACAGCTATATCAGGCTCCTGTCAGCAGGCTCTTGTTGGCATCTGCAATAGTGTCTGGGTTTGGTACTTGTTTATGGGATGGATTCCAGGTAGGGCAGTCTCTGGATGGTCATTCCTTCAGTCTGTGCTTCACACTTTGTAACTCATGGAAGAATGGGTATATTGTTCCCCCTTCTAAGAAAGATCAAAGTATCCACACTTTGGCCTTCCTTCTTGAGTTTCATGTGTTTTGCAAATTGTATCTTGGGTATTCTGAGCTTCTGGACTAATATCCACTTACCACTGAGTATATATCATGTGTGTTCTTTTGAAACTGGGTTACCTTACTCAGGATGATATCCTCCAGATCCATCCATTTGCCCAAGAATTTCATAAATTCGTTGTTTTTAATAGCTGAGTAGTACTCCATTGTGTAAATGTACCACATTTTCTGTATCCTTTCCTCTGTTGAAGGACATCTGGGTTCTTTCCAGCTTCTGGCTATTATAAATAAGGCTGCTATGAACATAGTAGAGCATGTGTCCTTATTACATGTTGGAACATCGTCTGGGTATACGCCCAGGAGAGGTATTGCTGGATCCTCTAGTAGTACTATGTCCAATTTTCCGAGGAACCACCAAATTGATTTCTAGAGTGGTTACACCAGCTTGCAATCCCACCAGCAATGGAGGAGTATTCCTCTTCCTCCACATCCTTGCCAGCATCTTTTTCTCAGTATCCCCATGGATTAAATTGGGCATTATCTGAGGACAGGTACTATCTCATTCACTGCTATATTCCCTGGCTTGGCACAGAGCCTGTTGCACTGAAAGGACTTGTGCTAGTGAAACTTTTAATCATTGTGACAAAACACCATATGAGTTTCATATGAACCTGTAGATTTGGAAGTTTGAATCCATGTTATTGGTGAAGGAGGAACATGCTAGGCATCTCACATTATGGTGGGCAGGAAGAAGAATGAAAAGTAACAAGAAGGGTCCTAAGTAAGATGGAGCTCCAAAGAACACTGACCCTCTGACCTCCTTTTGTCCAATCAGTCTCTACCTTTCATGGCTTCATCACTTTTGGATTTGGAAGTAAGTGAAACTACGCATTTGATCAGTGACCTCATCATCTAGCCGCCTCTAGACATGCCCAAGCACACATACACACACACACACACACACACACACACACACACAGAAGAGAGCTTCACCAGTCTGCAAGCATGTCTTATTACAATCAGGTTGGCAGTCCAATATCAACAATCACAGGACTCAGCCAATATTTCATAAATGGAGTAACTGATAGCAGTTATTAAAGTAGGATGTCCTAACTCCAAAGCACAACAACATTTTCTTACGCTTGCCTCTTTTTCAAAGGGCTCAGCAATGAGTTTAGAAGTGAAAACAAGCTGCCAGCTAGTTTTCCAGACCAGACCACAGCGACTGGATGGCCCAATGATAATTTGCACCCAGCTGTAGACCACCAGACCTAGGTATCTGGGCCATGGTGAAGGCAAGAATCCTCAGGGACAACACTGCATACCAGTAAGTCCATTAGAATTCTCCTCACTGGTAACCTTGTTTGCATCTGCCCCTGTGTACTTTGGCTTCTACAGACCCACAGCCTGTGTTTACAAATCTGGAGGAAAGAAGGACAGGCATTCCAAGAGCGGGTGATTTGCAGAAGTGGACCAGTGGCTCCCCTTCTTGTTTTTCATTGTAAAAAGGGTGTGGAACATTATTGGGTCATTGGTTATTCTTTGAAATCATCCAGACACAGCTGAAGTCAGGCTTTCCTCTATATTTATATCACTGTGAGCCTCAATTTTATTAAATTTTAAAGGAAGATACTGATATAAAACTTACAATTGGAACCAGCATATAAACAGCATATATTCACTTCATAACTTGGTATCATTATGTAAACTACCATTTTGAACTTTAGTGTGTCCTCTCTCAAGCATATCCCTGAGACTGCCCTTACTTCTAATTTCTCCCCTGGAGAAAAATGACTCCCATCTTGCTTCTTGATTTAACATGAATCCTCTTTCTCATTCAGGCATCTCCCCAGGAAGGTGTTTTCTAACTCAGAGTGAGGACTTGTCAACCTCAAAGTTTAATCCTGTCTGTATCCACTCTGGGTAAGTGACTCTGAGCACAGTGTTTCCATGTGTCTCTATCTCTTCATGTATTAATTGGCTTAACGGAAGTAGATGTGTGAATGTGACTATTAAACCTCTTCCAACATTTTCACCCAATGCCAATCTCCTATGGAAAGTGGAAAGCCAAAGATCAGAGTTTCAGCCCTCTTTATCCTTAATGATACAGTGAGCTCACTGAGGTTCTAGAGGGATGTTCAGAAGTCAGCTTGATCCTGTCAAATAGTAATGACTAAACAATCCCAATGTGAAATACTCAAGGAAAAGCTGCGTAAACTGGTCTAGATACCTAGGGAATGAATGAAGACATGTCAGAAAGGACTGATTTGGCATTCAGCTGGAGGAATTCCAGGAAGATTCTGGGGAGGAGGATGCTGAGAGAGACTGTCTAGAAATCTAGAAGAGGATGGGGGAAGCAGTCCACAAGATCTGCCCACAGATGGAAGAAAGTGTGTCTAACTGCTTTTAAATATAGGGATGTGACACCATCAACATGTACTGGTTCAGGACCATCTTAGATACTGCCTGTCCCTTGAGGGAAGCCAATTGAAGAGTTAATCCAAGAGGCCCCACCATTCATCATCAGGCTGCAAATTGTTAATGAATTGGTCCTCACATCATCTGGTTTATATAGATAGCATTCCAGTCGCCATAAGTGTGAAGAGTGTCTTTCATTTCATGGCGTCCTGTGGTCTCCCAGCCAGACAGTGTAATGCTTTGTGGGAAGCTCCAAGACATAGGATGGCAAACAGCAAAGTTCCCTGGGCTGCCTTGGTGGGTGATGGGTACCACAGCCAGGCTTGGGGAACACCCATGTCTATAGCTCTCGTCTGCATCCTGTCCCCAGCTGAAAAACTCTAACACTACATCCTGACCCTCAGAAGGCCTAAAGGTCATGGAAAGTCAATAGTGTCAGGAAAGTCACAGTGAATAGATCAGGATGGTCGCAGAAATGACTCTGAATTTCTCAAATCTGGCTAGACCCCTTCCACCGAACTAGCTACTTAACATGGTACATGGACTAACACAGTGAGAGAAGCCAAAAAAGCAAATGGGAAAAACTAGTCTCCTGAAAGAGTGGCTTTCAGGTACAGAGGTGACTGATTGCTGTGAAGAGGGTGTGTCCAGAAGCTGATGCTAAGCTGGGGTGGAACTGCCCAGGCTTGGCTGTCTCTCAATTATGTAAAAGGTTATATTATGCTGGGCACTCAGTAGCTCTTTTAAAAACATGTTCTAAATACTTTCAGTGTCCAGTTTCTCTTGGGCTTAACCTGGAACACAACCACAGGAGTGTTCTTTCCAAATTACCAATCAGACCGTGTCTTTTTCCTGCTCAGACACAGCACTGGCTCTGCCTTAGTGGTAGAATGGAAAACGATCCTGGCAGATGTTGCCACAGTTTACCTTTTTCTCATTTCTCTTTGTATCCAAGACATCCCAACCTCATGTATAATGATCTGACACAGTGACATTTATCTTGCTCACCTCTACAAACTATTCTAATAGTTATTCTAATAATTCTAATAATTTCTAGATGAAATGAGAAGGGGAGAAAACCAAGCTACAGTAGAGGAACTGACTTTGCTTCTGTTGCTGTCTTGAGAAACAATGTATAAACAGGAAACCACTTGGCATCAAAAGCCCCAAACATTCCTGTTAAACAGTTATCTATCTCTGGCTTACTGGAATCTCCTGCCTTTCTATCTATTACCTGACACAATTTTGAACAGTTTTCCCACTTGATTCCCAAACATTTTCACTTAGACAATCAATTATAGCCACTTTCCTCTGCACTTTGGTAGTGTCTTTCCCTACTCATTAGAACCTGCAATGCCTTAAGCCTCAGTTTCACAACCATGAATCTCAGAGTGAGCACCACCTACCCAAGAATTAACAGATATTATGCCTAATGGGTGCTTAGCATGGTAGGTGCTTGCTGCTCACAAACTATTACCATTTTGGCCCTGTATGCAGCAGCCTGCATCTATTCTTCACTGTTCATTGTCACAAAGCCAGTCCTTAACACTGAAAACATTCGAATGGAGAACAGAGCCCTGACAGCTATGGAGAAGGCCTAATTCACAAGACCAGGATTCAGTGGTTGCAAGATAATACAAGCCTCTTTTAAATGTGCCTCGCAACATTAAACTCCAACTCAGTTATCCAACAGTAGGTCTTCCCACTTTCCTCACTGGTTTAACTTTCTTGTAGAGTTGAGCTAGTTCCCTGCAATGGACCCAGATGGAGGGAGCTTTTGTGATATCTGGAGCCAAGAAGAGGAGAGGCACTGACATACATATTATCTGTCTGGGTGACTCATTAGATGATCAGATGGCCAGAAGGATCTGACCCAGCCTGTCTGAACAGTGATTTGTTCATGATTCATTGATGCCCACTAGAAATCCCCCTTCCAAGATCCTCTTTCTGGCTTCTACCATGGATAGAATGAACTTAGAGAAAAGGGATGTGGAGAAATGGAAAGACCTGCATCTGAAATTTCTTGACTAAGTGGCAGAAATACTTGTAGAGATTGTGATAGATAAATAAATTAGATAGATAGATAGATAGATAGTTAGATAGATAGATAGATAGATAGGGATGGATGGATAGATGGATAGCTAGCTAGCTGATAGATAGATGATATATAAGGAAGGAAGAAGAGGAGAGAAAGGAGATAGAGAAGAGAGAAGGGAGACAGAGAGAAAGGCTGTTTTATATATCCTGCTCCTTGGAAAGAAAATTGAAAGTAGCCAGGGAACAAAGAGTTATTTTAAGTGTTGTCTGTACAGTGGAGTCTAGGCATAGCAAAACAGGTCCACAGAGCTGGAGACTTTCATTTAGTGTACAAAGACAACACAAAGCATTACAGAAATCAAAATCCCCTGTATGAAGTTGCATGAAAACTGCCACATGAGTGAGGTAACCCCACTACAAAAGAACATACATAGTATGCATTCACTGATAAGTGGACTAGCCCAAAAGCTCTGAATGCCCAAGATACAATTCACAGACCACATAAAGCTCAAGAAGAAGGAAAAGCAAAGTGTGGGTGCTTTGAGAACAATGGGGAACAAAATACCCATGGGAGGAAATATGGAGACAAAATACAGAGCAGAAACTGAAGGAAAGGCCATCTAGAGGCTGCCCAACCTGGGGATCCATTCCATATACAGTCACCAAACTCCGACACTATTGTGGATGCTAAGAAATGATTGCTGAAAGGATCTGGATATAACTGTCTCCTGGGAGGCCCTGCCAAAGTCTTACAAATACAGCGGTGGATGCTCACAGCCAACCATTGCACTGAGTGTGGGATCCTCAATAAAGGATTTAGAGATAGGACTGAAGGAGCTGAAGGGGTTTGCAACCCCATAGGAAGAACAACAATACCAACCAACCAGACCCCCCAGAACTCCCAGGGACTAAGCCACCAACCAAGGAGTACACATGGCTCTAGCTGTATATGCAGCAGAGGATGGCCTTGTCAGACATCAATGGAAGGAGAGGTCCTTGGTCCTATGAAGACTCCATAGAAGCCTCAGTGTATGGGAATCAAGGGCGGGGAGGCAGGAGTGAGTGGTTGGGTGAAGGAACACCCTCATAGAAGCAGGGGAAGGGAGGATGGGATAGGGAGTTTCTGGAAGGGGGGAAACTGAGTTAAGGGATAACACTTAAAATATAAATATTTTTTTAAAAAAATTTAAAAAGAAAGAAAAGAGCCTGCCATGCCACAATGTAGACAGCAGATCATCAGCACTTTCTTTATCAGAATAAATAAATAAATAAAATATTTTTAAAGTGTCTTTATATTATCAGACAAATTGCCTGGTGTTTTATGTAGATATCTAATGTAGGATTCAAGAATAATCTTAGTTTAAAAAAAAAGAATATTCAACTAAAGCCAGAGTGGATCCCAATATATGCATTATCTATGAAGTATAAAAGTATTTAAGACAAGAGTTATGCAGTCTTGTTCTAGAAAGACATATACTAAGGCTGGTAGATATTCACATCTCCAGAGCTATCCTTGAGTTCTCTAGTAAGCAATGCCCTCCAGAAAATAAGATGAGGCCCTGTCTACCAATTGCTTGGTGTGGCAGGTGTATCCAAGTCTATGAATATATTTATATTTCTTATATATGAAACTGACAATCATGTTATTCTCTTCAAGAACAATTAAGGAAAAACAGGTAAATAATATCTCCAGATATGACAAACATTAGTATCCATAAATTTCCCTTTACTTAGCTTTGTTTTTTTTGTTTTTTTTTTTTTTTTTTTGTCTGACTTGTTCATGGTATGAACCTCTCAAGTCAAACTTGGCTCTCCCAACCAGAGCCTGGTTTATGGGATTTTGACATTTCATGTGACATAGCTATCATGGAAGACTAGCAAGGTCTCTCACCCCTTTCTCAGAGAAGTGATTTTAAATGCATAAAATGAAATATGAGACTTCAAAGGATACAAATTATAAAGCTGTTTTATTCAGATGCATACACACACATATAATGAAAGGGGAGGAACCAATTTAACATATTATAGTAACATTACTATAGTATAGTAGCATATTATATTCCCAAACTTGCACAGAAGACAGATTCTTGGTACCGGAATTCTGCTGTGCACCCAAAGGCACATCCTCCTGTGTTTGGAGGCAGTGGAAGGAAGTGATTAGGAGAGCTGTGTAATGGTACTTCCTTGGATATCGTCCTGAAGTTGAATTTGCTCAACATGCAATGAAAGAAAAGATAGCCAAGTGTGTGGGTTGAGTCACTGACTGAAGGATGACAGCAATAGGCAGAGAGGTAGGACAAGAATGTCAGATTTGAGGAAAACAAAGTCACTCTAAGGTGCAGCAGGGAAGAGGCATGAGAAAAGACTGTCTCTGTAATTTGGAGTGTTGTGATGAAAGGACAAGAGTCAAAGAGAATGTAACTCCATCTCCTGTTAGAGTAGCAATCCCAGGCTGTCAGTAGGCACTGATCTCTTGTATCACTATGTCAACTACTAAAGCTGTCCTCCCATTTAGATCATGGGCTCCTGAGGACAGGGCCAAAACATCCTTGGTTCCTTGTAAACCTGAGACCTAGTACAATATGCATAATTATAAATTAATTCTAAGGAGCAGCAGTGCTGGGCGCTGGAAAGTTTAGTCCACATATCAACTCATTTGGGGTCTGAAGAATGAGTCAGATGGAATTATGGAGAGCTCTTAATTAATCAAGTATCTGTCATGCAAGCATGGAAATCTCATTCATATCCTTAGAACCCACACATTAAAAAAATAAAAAGCATGGTGGCACATATTTATAATTCTAGCACGAAGAAGATGGAAATGGGGATTTCTAGCCAGCTAGCCTAGATCATCAATGAGGTCTAGTTTCACTGAAAGACATTAACTCAAACAATAAGGTGAGAAACAATGGAGCTAACTCAGTGGTAACCAGAACTTTCACAAGCATGCACATACATGTGCACACACACACTTATATGCACACATGCACATGCTTGAACATACACATGCAATATACACACAGACGTATACAAAGAAGGCAAGGAAATATAAACATTCGTATTGATAATTTAGATTGCTGCCTTATGTGTTCTGGGAGCTCTCAGAGGCCAAAACCAAGTTGAGCTTGATTTTGCACATCCAGCAAGTGGAAGTGTCACCTCAAACTGGGTACTGATTGATACAAGATTAAAGTCGTGAATAATAAATGACAGAAATCCCTCCAAGGCTGGGTGTCACTCTTCTCTACAGGAAAGGTCAGTGTGAACTGCAGGAGATTAGCACTGCCTGCTTCTTTAATGTGTGGAGGACTTGAGTGGATGAGGGGGGACTGGAGGTGATGAAAGAAGCAAGACCTGAGGTCACCTCTGGGAAGAAAGGTGATAGACAGGGACCCATGGCTCTGTTTCATTTAAGAAAAGTCAAGTGCAGAAATAATTGTAGAATGTCAGTGCCTGCTGGAGCTGAGTGATAATGGCATAGGGGATCTCCGTATCTTCCATACTTCTTGCTGCAATCAAAGTCTTTAACATATGAGAGGAAGAAAAGAACATGGGAGGGAGGGTTGTGGACAGGTGCAGAGAGCTACGGAGGTTGTTGAAGGTGTGGAGATAGAGGGTATCCTACTCAGAGAAGCATAGTAGGGCAAGGGAGCAAACTGGATACTGTCCTTGGTCCTGAAACCACCCCTTGAGCCCTGTTGCTTCTGTTTATCTATCATAAGACATTACGCCCCTACCCAGTACCCAAGAGATAAGGGGTTTTGTTGGTATTCTCTAGTGATATCTGTAAGTCAAATTTATTCAGGTTCCGTACCAAAAAGAAGGAAAGCCAACATCAGAAAATGGGTATTTCGAGCCCAATGCTACCATATATTATTGATCAAATTCTCCCATATGCTAGGCACTGTGATGAGCAGATTTTACAAATTGTAAAATTTGTAATTATCCTCATTTTATAGACAAAGAAAGACATGCAGAATGAGCTCATAAATTGTAGAGTGGAGAGTAAAGCCAGCCTCATAAGCACATTGCCCAGAAATTTGCCCACCACTCAAATAAGACATATCCTAATAAGGCCTAAACTCACAGGGAATAAACCCCTCCTATGAAACTGCAGACATCCTCAGCTACAGAGGGAGACTATGAATTCGAAAACAGATGACTAACATAAGAACACCTCGTAAGATCCTCTACAGATGCGGGCAGTGCTTTCTACTCTATGTTATTTAATAGACATTGGAAGAACCCAAAACTTACTCTAGAAGCCAAATGCATAAACTATATTGGACTTCCATTTCCTAGGGAAGTAAGCCAAGGCAAAAGTGGGAAACAGGAAAAATAAAAAGAGTCCAAGATGGAGTGGAACAGACATGATTCCTACCACTGTTCTGTTCCTTCCTAGTACCCATTCTGGTTTTTAGTTCTACCTTAGTTCCTTCATGATTACAATTTCTCTACCTCTATGCACTCTATGAGGGTGAGTTCAGTGATGTTTTCATAGCTAGATCATCATAGCTTGGCCCTGTGTCAGGTACATAGAGGATGAGCAATAAACACCAGGTAGGAGGAATTTAATATTAAACGAAGTGAAAGGTGTTTATAAGTACACATAGAGAAAGAACTTGGAAACGGAGGAATGTTTTTTTTTTATTCTGAGCTTTGAAAATAGAGGCCATAGGGTCTCCTAGACCTAGATTGCCCAGCTAAGAATTAATAATATTACACCCACAAAATGTGCCCAAGGAGATAAAACCACTAGCCCTCAGACTTGACAAATTGAGTTTGATCCTCAGGACTCACAGGGTGGAAGGAAAGAACCAACTTCTACAAGTTGTACTCTAATCTTCACAACTATGCAATGGCATATTGTACAGGTATACACACACACACACACACACACCATGCATGCATATACACCACGCATGCACACACAAATAAGTGTAATTTAAAAATTATTTTTAAAGCAGTGATATCAATCTATGAAGATAAATGAGACGAGGTGTATAATAATGATGTCAACTGTCATGTATTGATTCCTGTGGCCTATGCCAGGCCTGTTGTGCATACAACTCTAATTTTCTAAATGGTGCTAGAAACTTTCTATTATCCCCATTTGAAGATGAAATAGCGAAGGCTCAGCAAGTCCTTAATAACTGCCACTTAAATCCAGCTCATCCATAAGGAGGTGGCACGGTAAAGGCTGGATGACAAGGATGCAAGGCAGAAGGTTACCCTAATCTGAGTTCTCCAGGGTCCAGGCAGCTACGCCTATAGCAGGCTACAGTCAGAGTCAGAGCTTGAAGCGAGAAAAATCTAATGGGCTGACACACTTTACCAAAGATTCAAGTTCCAAGTAGGGTAGAAAGCCATCTGGCACCCCTGCTGCTCACAGCACAGCCACCTGGGTGCCCGTCTTTCTTCCTTTCCTCTCCTCCCTGCACCTAAAACAAACCTGTCCTGCAGGGAGCGAGAGCCAGAGCAAAGAAGCTGGGCTCCTCCTCCCTGCTTTGCGAGCAGAAGAGAAGACAGGAGGAAATTGTGCCAAAGGTCATGGTGTTCTGGTCAGCGTGTTCCAGCTTTGAAACTCTGAGAGCTGCCAGGGTCCAGGCAAGAAAAAAAAAAAAAATGCTGCAGGCTGATCCACCTGCCAGCTCCGAAAAGCTCCAGCTGGGCTGCAGCCTCCATGGCAACTGCACCCAGCAAGCAAGGTTAAGATCCCCAGAGATTTCATTCCAGCCCCAGCAGCAGCAGCACGGGAACCTGTGACTGCAGGAATGGCTGAGCTAGAAAGTACACAGGTCTTCAAAGATGTGCCTGTAGATCTTGCTGTCTGTCTCCCAAACCCTGCCTTATATATCCTCGTTCCCAAAGTCCCCCAAAGGATAATGATCACTTCTTCATTCCTGGACTTTCTTTTCCCCATACTTTGCTCAGTGCTGAATCCTCCCATCTAATGTTGATATTCACTTTCTGAGAACCTGACAGGGGGCCAAACTGTGACTGATTGTGGAAACACCACTGTCCTTGTAAAGTACACAGCCCAAGAGAGAAATTAGGCACTGAGTAGGCAAACTAAGATAGAATTAAAAATAGAATAGGTTCTTTGAGGACTCTATAGAAGAGGAAAGCAAACAGGATTCCTATCAAGGTTTCTTTGGGCAGAAAACTCTGAGGTGAAGGACTGAAGAGTCAGCAGGAAGCTGCCGTGTGGGGCCAGTAGTTGGGGGTAATGGTTGTTAGCAAAGATGGAGAGATGGAGAACAAAGGTCCTGGGACAGGAAAAAAAAAAAGAGGAGAAAATATAAGGATTTGAAGCAGTGAAGGAAGCATTATGCAAGAGCAGGTGTTACCAATAAGACCGGAGGGTGTTGAAAATACTCCTGATGTCTGGATGTCCCAGTTTCCCATCAAAAGATTATGAAAAGTTCTGGAAGAGGTCTCTCAGTTGAAGGGATACAGTAGCAACCTGAACCCACAATCTTTCTCATAGATGGTGCATTTTCTCTGTTTCTTCATCCACTATGTCTTCCAAGCTGGTCTCGTGGGAAGTTTATCTGAAATCTGGAAGGAGAACTTGGAGAGATGAGAGGTGGAGTACCAGTCTCTACGTATACTCTCCTCATTGTTGACTAGAATAACCCATACAAAGGTGCTTGACGCAGACTATCAACCCTGTCTTCTTACAACATCTCCACATTCTAAAGTACAGGCATCTATACCAGGCCAGCAAGCTAAGCAAGGGGCATGCTAATAATCATAGCCCTGTTCCCCTAGGCTCTCTGATGCTCTGCTGACTCTTCTAACTGGAGAGATCAGGATGTCTGTGTGAGGACAGTGGAGGTACCATAAATGTCAAAGACAAAATTCTTAAAGAAAGTCAAGTGGAAGAAGAAGAAGAAGAAGAAGAAGAAGAAGAAGAAGAAGAAGAAGAGGAGGAGGAGGAGGAGGAGGAGGAGGAGGAGGAGGAGGAGGAGGAGGAGGAGGAGGAGGAGGAGGAGGAGGAGGAGGAGAAGTAGTAGTAGTAGTAGTAGTAGTAGTAGTAGTAGTAGTAGTAGTATGAAAATCAGTATTGGTATATCCTCTGCATGAAGCTAGTCCTGCAAAAAATGCTGTCAGTGGTGGTCCTGACCCCACCTACCCCCCTAAAAAAATGCTTAATGTGACTGATGTTTTCTTCATCACTACAACATCACCTTTCTGGCTCTAACTTCATCTTCTGTTGGTTTTCCCCCCAAAAAATGGCAGACAAAATGGGATTGACATACACAGCCCTAAGAACCCTAAAGGATGTCTTATAGAAGAATCCACACTGAAGATCTAGGGTGACACAGACTCAAATCTACCTCATGACTTAGGCTTAGGTTTGCAGGTGACCAGCCTTGCTAGGACTCATTTTTCTGTTCTGCAGAGTGAGGGTGATGATCCCTATATCTTAGTGCAGTGGCCAAATCTTAACACAACTCAGGAAAAGTCCCTACACACAGCATGCATGAAAGGAAAGAGCAAGACTGTATCCATGAATAAAGACTGGGCCCTAAGCTTCAGATAGTCTCACCACATCTCCCCAGACTCCTTATGTGTCCCAAGACACATCTGGTAGAAGACCAGATTTGGGCCATTAATGCACAATAATTCAGCAAGCTTCCAAGATCTAACAGATGTTGAATCTAGGCCCAACTCCCATCACTGGCCACCCTGGACAAATGATTCCTCCGGTGTTCCATAGGCAGTCTACATGACAGAAATATCACATTAGCTAGCCTTATGCCAATGAAAATCACATAGCTCCTGCATCGTGCTGCCTTGGGGCATGGACTGACAGGACTCCATGGCTTATCACAGAATAATGCTCAGAGTAATCCTGTGCCTCGGTTATCTATCTGCAAAATGGGAATAACCATGATCTCTGTTTCCTTGCATAGTTTTGTTGAACAAATGCCAATGTCCACTTCATGCTTGGTGTGGTGCCAGGCACATGCTTATACTGTAATGAATGTAAGCTGTCGTTCATTTAATAATCTCTAGCCTCAACACTGGTGATGTTTGTAGATCACCTCACTACTCTCTGTCTTCCCTACATCTACATGAAGCACTCCAACAGTGTCCAAGGGCACCTGTTAACTCCATATACCCTTTCAATGTTTACTGATGGCATCTCACTCCACTCAGAGAATAGTTCACTCATGGACTCAGACAATTTCTTTTACTGAAAAGAGCATCTGGCTCTGCAGTTTTGGAAAACCAAACGCAACTGCTACAACATACACTCCTTCAAAATAAGACAGGCCCCAGACAAGGCCATGGCCCTGGCTTCTGGGAACGCGGAGGAAGATGGAATTTCTGGTGAATCATAACTGCATGCCTTATCCTACGTTGTCAGTCAAGGTCTATCCTCCTCTGGTCAAGCCCTGAAGGTCACATGTTCCTCTGTTTGAAGCCAAGAGATTGTCTGACTTCCCATAACACTACTACGGTAGCCTTCATCACTACCCCTAGTATTTTAATTCCTGTAACAAGGAGCCACACTCCACAAACTCTCAGAGAACATTACCTGGGCCCTAAGTCAGCCACCACTGTGCCCTACTCAGATAAGCCTTTCACCCTCCAAGACAGAGGCTTCTTTTTGGTCTATCCTTTTATTCAACAGCCATTTCTCAAGTAGTGTGCCAGATATAGGACATACACATCAAGGAAGATGCCACCTGTTTTCTGTGCCAAAGCAGACTACAAATAGAACACACCATTACAATCTATCAAAGGCAGCAACAAAGGGGTCAAGGAACAGTGTTGTAGAAACCTAGACAAGTACATACAGGATTTTAGCTCTCAGTGGACCATTCAGAAAGTTGGAGAAGAGATGCTTAATTACATCAAGATGAAAAACCGGCCATTTCTCAGTGCCACGCATCTCACAAACATGTATTGAGAAACCATTTCTTAATCTATCACATTCTCTGGAAGCTTCTGTCTTGCAGCACAGCTTTCAGTATGCAATCCCATCCCTGCACGTTTCATGATCTGACTCTGAAATCAGACTAGCATCTCAACGCAGGCGAAGATGAGGCCATCCCGCTCTCTGTCATAATGGCAGCACAAAATAGTAGTGAGCATACCACCAATATTTATCCATTCACAAAATGTCATTTGGTAGCCCTGCACTGTGAAGTCCCGTGGTAGGCAATAGTGATGCAGGTGCTACTTAGACATGTGTGAGAAGCCAGTAAACAACACACAATGGCAAAAATATATAAATAAATCTAGCTGAGTGATTAGAACCGTAGGTGTTACGTAGAATGGCATGCTCAACTTGGTTCAATTAAAGTCAGCCAGCAAATATTAATTGTACCTTCTAGGTGAAAGGAAATTTCATGTACAAGAGAGAATACAAAATTAATCAAATGAAAATAAGCCCTTATGCTTAACATTTTAACCTAGGAAGGCATGCACATACAAAAATCTGAATAAATTAGAGGCTATGAATATTCAAGAGGAGACCCATCAAGAAAGACTTTGGAAGGTACTTAGAAAGCACCTAGAATAAAGCCCTTCTGTGTGTATTAAGACGAATGGGAAGGAAGAAATCATTCCAGGAAAAGAAAGTATCACCAGGAAGATGGAAAATAGCTTGTTCTTTGCTGAGAGCCCACTCGAACAGTCATCTAAAAGACAGTGCTGAGGAGTGGACAGAGCCAGAAAGCTAGCCAGCTCTTCCTGGAACACCCTTCATCCACAGCTCTGAATTATTGTGGATCCAGCCTTGCCGCTGGCCACGTTAACATATTTGGCCCTTTTGCTTCAGCAAAAGTGTGAAGGAGGGACTGGCTCAATAGGTAAGGTGCCCTGAACCCAAACCAAAAGGTTGAGTAGAGTAGTACCCATTTCCATCCTCAAGACTAGAGGTGGGAAAGACAGGTAGATCCTTGGGGCTTACTGGCCAAGGTCACCCTCCTGGGAGAGTTCAAAGTAAGAGAAAAACACCATGTCTTTTTTTTTTTTAATGTAGATGGGAGCATAATACATTTTTCTAACCTCCCTGTATATGTGCATGAAAGTTTATGTGTACATGTATATGCACAAGGCACCCATACATACAAGAACATGAACATATACACTAAGTTCCCCATTCAACACTATGCCTTGAGACCACATATGGGCAGCGAGGCAGAAGACACACACCAGTTCTGTTTTATTCCTTAGAGAAACCACCACTAAACATTCTAATAGTTGTGATGAGATTTCAGTCAGGGCTGCTCACCATAAGCTTCAGTGTCAGGAATGGGCAAGAGCAGCCATTCTAAAAAAATGAATCGCCTTGTAGTAATGACCATTCCAGTTGTGGCCATTTGCCTCCAAGACATGCAGAACCTTTCTCTGAATAGATAGTCAGACGTTAGAAAAGAGAGGCCTTTCTTTTCCAGCCACTATTGTTAACTGTGGACAAAGCAAAATTGAAACTATCTGTGGCAGTCTTCTCCCAAAGGAGCGTTGATGTGTGGCGTGCTGCCAGCATGCAAGCGAAGCCCAGGTGCATGAAAGGTGGAGAAAGAACATGCAACATACTTTAGCTCTTAGCACGTGGTCATTTGTAAAACCTGAGTAGCTGAAAGCCTGGTGGTGGACAAGCTAATTTTCAGAGAGAGAATCACTTTTGATCCCAAAGTCTTATTCTTAGTAGGGATCTGTTCCAATCACTTACCTGATGCTCCAATTAGTCTGCCTTTTATGTGTGCCTTTCTCATAATGAGTTTCATTCCCCGGTAGGGTTTGGTTCAATCAACAAGTGTTGGTAAAACAATTGATCCAGATAGTGCATGGATTACCAAGGACTCTTCTGGTGTTAAGTTCTTCATTTAGTTGGAGAGAAAAGCAATATACAATGAATATGTAATACACTGTCAAGGGTTAAATGCAGGTGCTTAGGAGAAAAGAAAGGGAGCTTTGTCATGTCTTTGGGTGTGTTAGTTAGTGGATAGTCAAGTAGGATATTTGAAGGATATTTTATCTAAGCAGACACACAAATGAGAGAGAAAGCACTTATAAACCCATCAAATCACAAAGAGGAATTTAGGAGCCACTGAGGTGGAGAGTATCTGTCATACCAGGAAGCACCCAGGAAACCGGATATAAGAAGATCTGTGGACACATGGAGAAGACCATCAGGAGTAGAGGCCATAAGGCTGAAAGTTTTCAAAGCCATGCTACAGAAAGACAGACAGGTAGATGGGTGAAAAGAAATAGACACAGTGATACATAGTCACATCCAGGAAATATGAACGAAGACTAAGAAAAACACTATGAAATGAGATGGAGAGAAAATATTTTAAATTATGTATATATGAAGGGGAGACTGAATCAGCTTTCTGTGGGATATGCTTAGTGTTTATGTTTTTGTTTTCAACACAAAGAAAATATCTCAGTGGAAATGTCATAAAGATGGAGACAAGATTAATGTAAGTTTTTGATGACAGAATTTACAGAATGTTGATGTAAATAAGAACTTGTTTCCCACAAACTTCTACCAGAAATATCTATTCCAGATGCAGGATGCTTCCTCTCTACCTGTCTGCTATGCTTCTAAAATATTTTTAAAAGATGTCTTTTCCCTTCTCAACTGAGAAAGAGAGAAAGAGGCGGGAGGAAAGCATTTAGAAACAGGAAAAAAGACCTATTATCATAGACAAGAAGAGTCAGCCAGAAAACTACAACTCAATTCAGGAAGTTGTAGCTTCTTTCCAGAAAACATATGATTCCCTAAGACCACAAGCAGGTGACTGAAGAGGACCCAGAGCCTGGCAGAGCTCTAAGAGAGAGCAGAGAATAAAAGAATAGTGAGAAGGAGTTTACAGTGTTGATCTGGTGTTGGTCACAATGCCAACTGTGGATAGAGATGAACCAAGATATGAAATCTAGACATAAACCAGGGTAGTGGGTTCAGAGTAAGCAAGAAGTCCCTTCAGTTCCCTTAGGCTAACTTGTACTGGGGACTAGAAGTATTTTGTGCTACTTGGGGTCTCATCTTTGTGGGGCATGGCAAGGGTCAGTAGTAGTGATGACTACACAGGAGCTAAGCAGGACAAATTATTAGTTTTTAACCAGGGTCCTTTGGGTTGCAATAAGAAAAAAAAAATAAAACAGTTCAAACTGGCTTTGGTTAAAAGAGAATTTATTAGTTTACATAGATGAAAGACTGGGAATAAACATCACATACAAAAAGTTTAAGAAATTCAGACTGACTGTAAGAGCCCAAATGAAATGCTGAGTCTCCCCATCTTGTAAATCTACATGGTGCAATGTGTCTGACTTAGACAAATGCTCCAAGAGAGGTCAAAGTGTACATGCTATGCAGGAGCCCACAGATAAAACTGATGGCTGATGTCCTATCTAAAACTATGAGAATCAGAAAATACTGGAACAGTACTTGAAAGTACCACTAAAAAAAAAAGAGGAGGAGGAGAAGGATGAAAAGGAGAAGAAGGAGGAGGAGGAGGAGAAAGAAGAAGAAAGAAGAAAAAATCTATAATACAAAAATTATCAAGCTTGTGATGTAATTTGGTGATAGACTGCTTGACTAACATGTATTAGGTCTTAGATTCAATATATGAAGGATAGAGAAAGGGGCACAAAAACAAAAATAAATAAAATTAAAAGTTAAAAAAAAAAGAAAGAAAGACAGGGGGAGACAGGAAGATAAAGGCAGGGAAAAGCCAAATCATATACCCAAGTCTTTTCAAAACTGAAAGTGGAGTAAAAACAGGTTTCCTAGTTCAACATTAACTCAAAAGAGCAAGCTATAATTCCTAGAAAATAATCACTAGAAAACTACCAAAGAAATATAAGAAATATAAACACAAGGCAGAGTAAGATATTAAATGCTGAAAAGTTCCTGACAAATGAGAACACAGAAAGCGAGTGCCTGAGATGAATGGCAGAGCATGGAGCCATATGGCTAACCCGAATCTAACCAAACCAACAATTACATTCTCTGTACCCACTAAAGATTCCAACCAAAGGGCACCCAAGGAATGACTGTATCCTTCATATAAGCCACATACTTGATACGAAGATACAAACTGAGAAAAGATGAATGAATACAAAAGTTGTCATGCTAGTAAGCAGAAGCAAGCATGAATATCTCCATTACTACTTAGCGAAATACATATCAAGGGAGCTAGAGACACAGCTCAAGAGTTAAGTGTGTTTCCTGTTCCTGAAGAGGATCCAGGATCAGTTCCCAGCACTCAGAGGGTGGCTGACAACCCATCGGCATGAGCAAGGAATTCATGTACATACTTGAAGGCTAAATGCTCAGACACTTTAAATGAAGTAAAAAAAAGATGTTAATTTTTTAAAAAAATAAACATCAACATTACCAGATACATCAACAGAACTTGATGATCAGAGAAAGGGAGAAAGGGAAAGGGAAAGAAAGGAGTGGAGAAAGGCTTATTTTAAAGCTGATTTCGTGTCATTAGAGTTGTCTAATATAGAAAACTATACTATGCAAAACCCATGCTTCCTTCTCTAAATTAGCACATGCAAAACATACATTTTACCAACATACATCTGTACTAATTTTATTAGTGTATTTTTATGTCTACCATCAGAGCAAAATTCTAAAAATAGGAGGATCTATTTTTATTGTATTTTGTGTACTTCCATTTCCCAATATCTAGAAGAGGGCTAATATATCCTAAGTACTCAAAAAAAAATATACAGTTTGAAACAGGCATGCTTGAGCACACCCATGAACACAAGTGCTGGCAGAGAGCTGGTGACTGCATGCAGGTGCCTGAAGGAGAATCCTGCATCCTTTCCCTCTGCTCCCACATTGGAGGAAGCACATCCGCCAATGGCTGTGAAACCCAGTTTCTAGCTCAGAACCCATTCTCATGGCAGTCATAATAAAACAAGCATTTGGATGGATGAGACAGGAAATGACCAATAGCCACAGCTCAGAATGACACAGCTTTAGCTGGCAGGGGGAAGGAGGAAGGTCCTCTGGAGGGTTGAGTTTAAGGAGCCACAGGAATGTGAAGCGGGAACATTTTTAATGATTTTTTCAAATGTGATGCTACAGTGTGCCTTCTAGTTATCCTCTGCTAAACTGAACAGTCACCCTACAAATTCCAACCACCATTTAGTCAGCATGATTTCTCCTTGCCTCCAAGACTCCTTTGGGGAAAGTGGTAAGTCAAACTCAACAGATGGGAGAATTAGAATGTCTCATCTCTAGAGGGAAACAGAGCCTTCAAGTGACTCATAAATACTCTAGATCCTCTGCCCAGAAAAAAAATAGCCTTTCCACAGGATGTTTTTCATGTACTTTTGATACAGCTGAGTGACTACTGTGAATAGGTCCTCCTAACAAGTGGTCTCAAGCAACGGGATGCGTTTTGTAGATCCTAGCATACAGAAACGAAAACATTTCATCTAAGCATTCAAGACACAGTTGCACACAGACTCTGCCTATATGCCTGTATTATGTCTAATGTCATTTTTCACTGTCTCCTAAGTAGCTTGCTTTACATATAAGCAGACAAAAGTATTTGCAGCCATCTCTGTTGAGTAAGGTATGTGGCTCAGCTGGTTAGTATCCAGCTCGGGGAGGAAATGCATGAGTAAAAAGTAATGAGATTAGGGTCTGTGCATGAGAGGAATGCTGGCTTTAGTCTTGACCCTCTCCTTGCATGTGTGGTTGTGAATGCATTACGGAACAGTTCTGAACTTCTGTTTTTTATTAGTCTGAGAAGTGGAAATTAAACTACCTGCCTCATGAGGCTTTTGTCGAAAACCAAATAAAATAATTTGGCAGAGCATTCACTGCTCTGGGCAGTAGCAGTATTATTGTTATGGTTTTAAAGCAACACTTAACACACATACATACAGGTATTCTGTAAAGCACAAAAGTAGAAAGGAGACTATGGAGATGTCCTGAAGGGGTGGAAAAGGAAGTAGGAGATGGACTAAGAGAGGATAATAGAATATATGTGATGTAAAAATGACACTAACTGAGGGACTGTAAAGGGAACAAAACGAGGGAAAGAACAGGTGAGACCAGTGGGGGTGGTCAACAAATGGTGATATATGCAAATGTGTTACAAAGAAAATCATTTACCTTTTATGATAAGCTAATTGTTCCAATTTTCATACTTTTAAACCTTGGAGGATAACGTATTTCGAGTCAAGGCAGTGTTACTGGACTATGGATCTAAACTTTCAGCATATCAAACATACTTTTTCCATATGGAGCTTTGGGCTGAAAAGCCATTCTGCACGAGCCAATCTCACATTATGATGTAGAGATGGGTGTTTCCTTGCAGAGCAGATGTGGTGGTCATACAACCAATCTCGAAGGTTTGCAACACAATTTACTTGTTTCGTGACTTGGCATTGCCAATTGCCGTGACTGCCACCAATTGCTCCCACCCCAGGACTGGCTGGGGAGCAAATTCTGTTGGCAGTACTGCATTCCCATCAAGAAGGAATGTCAAATATGGTGACTCCCATATGATCTTCTGTCCAGCAATGACTTCTCTTACTTTTGGTCACACTGAAATGGTAATACAATCCCCTAGGTAGACTGGCAGGTTCCTTTGCGGAATGGGGCATTCTGAGCTACACAACATGGTGCTAAAGTCTGAGAGAGCAACCAAAATGACCAGTTGAGAAAAAAGGAGTCCTCAGCTGGCAAGAACTACCATCACAACCAGATCAAAATGATCAGGACCAAAGAGAGTAGGTTAGCAGATGGGCCACTGACTACATCAAAGCTACAAAAAAAAAAGAAGGGGAAACTGGACGAATGTTTCTGTTATTGTTCAGGAGAGAGGGTATTCTAACAATTTGCCATAGTCTCCTGACATCCTGGGCAAGCACATTCTTCCTTAGCAGGACCAAGTAATAAATGGTTCTTAGAATGGCCATGGAAATCATTCAATCAAACAGTGATTGTAATATACATACCTCATGATTCTTATGTTTTAGATGTTTATTAAATCTAAAAGTCTCTCTGTGTGTGTGAGTGCATCTATGGGTGTGTGTCTGTATGTGTGCATGAGAGAGAGATGTATGCGACCCTCTCACATAAAGTATAGTGGCAGGACCCTGTGAAGACACTGGAAACCTCCATCGTCAGCTGATCTCCATGTTAACAGCCTAGAATACCCACTTATATCCTGCATTGACATGACAAAGTTCATTGCCATCGATTTTTTTTCCCATCCCATCCCTACAATGCCCCAAGTACAGCATCCCACAGCTTGTAGGTAACAAGAATGAATTCCATACCTGACTTTTTCCAAGATCTTTGAGACCCAAATCATGTGCAAGGTACATCTGTACCCACCTTTAAGTCAATCAATATCTCTCTCTCTCTCTCTCTCTCTCTCTCTCTCTCTCTCTCTCTCTCTCTCCCTCCCTCCCTCCCTCCCTCCCTCCCTCCCTCCCTCCCCCCTCCCTTCCTCCCTCCCTCCTTCCCTAGGTTCTCTGATTTTGCTAACTTTCCAATACCCACTTCAAAGAGACAGACAATATTTGGAAATGGTGCAACTCACATTCCTACATTTAACCCACGGTCTATGTTTGCCTGTCAGGTCTCCTTGCACGTCCACCCCCTGGCTTTAGGTGGTTTCAATCCCTGCTCTGGCCTCCATCTGCCCTGGCACAGAAGGTTGAGCCTGCTTCTCATTGTAACAAGGTTGCACTAATTAGCTGCATTTGATTTTGCATAGGAGAAAAATGCAAATGAATGCAAAGTAGTATGCAAATGAACCGCATCTTGGCTCTCCCAAAGACTGAGCCTGCAATGCTGATGCCAATGACAATGTACATTAATAACCACCTTAGCCAAGCATGCCATGTTTTCAGATGGGGTGAGCATCAGTTTTCTTTTTACTGTAATAATTATGACTTTATATAGAATTCCAAGTGTATTATCCTGGACAAGAAGCCCACTGGTCACAATGCTGTCCTTTCTGGAGAGGATCCTTGGTGTAGTCCGGTTTATTGGGGAATCAGCAGATTTGGAAACCAAATCACATAAACGGTAGTTTAAAATCATACTTTCATTCTGGCAAGGTGGAGTAACCCCATAATCCCAACATTTAAGAGACTGAGCCAGGGGGCGAACTCCAAGTCTGTAGCAAGCCTGGCTTCCATAGTGAGCTCTTTTCTCCGGAAACAAAACAAAGCAAAATCCTCTTTGCTTGAATGAGCTGTTTAACCCACATCTCCAGTCTGCTTGATTCTGAGCCCTGGGCTTCTGAACAGCACACAAATGAGGAGTGATGGAAAAGGTGCTCTGGTCTCTGAGCTACACAAGCAATCAGCCATGTTTGTCTGCTCTCATAGACCTTTCCCTCACCATAAGAAGGGGGTGGATCACATTCCTGATCTCACTCCCTATATCTCTTGTCAGTTCATCAACCGAATCTTTCTAGAACAAAGCAGTAAACATAAAACACAGCCATGTCATGTCATACAAAGAGCTCTAAGACCTCTTATAGGTCCCTTGGAAGGGGCAGAGAGCACTGTCTGCTTCCCAAAATACCATCCTCTGAAAAACAATGGCTTTCCTTCAAAACTCCACCCTGAAGAACTCAGGCCTCCCAGGTAATGACTCCCTTTCTCACCCATTCACCCTCCGGTATTTGCTTAGCTTATCTCTCTTAAACAGACTGGAAGTTTCTCATGAGCAGAAATGATTTCTGAATTCTTAGCAAGTAGAGGAACTCGTGACACAGAGCAGGGGCCTCAGGATATGGGGGGAAATTGGGGAATGAGGGAGAGTATGAGGGGAGGAATAGCAAGAAGAAAGAAGGAGAGAGAGAAAGATTGTAATGGGGAAAGAACGAAAGGAGAGAGGGGCATGGGGCAATGGGGGAGAAAAGGAAGAAAAGAAGAGGGAAAAGAGGGAGGGGCAGGTCCTCTACCTTAGAGAGAAGAGTGGTTTCTCCATGGAAACAGAAGTGTCTGTTTGCTTTAGGATGCCACCAAAGAGGAAAATTGTAAATCACTTTCCAGGCAGGAGGCAGGATGATTTCCCTGGCTTTGACAGCTAAATTTGAAAAACACTTCTATCAGTCTCCATAGATTCTGAGCCTCCTACCTAGACCAGGTGCTATGACAGCTATTAAAAAAAAAAAAAAAAAAAAAAAAAAAAAAAAAAAAAGCCAGACACTCTATTTTACCTTATACATTACTTATAGACAAATAGTGTGTCAGGACCATTTTGTCACACACTTCCCACTCCTAGCTGCAAAGGAGAAAGGAATGGAGTGAGAGAGGGAAGAGGCAAAGGGCAGCCTAGAAGGCAGAAAAGTTTAGGCAAAGCTGACCTACTGGCTATTGTACCAGTCTTTTATTCAGACACAGGTCCCAGAAGTGGAAAGATTTAAGTCTGAAACTCTGCCACTTCTGTGCCAAGCAAAAAGGCCTAGGAAAACTTCTCCACCACTGACCTTCTTGTCTGGGAATGAGTAATTACAAGAACGTAAATTACACACACACACACACACACACACACACACACACACACACACACACACACATATGGCAAAGGATTTTGTTCCTAGCAAGCCTGGGTATAACCCTTTTCCTTCCTTCTCTACCTCTGGTCTTACACAGACCTCTTTGACCTCTCAGTTTCTTTTTTGGGAGGTTTCCATTTCCTGTAGTCAGCTATAGTTTTAAAAGATCAAGGAAAATTCCAGAAGGATTGAATTCTTAGGCTTTTACATTGAGTGCCATTTTTAGCAGTGCAGAGAAACTTCTGATGTGAATCAGGCATTATGGTAGCATAGTCTTGCTTTATGCACTACCTTCTCCTTTAGGACACAGCAAGTTATCATCAGAAAAACCATGCTTACAGAGCTTATAGCCAAGTCATCTTTATTTTAGTTGATAATAGCTCCAAAGCACAAAAAGCAGTAAGGCTGGTGATCATGACGTGACAACGAAACACAGTAAAATACACTCTCTGAGTTCTTGAAAATAGACAAGGAGTTCTTTCTCATGAATCTATAGGAAATTCAATATCTACAGGGTCTGTAGTTTCAGGTGTCATGGGAAATGCCAAAATTTATGTGCTCATAATAGGACACAACAATTATCTCCCAGTTATGGTCAGAATTTGGCTGAGGCTCTGTGGGTGTCTCTGGCTCTGAAGCTCTGGGTAGCTGGAAGCAGAGACTCTATGATCCACATCCAAGGAGGCCACTCCCCCTGACTGTTGGCAGAGTGCCTCATTTCATGGTGACTGTCACCAGGAAGTCCAATTTGTAGTTACAAATTTTTCACATAAAGCTGCTTGCGAATTTTACAGGATGGTCACTGGTTTCCTTTTAATTGGTTGATCCAGATTCTAACTTAGATTAGGGAGTCTCCTCATCATCATTTTTGCCATTATTCTACGAACATAGGGAAAGCATATCAACTTCAGCAATTATTGGGCACCTACTATGTGCCAGACCTAATGCCAAGAGAGTCACCTGAAGTGGCTTAAGCCCTAACAACATGTGCAGGAGAGGACTAACACTACTCCCTTGTTCTGACGCAGAAACGGGGGTACAAGAACTGCCAAGTAAGTGGTGCATATCACAGCATTAGCATGACACACTTGCTGTCTTTACCACATGAAAACACTACTATCTTACTTCTATGCTCACAGAAGATAGGCTTGCAAAGAAAATGACAAATAAGAGCAGGGGCAGGAGGCATTGACTTCTTCCTGCATCCACAAATCTCGCCAAGGCCTTATTAGTTGATTTCTCTGTACATGTGCACAAGTGTGTTTGCCTGGTTGTGATAGTTTAGAGAGGTTTGACCCCCCAAAGATTCAAGTGTTTAAATACTTGGCCCACAGAGAGTGAAGCTATTAAAAGGTGTAGCCTTATTGGAGGAGATGTGGCCTTTTGGGAGAAGTATGTCATTGTTCAGGTGGGCTTTGAGGTCTCACCTATAAGGTCAAGCTACACCCAGACAGTCTTCCCCTGACTACTTTCAGATCAAGATGTAGAACTCCCAGCTCATTCTCCAGTGCCATGACTTCCTGCACAATGCCACACTTCCCACCATGATGATAATGGACTGAACCTCTGAAACTGTAAGCCAGTCCCAATTAAATATTTGCCTTGGTAAGAGTTGCCTTGGCCATGGTGTCTCTTCAGAGCAATAAAACCCTAAGATACTGCTCACCTGTGTGTGTATGCAATGTGTGTCTATATGATATAGAGGGTTGGGTACAACAGAGATGGAAAGATATCAAGCCTTCTCACACTCTACACCGACACACCTCAAAGCTTGCTCACTTGTTCTCATCACTCACGCACCCTCTTATCCACTAGCTTTCTCTCCTGAAAATCAATTAGGTAGTAACCACTGTGCCCACATTTCTACAACCATGTCCCACACTCACATGGTCCCCATGAAGGAAATGTCATCGATTCATTTTGCCAAAAACAGTGTTAGAAGAGTAACCTGATACTTTAAGTCACACATTGTATGACTTGGTATTGACAACTTCTCCCCACATGTGACTGAGTTCAAGCACACAAAAACAGTATTGTGCAAAGCCAGGGAATATGTTTGTGTCTGTGGCCTATTAAAGATAAAACCCCTTTTTCCCAGAACTGACCTCCAACCCCATTTGAGGTATCTCACTCCTTACTGTGGTCACATAGCCAAGTGATCAAGAACAATACAAATTCCACTTTCTTCATTGTCCCCCATTTCTTCTCAGATCCCTCTCTAGGGGATGCCA
This sequence comes from Mus caroli, assembly GCF_978045245.1. Lineage (NCBI taxonomy): Eukaryota > Metazoa > Chordata > Mammalia > Rodentia > Muridae > Mus > Mus caroli. Next base: position 41,901,462 of record NW_028227271.1, read on the forward strand.
CAGAATCTAGCTGCAGTGAATGACCCTAGACTCCTTTGCTTTCTGCTTCTGATGTAGCACAGTCAAAATTTTAGAGGTGTGGAGTTCTTCCTCTAAAGACCATCTTTCTCCATTCTGTGCCTTCCATCATAGTTCTGGGTTCTAGGGCCTATCTAAAGTCTATCTATCCATTATGCCCTCTCCAGTGAAGTTCCCAAAACTCTGCTTCTTCCCTCGCTCGGTCCTTCTGGTCATACCCACCTTGCTATCTTCAAGAGATCATAGGTTCTCTTCTTTGGTTTTAGCTCTTTTGTGTCAATTATGTTCCTATAATGAATCACCACAAAAGTTAAAGGCTAAAAGCGATAACCAAACTTCATTTGCTCCTATCATATGGGTTGGTTTGTTGAGCTGGGATGAGCTTCTGTTCTGCTTCAAGTGGTACTGATTGGGCTCAGCCTAACATTTGCAGTAAGCTAGGGTCATCTGGTGCTGACCTTTGGCAGATCTTTCTCTTTAAGGGCTCCCCTGTGAACTGATGCAGACTTCATCCCATGACATTGAAAATGCCCTAGAGAGTAAGAGCAAGAATTTTCCAAATCATCCCATCCCAAATCACATTTGCTAAAATCAATGGATCACAATTAACCATAAGGATATGTTAGATTAAAAGGAAGTCAGAAAATAAATTGCCTAGATGGAAATAATTTTGAAGCAAAATACACAATAGGATTACAGGAATCTGTAAACCAGCCAATAGCCCACTAGCCCAGCCATCCCTGGGAGGAAAGTCTTCATTCCTTCTTTCTAGAACCCCTCTCTAATGTGCCTTCTGCCTCCTACTGGGATCTTAGCAGGCATAATGCATAGCACTATTTATGATTTTTATTCTGCCATGTTTTTGAGATGCCTCCATGTGAGTGTTAGCTCATCTAGAAAACTTCGCACAAATCTGTATGTTTTTTCTCCCATGGATGGATATTTAATTCAGCCTTCTTTTTTTTAGGATTACAAATATTGCATTCTTTCCTTTGCACATGAGTGTTCTCCAGGGAGCATAATTGGGAGTAAAGTTGCTGTAGTGTAATATTGCCAAGTTACTTTCCAAAGTCAATATAGTCTTTCACAGAGCAAATAGAATTTGAGACCTGAACACAGTTGAAAAACTGGGTTTCTCTTACGTTATACAATTATGTGTTTTAAAAAGCTGTACCAATATATGATTGGAATGAAGCTCCCACCCAATACAAGGATTTTTTTTTTCAGCAGTGTTCCCAAGGGATGGTCAAACAACCCATTCTTGAACTCTTGAAGTCCACAGCGAAGTTTGATTTGTTAACCCTGCCTGCATCTCTCTGCAGAGCGAAAACACATCAGGAAAAGAATAATCCCTCCCTTTGCCTGAGGCCTGTACCAGTCCACTGGTGGAAACAGGTAGAAGACACAAGAAATAAGAAGTAGAGTGCTCAGGGTACAGTCAGGCGGACTGTTCTGCTCCACTAAAGACTTCTGTGTTCTTTTGTGTGTGAAGGAAAGATATTGTAGGGAGTGGGGCAAGAAGGGAGCACAGTCAGTTTCCATCTGGAGGACCCAGATGGCAGAGAGACTGACAATGGAGTAGACATTAGGACTCTGAAAGAATACTCTGATATCCACAATGAATAGGTGCAAATGGGAGGAGGAGGAGGAGGAGGAGGAGGAGAAGGAGGGGGAACTTGTTTACAACCAGAATCAGGAATAAAATAGGCAGTCAGGGCTCACATGTTGTCAATCATTTGGAGCATTTGTTTTGTTATCTAGGAAACAGGAACAATAAGAGTAAAGAAGGTCCAGTAAGATCCCTGTTGAAGAGGGGAAAATCAGGGCATAGACATAATCAAATAAAAGCAATACCAAACTGCAAATTTTTACATAATTCAACATCCAATGTCTACGATTCACTCACAATCATCTGGGATCCTCCAAGGGCCTTAGGTCACTTCTCCACCTCTACTCTCTGCAGCACACACAGCTTGACTTCTGGGTTCTGGCTGACTCCAGTCCACCACAGCTGCTGACCTTTGTGGTCATCCCATGGTACTGGCATCTCCAAAATGCTGCAGTCTTCTGCTACAATTGGGCTGCACAATCACCCATAGCCTCTCATAGTCTCTCTTGATGCCAAACCTCAACTTCTCCACATGACCCCTTCAGTCCTGGACCTTCAATTGTCTATGAGGCTGCACTTTTATCGGTGGTCTCTCCTGACTTCTCAGAGTGCCAAGCATCAGCTGCTCTCTATCATTCCTTTATGCTTTCAAAACTAGTACCACCTGGATGACTCTTCAAGTTCACCTGTCAGTATCAAGTACAAAAGTGTCCAACTCTAGAACACAACTTCTGTGTGCTGACTCTCAGGAAACACTCCCCAGAAGATTTTGTCTCAATGATGCTGGCCTCTTCTTAATCTCTGCTAAATTCTAAGTTCCAGCCAACCCAGCACCGAGTATTCCAGCAAAACAAAGATTTCACTCTAGCCATACTGATATCTTGTTAATTACAGCTGATTCTTTGGCCCCAGCTTGGCAGAATGAAAGAATCATAATTCAAAATAGCAAACATCCCCAATAGAATCTTCAGACTTTTCTCGGGTACTTCACAAGGGAGGCCTCCATCTTCTGCATTGCCTTCAACATTCTTATCTTCCAAGCTCCTACAGAATAGCTTGCCAAGCATTAAACATCCCAAGGCTTTTCTTGTCTAAAGTGCCAAAGTCCTTCCACAACCTTCCCCAAAGCAACAACCCTACAGTCCTGGTACCAACTTGTCTTAGGTTTTCTATCACTGTGGTGAAACACTATGAACAAAAAAGCAAGATGGAGAGGAAAGGACTTATTTGGCTCACACTACCACAACATAGTTCATCGCTGAAGAATGTCAGGGCAGGAACTCCAACAAGGCCAGAACTTGGGGGCAGGGGTTGACACAGAGACCTGAAGGTATAATGCTCAATGACTTGCTTGCCGTGACTTTCTCAGCCTGCTTTCTTTTTTTTTTTTTTTAATATATTTTATTACATATTTTCCTCAATTACATTTCCAATGCTATCCCAAAAGTCCCCCATACCTTCCCCCCTCTCCCCCATTTCCCTACCCACCCATTCCCATTCCCATTTTTTTTTTTTTTTTTTTTGGCCCTGGCATTCCCCTGTACTGGGGCATATAAAGTTGGCAAGTCCAATGGGCCTCTCTTTCCAGTGATGGCCGACTAGGCCATCTTTTGATACATATGCAGCTAGAGTCAAGAGCTCCGGGGTACTGGTTAGTTCATAATGTTGTACCACCTATAGGGTTGCAGGTCCCTTTATCAGCCTGCTTTCTTATAGAACCCAGAACCATTGGCCCAGGGATGACCCCCACCCTCAATGGGCTGGGCCCTACCTCATCAATCACTGATTTTAAATAATTGCATTACAGGCCTGCATACAACCCGGCCTTAGGAAGGTATTTTCTTAATTAAGATTCCCTCCTCTCAGACAGCTATAGCTTGTGTAAAATTGCCATAAAACTATCCAGCATAATTTACTACTTGAAGAGCTAATGTCTGACCCATGAGTAGGATATAAGTCTGAGCAGCAGATATATTTGTGTATTATATATACCTCATATGTTCCTTGTATATATCACCTGATGTTGACCTCATAAGACACCTTAAAATTCAGAGTTTGTGATTGTGTTACTTCACTCAAGATGATGCCCTCCAGGTCCATCCATTTGGCTAGGAATTTCATAAATTCATTCTTTTTAATAGCTGAATCACAGGGCTCCCAATGGAGAAGCTAGAGAAAGTACCCAAGGAGCTAAAGGGATCTGCAACCCTATTGTTGGAACAACATGATGTACTAACCAGAACCCCGGAGCTCTTGTCTCTAGCTGCATATGTATCGAAAGATGGCCTAGTCGGCCATCAATGGAAAGAGAGGCCCATTGGACTTGCAAACTTTATTTGCCCCAATATAGGGGAATGCCAGGGCCAAAAGAATGGGAATGGGTGGGTAGGGAAGTGGGGGGCGCTATGGGGGACTTTTGGGATAGCATTGGAAATGTAATTGAGGAAAATATGTAATAAAAATATTAAAAATTAAAAAAGAAAATTCAGAGTTTAATGGCATGGAATCTTCCACTCATGTCAGAATTATGTCAGAATTCAAAATGTTACCAATTTTAGAGCACATTGGATTTCACATTTTGAGATTATGAGTACCTAACCTATAATATTGGTGGTGGCAACTCTTCTCTCTCTCTCTCTCTCTCTCTCTCTCTCTCTCTCTCTTTCTCTCTTTCACACACACACACACACACACCTTGACATCTTACCCTTCTACTACTAAGTTATGACAAAAAAGAAGAAGAAGAACAAGAACAAGAACAAGAAGAACAAGAAGAACAAGAAGAACAAGAAGAACAAGAAGAAGACTACAGAAAAGTCTTTCTAGAAACAAAATCTCCCTTGAGAACCACTCCAAAACTACACACCAAGGAAAAGAAGGAGGGATTCCCAGAGGCAGCTTGGCCTCCACATTGAGGTGAAATGCAAGCCCAGTATGTTCCATATTTGCTCCCTGTATGACATGAGCTGCCTGAATCTAGGATCGTGGAAGGACGTTGGGGCTTTGAGCAAGTTCTGTTTCCTACCCAGTCCTCACTCAGTCTTTCACCTGGAGCAACTCCTGACACACAGAAAGTCTGGGGTATGTAAATCACTCCTGGCTGGCTGAATGTACTCTGTAGACAAGGCTACCAGGATTCAGATGGCCTGCCAGGGCTCTCCATGCACCAGGCTCTGGTCTTAGAAGCGAGAAGTGAATCCTTCTCTCCTACTACAGCAACAATAGTAACAGGCACAGGAACAAAAGCCCAAATGCAATGAAAGCAGGGAGTTGCTTGGTCTGCCCAACCTCCCTCCACCCCTGGAGCTGCTGAGCCCCTGGTATTTAAAGTGAAAGGTAAAACTGTGGGGCAGGCTGCTGGCCCTGCAGCTGCCAATTTCATCTTCGAGAAGGGCCTCATGATACCTGCATGTTGCCAATACCCCTGCCATGCCTGACATCAAGCCATTACACTCTCTGTAAGAAGACCTGATTATGCCACAGGGCACAGCTGACAGTTTTTCTTTTTCTGAGTGAGGCTCCATGGGGTTTTAATTCCCCCTCCCTCCTGAGGTCCCCATCCCCTTGTCTGAGTATTTCACCCACTCCTGGCTCTGCCATCTCTGTCAACATTACAGAGTGGGGGATATAGTGGCATTACGGTTGCCATGGCTAACTCTAACAGCTATATTGATTTCTTGGTTACATCTGCTCCAAAGGTACCATCGAGAATGGGCCCCTAAGGGTCTGGAAAGATAAAAGAAGAGAAAACATAAATGGACTTATTTTTTTTCCCTTCAGGAAATAACTACAAACAAATTAGCACTTGTCCAGATTCAGAAGCACTTACTGCAAGTGCTCCTGAGCCGCAAGCAAAGCCATACAGGACATAGGATGTACAATGCAGATAAAAACCTCATGCCAAAATCCCAGAGAAAAAAAGGGGTAAGTGAATGCACATACAGGACCAAGAAAGTAGCAGATAGACTCTCTATAACAAGAAGACACTTACTGGCCGGGTAAAATGGAAATATTTACATCACAAATCCCCCATCAGCAGCAGGGAGTTAATAACATCTTTCCCATAGGATGGTGGTGAAGAATGTGAAAATTCCCAGCAGAACATCTGCCACATACTAACACTTCATTGATCTTCCTTTTACAGTGCAAGGGAGAAGGTCCTGCTCAGAAACCAGCATGGCCTTAGCATGACAAATACCAGGAAGGAGTGAAAAATGGGGAATCATCGCAACAATTTTCTATATTGCCAGGAAGATGAGCAATCTGTCAACTGTATGCAGGTCCTCTAAGACACAAAGAGCCAATAGAATAAGGAGTCCATGTGAGACACTTGGCTGTTGTCTATGTTCCCTTCTGCATAAGCCCAGAGCTAACACCAATGGTTCCTTCATGGCTAATGCCATGGAGATCAAGATGCCCGTTCTACCAAGAGATGAGCCAAGAGAATAAAGAAGAAGAAATAGAAAAATGTGATAGTTTGTATATGCTCGGCCCAGAAAATAGAACTATTAGAAGGTGTGGCCCTGTTGGAGTAGGTGTGTCACTGTGGGTGTGGTCTTTAAGACCCTCATCCTAGCTGCCTGGAAGTCAGCATTTGACTAGTAGTCTTAAGATGAAGATGTATCCAGGGATCCGTCCCATAATCAGCTTCTAAACGCTGACACCATTGCATACACTAGCAAGATTTTGCTGAAAGGACCCAAATATAGCTGTCTCTTGTGAGACGATGCCGGGGCCTAGCAAACACAGGAGTGGATGTTCACAGTCAGCTATTGGATGTATCACAGGGCTCCCAATGGAGAAGCTAGAGAAAGTACCCAAGGAGCTAAAGGGATCTGCAACCCTATTGTTGGAACAACATGATGTACTAACCAGAACCCTGGAGCTCTTGTCTCTAGCTGCATATGTATCGAAAGATGGCCTAGTCGGCCATCAATGGAAAGAGAGGCCCATTGGACTTGCAAACTTTATATGCCCCAATATAGGGGAATGCCAGGGCCAAAAGAATGGGAATGGGTGGGTAGGGAAGTGGGGGGCGCTATGGGGGACTTTTGGGATAGTATTGGAAATGTAATTGAGGAAAATATGTAATAAAAATATAAAAAAAAAAAAAAAAAGATGAAGATGTAGAACTCTCAGCTCCTCCTGACCCATGCCTGCCTGAATGCTGCCATGTTCCTTCCTGGATAATGGACTGAACTTCTGAACCTGTATGTCAACCTCCTATAAGACTTGTCTTGGTCATGGTGTCTGCTCATAATTGTAAAACCCTAACTATAACAAAAGGGCAGGTTAATTGATCTAGAGCACTTACAAATCACAGGCAGACCTCAGTTGCCAGAGCAATGAGAGAATTGGTGAAAATAGTGCTCTTTGACCAAATTTCAGCATCCACATGCTTACACTAGTGGTACAAGCACCTTCACTCCATGGCTACATCCCTGAGATAAGTATCTCAGGTCAATGTCACAAATGTCCCTGCCTCCTTGCATATCTTGCTATTAGACCAGTGTTTCTCAACCCTCCTAATGCTGAGACCCTTTAATACAGTTCCTCATGTTGTAGAGACCTCCTTCCCCCACACACACACAACCGTAAATGTTTCCTTTGCTATTTTGTAATTGTAATTTTGCTACCATTGTGAATTTAGTGTAAATATCCATGGTTTCAGGCGACTCCCCATAGACGAGAAAGTTCCTGCAAGAGAATGGACTGAAGGACCCAAGAGACGTTTCCACTTTAGTTTTTTTCTCACTTTCACACTCAAACACAAAAGTACCTGAACACTGGCTCATATGAAAAGGCCTGGGAAAGCCCCTGGACCATTGGAAGAAGTGAAGGATGAAAGGGGGAAAGCACCTGGACTCAACCCAGCCTGGTGCTGGCCATCTGCATGCCTATCACATGATGTCCTTCTGGGAAGACTACAGCTCCCAGCTTCCCTGCAAGGGGTTTTAGGGTCCTTTAATTAGGTTTGGGCCAATGGTGTATGAGCAAATGCTAAAGAGCCACTTCTAATCTTAGCCGTGTAAAGCATCCCATGACCTTGTGGCCTTTCTTTCTCTCCCATGGAGATGTTAGGAGGCCATACATTTCAAGTGGGGAAGTTGCATGATGGGGGCTGCATAGCACTTCAAAGGACCACAATGTGGTAAGCAAGAGACAGTTGCTATGCTAACCCACTGAAACTCTGGGGTCTGACTCTTGTTGCAACTGCAGGCGTCGAAACTGCAGGAGTAGCTCTTCGGTATTGCTAAAAGCATGGTCCACAGCCAGGCACCATCAGCCTCATCTGAGAACTCATCTGACACACAGGTTCTCAAGCCCTATCCAAAGCTACAGAAGCAAAAACCATACCATACACAGGGTCAGCTGTGCTTTCAAATGACTGACAAGGCCAAAATATGATATCCAGTAGCTTAAGATGAGCCTCAGTTTCCTCTTCTACATTCTAAAGATAAGACTACCATCCTGTGGCAAATTGAACAATATACCACGTGGTGTGTTGCAAGTGAAGAGTCTAGCTGGTAGCCAACAGTCAGGTATCAGTCAATGTTAGCTCCCAATGAGTGCTTAGTTAGGTTCTGGGAGCCATAGGTCATAGGACTGCCAGGGAAGTAGTAGATGCTATAACATACCTACCTGTGGACAGTGTGATAACTCAGGAATTCCTGTCCTTGTCCAATCTCTTCCACCTGAGGGTTGGGTCAATCTTTAACTCACTCACAGTGAATAGAATGTTCTGAGGGAGAAGTCTTTGATGATCTCGGTGCTGGCATTCCTTGGCTTTTGGTTATATCACTCCAGTGTCTGACTTTCTGTGCTTGCCTCTCTCCTATTCTATCTTTTGTACAAGCATGTGCCCCTGGAGTATGCCACCATGGTACCATCCGGGATGATCCCATCTCAAGAGCCCTAACTGCAAAAGTCTTGTTGGTCATGGTACTGATTTCCAGGATATAGACATTCATTGTGGGGTGTCATGATTTTGATGCAATAAAGGGTCCAAAGCCAGAAATGGGCCATATTCAGCTTCATCTACCCCTGACCAAGGCAACTCCTTCCATGCATAACACAGTATAATGGTTTCACATGAGATTTTGAATAGAGAATCAATAGTGTGTAACGGTAAAACCATAGAGCTTTAGAATTAGCTAAACCCAATTCAAACTTGAACCACTTACAAATGTGTAACGTTAGGCAAATGTAGGCAAATGACTCAGCCTCTCTGAAGCTCATCTTATCTCATGAGGATTTACAAGGGCTCAGCTCTTTCTGAGTACAATGCACCTACTCAGGACCTGGGACTCAATGGATATGCAAAGTATGCTACACAGCAAGGGCTCAGAAAGATCCACCATTATAACCTGCATTTCTGTGGCTGGCCTTGGTCACCACAACCTCTCATAGTTCTATTCATCTTGGGGACTCTTCCCCTGCTCAGAAAGGACAAAGCTAGAGGGGAGAAAGGGCTCACAGAAAGAACTCACAGGTATGTCCTGACTTCTGACTTTGCAATGTGACATTATCTACAAAGTTCATGGACAAGGACTATGCTTGATTGAGTTATCATTGAACCTACCGCGTTGTCGCTCACCAACAAGGTTCACAATTCCCTAGCACCCTGAGGCCAGTTCCCAGGCTATATGACTAAGCTCCTCTTAAGAGAATTCAGAAAGGCCCTTCTTTGAGGCAGCTATAGAGAAACTAGCACAGCCCACTGCCTCTCTCCATGCTCCCAGATCAGGACTGTCTGCAAGCTTGCCTAGACCCATCATCATCACTCCTGTCTTGGTGTGCTCCTGTCAGCCTCAATGTGGAAATAGGAACATCTTCATTCAGACCCTTCTTCACATGGTGCAGAGTCATGAGACACACTCCTGAAATATGACATTCCCGACAGATGAGAGATGACCGCATCCGTGAATAATCTAGAATGTTTTATGCATAGGGGTAGAGGAGTTTACGTCATAAAGCCTGGGATCTAGCCTCAGGGTGTTTGGGAATTGTGGGTCTTGTTGGGAGTAAAGGTGGGGTAGGTTCAATAACTCCATCAAGCACGACTCTTGCCCATAAACGTTGTAGATATTGTCACATTGCAAGGTCTGAAGTCGGGACATACCTGTGAGTCTAAACAAAAGTGAGAGACAATAAAGTCTAATATTAGGCTTTTTAGAACTTCCAGGCACCGACTGGAAGAAAATATTTGTATCCACAACTAGTGTTAGAATACATAACATAAAAACTTCTTATACTTATTGATGGAGATGCCTTTCCGAGGCAGGAGACACTTGGGTACATACACACAGAAGATGCATGCACTCAACACAGGAGCCAGACTGCAATCATTAGCCATGAGAGAGATGGAGATTACTGCTCTAGTGAAAGGCCATGTCACACTCATAAGAGGGATCAAGTTTAGATTGTCAATGCCAAGTCCAGATGGAGACTTGGGCAACTGAAGGTCTCAGTCATGGGGGAGTGGAAAATTATACAATCACTTGAAGAAACTGGTTCTTGCTTGCAGAGCTAAAAATACAGTTTGCATATGACCTAACGTTTCCATTTCTAGGTATTTCCCCAACACATATGTTCAGAAAAGGGCTTGTGCTTGGAAGCTCATGGCAATCTTATTCATTGTCACCACACACTAAAAACAACTGCATGTCCTTTCACAAGGGAAGAGTAGACAGTGCAGGTGAGTCAGGCAGTGGAATTGTCAACATCTGTGAAAAACGGTTGATAATGTATACCATGTAGGAGAATCTCAGAAACCTTAAACCAGACATAAAACAATAAAAATGATCCCAGTTCTAAGAACTGTTATGGAAGACTAGGTGAGTTCCCAGTGACAGAAATCAAACCCTGATAATCTCTGTCAAAAGTGGGGAGGGAGCCGGGCGTGGTGGTGCACACCTTTAATCCCAGCACTCCGGAGGCAGAGGCAGGTGGATTTCTGAGATCAAGGCCAGCCTGTTCTACAAAGTGAGTTCCAGGACAGCCAGGGCTATACAGAGAAACCCTGTCTCGAAAAGCAAAAAAAAAAAAAAAAAAAAAAGTGGGGAGGGAGAGAAATCACAAATACCCATATGGAAATTGTGTGAGTTGAAGGACAAACCCTATAGTCCTGCTTGGAATGACAGAATATGGGTGTAAATAGATGTAAGGCTCAATAAATTATATACTTTGAATCCTCCTGGTTCTTAGAAGTGCTGGACTCACAGCAAGAACCATGATACCAGGACAGAAAATAGGACTTAAAAATTGGTGATAGTTTGGGGAAATCTCCCTGCTAAGCTGAGCTATTAATTTGGTGTCTTCTCTGAGGAATAGCAAGTCACCCAAAGTATTCCTGGGCAAAGCTGACTCCCCTACCCTTAATTCCTTCTGATTTGGATGGAAAAACAAAAAAGCCTGTTTAGCTGGTACAGGCACATTTCTAGTAGGAAAGGATGGAGACTGTGCTTTAAGAAGAATGGAAACAGGTGTATTACACCCTAAAAGGTTTGGCTGCATTGGTGGTCCACAAGACCAAGTTGCTGAAGTGGGAACTTAGAAGCTATGTGATGCAACCATTGTCATGAGGATCAGACTGACCCTATAAGCAGTGATCTCTCAAAGGAAGAACAGTGTTCAAGAATCTAAGTCTAAAGTGGAGGACTCCATCCGGTCCCTCCCCTTGAAACCCAGGAAACATTGCAAAAGAGGGGCAGGAAAGACTACTGCAGTCAGATGGGATTACCAGCACCCAGAACAGAACAGAATATGATCCACTAAATCAACTAAGGGTCCATATGGGCTCACAGAATCTGAAGTGCAAATACAGGACCTGCATGGGTCTGCACTAGGTCCTCTGCATGTATGCCATGGCTGTGAGCTTGGTGGTTTTGTGGAACTCCTAATAGCAGGAGTGGGTATGTCTCTGACTCTTTTGCCTGCTCTTGGGAATCATTTCCTCCAGTTGGGTTGCCTTGTCCAATTTCGATATGTGGGCCTTTGCTTTGTCTTATTGTATCTTGTTTTGTAGTGTTTTCGTTGTTGTCTCTTGGAGGCCTGCTCTTTTCTGAATGGAAATGGAGAAGGAGTGGATCTGGAGAAAAGGGGAAGTGGCAGCAGGGGTAGGGGGCAGAGGGAGCTGGGAGGAGTGGAAAGAGCGGAAACTGTGGTCAGGTGATCAGGATATGTTCCATGAGAGAAGCAGTGAGTGGGATGTAAAGTGAATAGGTATAATTGATTAATTAAAAAGAATCTGGGTCAATGCTCACCCCTACCCCCATTCCATTCCTTTACCAGCTTTATTAGTATACTACATCTACATACTTATCTTTCTGGAATGTTCTGTCCTCTTCATACACTGTGTCTCATTGCTCCCAGTGATAAACACCATTTATCACTGCAGCTGAGACCCACTGGACAGGCACTGGCAATTGCTTGGGTTGGCTTCCAATGTTGCACTCTCACCTCAATGAGCTCCACCCTTCTGGCATGGGAGAACAGTCAAAATTCTTCCATCCATGGGTCCCAGTTTCTGCCCTATGTGATTATGATCTGTATTTCTCACATGGTGCAAAGTCTTCTCCTAGGAGTCCTACAGGCATACATGCAAAGGACATCCTCCTGGCACCATACCACTGGGTTTGAAGTGTACTTCTTAGGCTTCCACAGCTGGGCACCAGCCTTCCTAGACATATAGAGATGCTTTCTGTGATGGCTTGAGTGAGAAATTCTCTCTCTCTCTCTCTCTCTCTCTCTCTCTCTCTCACACACACACACACACACACACACACACACACACACACACACATCAGCTCAAGTATTTGAAGACTTGTTCCCTGGTCAGGGGTGCTGTTTGGTAGGTTCAGGAGTCACAGCATTATTGCAGAAAGTACATCACTGAGAGAGAGGACTTTGAGATTATACAAGTTCACTCTACTCCCAGTTCATTTGTTCTTCCTCATACTTGTGGTGAAACTATGATTTCTTAGCTTACCCTTCCCAGAAGCCATGCCTGCCTGCTGCAGTACCTCCCCTTCAAAATGGACTCTTAACCCTCTGGGACCATCAACCCAAATAAACTCTTTCTTCATCACATTCATGGAAAATTAACAGTACACTTACTTTTGCATGAAAAACTGCCCACAGCTTCTTTTAAAGAGGGTACTATTCAGCTGAGGGAAAGAAAGAAAGAGAGAGAGAGAGAGAGAGAGAGAGAGAGAGGAAGGAGGAAGGAAGGAAGGAAGGAAGGAAGGAAGGAAGGAAGGAAGGAAGGAAGAAAGAAAGAAAGAAAGAAAGAAAGAAAGAAAGAAAGAAAGAAAGAAAGAAAGAAAGAAAGAAAGAAAGAAAGAGGAGGGAAAAGAGAAGGAGGAGGAGGAGGAAGAGGAGGAGGAGATTTCCCTCTTACCCAGGAGCAAGCAGACTAGGGTTGCAAAGTACCAACATTTAAGGACTCAAGGGTGCTTCAGTAGGCTTCAGAAGAAACAAGAAGGACCACCCTTTTGTGCTTTCTCTTTGCCTGTGAGTCAGAAGTCAGGGCAGGGTTGAGATGTATGGATCTCAGTCAGAGTGGGAGCCAAGGTGTAGGAGGCCCCCGTGGTCAGAACAATCAGCTCTGAATTACTGTACATGGAACAGCATTTGATTTTCTCTGAAGGGGAAAGGACCCACTGTTTCATTCTCAATGAAGCCTGTTGGGTTCCCAGGCACAGCTACATAATGAGCAAGGCCCATGTCAAATGAACATGTGTGTTCAAAGAAGAGAAAACAGCTTCCTCTTCCTCCATGCTCTTGACTTGTTATGGTGGGTTGGGCTTCACAATTAGATGTCATGCTCTCTCACAGCCCAGGGGACATTTGAGGAGAGAAACAGGTCCTCATAGATGTGCATAGCTGACCCGAGAGAGGTACTTGGGAACCCAATCTGATCTCGCTGGACTTAGGGACAGAAGTCAGGTTCCACCTGGGGGCCAGGTAGCAGGGCACATGGGAACCTGTTTATGGGAGGGAAAAAAGAGGAAAAAGAGGTGCCTCAACAATGAAGCACAGAAAACGAAGACAATCAGTAATTTCTCAATAAGATGGCCACCACAGATCAATCAACCCCAAGCGTAACGTCATCTCATTTCTAGTGTCGTTTTGACAAAATGTTATGAGCCTTTTTGTTTACTGTCCCACCAACCTGTGTCCAAGGTTTTGGCTCTCTGTCTTTGGTCACACTGTTTAGGCAGCATGCCTTTCAGACCATGTTCTGCTAATTAGGCTAGCCACTTGGCAACCATGGACTCTTGCCATGTTTCATATGCTCTTCATTGCCTCATGTGCCATCCAAGAAGGGTGTCTTTAAACTCACACAAGCCTGGAAGGAGACCAAGCTTACCAGCACATCCTCACATGATGAGAGGACAGACAGAGGCATGGAGACATTTTTTTTCTTTCTTTTCTTATTTATTTATTTTTATTAGATATTTTCTTTATATACATTTCAAGTGCTATCCCGAAAGTTCCCTATACCCACCCCCCACCCTGCTCCCCTACCCACCCACCCACTCCCACTTCTTGACCCTGGCATTCCCCTGTAATGGGGCATATAAAGTTTGCAATACCAAGGGGCTTCTCTTCCCAGTGATGGCCACCTAGGCCATCTTCTGATACATATGCAACTAGAGACACAAGCTCTGGGGGTACTGGTTAGTTCATATTGTTGTTCCACCTATAGGGTTGCAGACCTCTTCAGCTCCTTGGGTGCTTTCTCTAGCTTCTCAATTTGGGGCCCTGTGTTCCATCTTATAGATGACTGTGAGCATCCCCCTGCCCCCCTCGGCTCACCACTCAGCTCATCTGCAGTGCTATCCCAAAACTGGGATTCCAACCCATTTACCCACAGAGCCCACTTACCAAGTGCTTTGCACAATATGAAGCCCAGGAGGCAATGAGCAATGGCTTCCTTTATTTCATCCTTAAAATAAACCAAAGGGGTTGGGCCTTCCATTCTCTGAGATCATTTTAGGCAGTGGATGTAAGAACTCGGAGGAACTTGCCCAAATACCTTCTCTCATCCACCAGCCCTCAAGCAGTGGAACTGACTCCCAGAGAGGAGCGCATCTGGGCTGTAAGAGGCAAAGGGTTGAGCAACAAGGGACTTGTGACAGAAGGGCCCTGCATAGATAAATACTTTGCAAGTCTAGCTTCATACAGAATGTGAACACTTGGCTTTAAGAGATTTAAATGTGGCAGCAACAATGACCCCAGAATGCTAAGATCATAGATTATCCAGACCGGATGTCAGCCTGGCTATGGAATTAAATTCTCAGTTGAAAGTAAGAAAACCAAAGCAGTGGGAAGGAAGTAGCTACCCAATACTCCTCAAGCACGGTTTGGGGACCGGACAACCCTGAAAATAGGGAAATGGTGAAGTCGTGTTGAACAGATGTCAAAATTGCCATGTTTATAAATCAACTTGCACAAACCTTATGGCGAGCAATGGGACAGCCATCATTTCTTGCTTGGGCTAAGACCTAACAATGATGCCCTTTTCAAACATCTGAGTTACAAGTTTAAAAACAAAAAAAAAAAACCAAACAAACAAACAAAAAGACCCAAAAACCCACTGTCTTTAGAATTTGACAGAACTTCATTTGAAAATGTCACTAACTGGCTATGTGACCTTAAGTAAACTAATTTCCCTAAGATACTATTTCTTCACCAGCAAAGGAGCATTAGTGAGATCACCAAAGTTTCTGGACTTTACAATAGAAGTTCCAGAGCAGGAACATACTTCATGGACAAGCTGGCACACAGTAGGTGTTCACCCAAGGCATTTGAACACATCGGCAGCCGAGTCAGATAGGTAGATAGCACTTGGGCAAGGTCCTATCTGCAGGAGGATGTATACATCTCTGCCTAAAGCTCATGGAGGAAAACCAACCAAATGTGGGGAAGTCTGAGATGGGTCACTTCCCACTGTGACCCAGGAAAGCAGGCTGGGAGGTCCGAGATGGGAGGCAAAGAAGGGAAGTTGAGGAGGAAGATTAAGTATGAGAGAATTTCCATTTCTGGAGGTTTTATTCTTTTTTTTTTTTTTCTATTTAAAGGCTTGCTCTCTGATTGATGAACCCCATTTTGGGTCCCTGTTCTTAGTAGGAACCCATATCCAGTAAGAACCAACTTGCTTGGAAAGTCCACTGGGGTACTATGGCTCTGGCCTGGGTTCACAGATTGAGTGCCTTAATTTGAATAAAAGCACTAGAGGATTTCCAGGGGAAACACCAGGGCAGCCTTCTAACTGCTGCTGATCTTGTGACACACAGAGAGTCCAGAAGGTTCTTCTTGGATGACTTTACTCAGCAGATACGTGCTGGTGTCCCACCCCTGCTAGGCTTGGGCTCTGCCAGGGAACCATCCTGGACATCTCCCCAGCCACAACCCAGGAGGGGCCATAGATACAGGGATCAAAGGTTATGCCTCTGAACTGGTAAGGGCTCTTAAAGAATGAACCCTTCCAGGGACAGCAGGATGCCTAGGGGACACTTGATTGGGAGCATGTAGCATCTTGTGACTGCTATCACAAAGTGCTGACATCTGGGTGACTTTAGACAACAAAGATGAACTATGAAAACAATGTGTGAGTGAGTCCTGTTCTTCCTGAGTCCACAAAGACCACCTCTTCCTCATACCTGCTAGATCCTGCAGTCCATGGCTTGTGGAAGCATCAGTTACATTCCTGCCTCTCACTTCCTATAACCTTCTTGCCATATGTATTCTTCAGTGCAACCCTAGCTGAACTTAGCATCTACAAAGGTCACATTCACAGGTTCTGAAGGTTAGGATTTGACCTTACCTTCAGGAGTGTAACAGTTAATCATTATTATCTTGGCTGCGTTTACAATCCCTAAGAGGCTGACCACATTCTGGGATTGTCTAAGGGCCACAGAAAATTAAACAAAGGGGGAAGACTCCAATCTAAGGGGGATGTTGCTAGAAGACCAAACTTTTACTTTTCCCCACATCTCATCTCCTTGATTTAAGCTGTTTTCCTCCACCTGCCCTTTAATGATAGACGAACCCTTCCGACACCATACACTGAAATAAATTCTTTCTCTTTTAAGTTTCTGTCAAGGTTTAGTAACAAAAGCTATCTCAGACAGGAAATCAGTTCCACACATTACACACAGAGCAACAGAGTGGCATAGGCAGTGGCAAAGCCCAGGCCAGGCAGGAAGAAGCCAGCCTGTCCCAAGCTGGGCAGGAAGGAAGTCCCGTGGGCAGCAGGCTGATCATGTTGTACCAGGAGAGGGAGGAGAGAATGATCAAGGAACTGACCAGCTCTTCCTCCTCTGATAAAGTTGATCATTGGTCCTAGCTCATACTGGTGTTTGTCCCAGAGAGGAGGCTGTCTTGACAGGGAGTCTTATACCAGGTTCTTCCACACTTTAAAACAGCACCCCACTTGTGACTGACCTGACACTCTATGGCTTTCAGATGGGAGAAAATTGTTCTCAGCAGTAAAATGGAGACTGAGGATAAAGTGTCCCTGTGATATCCTGGCAAACATCAGAAGAGAATAGGGAGCATCCTTCTGTCAAAAAAAAAAAAAAAAAGGAAGTAGGGTATCTTAGGGTGCAGGAGCAAAGGGTTATTTATGTCAGATATAAATGTTTCTCTTCTGGGTAGGCTTCTTCTGATCTAAGGCTACCCGCTATTCATTCCCAAATAGCTATGTAGAACATCTCTTCTGTGTACTTCTTCCTAACAGACAAGCCAAATCTCTGTTTCCTAGAGATTATTGTACCATGGGCAAAGAAATGGGCAGAGTAGCTGAAACATGTGAGGCACTTGAAAAAGCACCAAGCTCACTACAGGACAGTAAAGCTATCCAGAGGACTCACGGACATCATCAGATGCTGGGAAGTCTGAATGTTACCATGGGGATATTGTTATCTGGCCCAGAGGAGGAACTGAGCAATGAAAAGAAAGAGGAGTCATCATTTACAAAGAACCGGGGGCAGAATTCTACCCTGAACTGCAGTTAGAGGGGAGAGAGAACAGGATGACATCAAGGAGATGATGAGCCAGAGTCCAGGGTGTTATTATTATTTAAGGCCCATCTTTGTAAAATGTGAGAAACTTAGGGCTTGAGAAGCTGTTGGGGTCTTGTAGTAGGACTTCCATTTTCGAAGGTTGCCTAGCTTTGCCTTAAGAATAACTATTGAAAGGTAAAGCAGAAATGGGAACAAGAATCCAATGG
The DNA here is from genome assembly GCF_978045245.1 of Mus caroli. NCBI lineage: Eukaryota > Metazoa > Chordata > Mammalia > Rodentia > Muridae > Mus > Mus caroli. The sequence continues at coordinate 41,919,329 of NW_028227271.1, forward strand.
CTGTGTTAATAATTTAGGCAAGGGGAATGTGGCTGGACCATGGTAAGAACAGGGGAGAAATGTGAAACTGTCATTTTGGATACGTTCTGCTCATAGATTGGACACGTAAGAGGACAGTCCAAGAAGGGCTTATTCCAAACTCTAATAGGGACTGAAAAATGCAGGATCAGGAAACTGCAAGAGAGGAAATGGAGAAGACCTTCAGTATCTGAGGCCATAAGACACTGAGCAGAAGCACGGAAGAAGCAATTGGGGGACATTTGACAGAAATCAGGCCTGACAAAGGAATGTTCCAAGTACTTGACTGCAGATAGGAGAGGGCAAACAAGGATCAAAGCTATGGATAGGAACAATCTGGAAGACAGACAAGGATTTGGGTTACAAGAAGTCGGTTTTCTTCCCATAGTGCTCCAACTGGGATTTTAGGTAGGTTGTCTCCCTGTTCTGATTCCTAGACTCCTCTAGGACTCAAAATAACAGCTCATGGCTTACTATCTCCAATCTCTGAATTCTAGTATCAGCTTCACTAACTTTTAAGTTCCTGATGCTGCTGGCTAGGAGGAGTCCTGTAAAGACAGGCCATGCCTTGGAACTCATTCTAGAACACAATGCTCTTCTCTGTAGATTATCTCATTTTTCTCTGCCACATTGCACCAAAGCCCTTGGATTTCTGGACTTCCACCCTTCTAAGCAAACCTTTGTTTGAGTGTTCCCAGTCCCAAGGCACACACAGTCACCCTCCCTGCTCTAGTCCCTTCTTTAGACCATTCTCCACTCAGAAGCCACAGTGATTTTAAAATAAAAGCCTGGTGTCTCTCAAACCTGTGGGCCCACCTCCCCTTTCCCCACAGTGCCAGCTCCTTCAAACCTTGGCTTGACTATCCTGTCCCCAGAAAGAGACTCGGTTGAAGCCCATGCCAAACGGATGTGTTCTGCTTTAAACTCTTTCCCTTCATTGCTTATCTTTGTTCTTCTTAACCCAAATTAGTTATCTCCTTATATTTCATCTGAAATTTGACTCTGATCTGTGTCCGCCACTGGCCACATGCTCAGCTGAGCAGAGCCTCATCCATCTTGTGTCATCATGTCGATCTCCAGAACCAAGCTGGTGGTGAACCAAGAGCAGGTGTCCAGGTGCTATTTAAATAAATGCACATTTGCATAAATATGTAAAATACTTAACAAGACTTTTTAAAGAAAGAGGAAAGGAAAAAGGAAGGAAGAAGAAAGGGAGGGAAGGAAAGGAGAAGGGAGAGAAAGAAGAAAATAAAGACAAAAGTTTAAAAGGAGGGAGGAAAGGGTAGGGAGGTGAGGGGGAAATGAGGAAAGAAGGAAGAAGGGAAACAAGGAGGAAAAAAGTAGAAAAGAAAGGAGGCTAATTTTGCTTATTTGAACATTCTTTAGTGGTTATATGTCACTCTTTTTTTATTGGATATTTTATGTATTTACATTTCAACTTTTATCCCCTCCCCAGCTTCCCCTCTGCAAACCCCCTATCTCATCCCTCATCTCCCCTGCTTCTATGAGGGTGATCCCCCACCCACCCACCCACTCCTGCCTCACTGCCTTAACATTCCCCCATGCTGGGGCATCGAACCTTCACAGGACTAAGGACCTCCCCTCCCATTGATGATCTATGTCACTCTTGAAAAAAAAATTACTGACATTCTGTTTCTGTGTTTAGAGAAAACTGAAAGAGGCTTCAAGGTCAGTCGAGGTGACTATCAAAGGGGAAAGCATTGAGTAAAGAAGGCTTCCAGCGGAGGAAGGCCTGGAAAAAGGTGGTCCCTGCAGGCTGGGAGGACATTTCTTCTGCTATGTGTTCACAGTGACCTGGACATTATTCCAAGACCCACCTCCTTCAGAGAGAGAATGACAACATTCTGCCAGGATTCTTGGGAAGATCTGCTTGGCGGTCTCTGAAAGAGGCCTCTTGGATTCTATTTCCTTCATTCCAAAGTGTCCCTGGAAGCTCTCTGCCTCAGAAGACCCAGGAGGAGCATGTGGCTCTGTGTCACCATATGTTACCATATTTGGATGATCAGAGGGAGAGGGCCTGGGAGGACAGCCAAACTGCTCTTTTCTGGGTGGCCCTAAGTGAGTCACTTCACCTCAGAACTCTAGCTGCATGTAAACTGGAGTTCTGATTCTCTCACCCCATATACCTCTAAGAGGGCAAGAGTAAAGATATTGTTTTCTAGAAAGCAGCCATTCACAAACATCAGCAATACAAGTTCTGCAGGACTAGAATCCAGTGTACGAGTTCATGCCTGTGCTAGGAGTAAAAACAAAACAAAACAAGTGTTCTTGCTCACAGGTCCAGGACCTCTGAAGTTCCATGGCCAGGGCAGAAGCACAAGAGATCCTATTCTCAAGGACCTCTCATTGGAAGCTATTAGCCTACCGGCAAAAGTGTTCTCAGAGTAAGCCACCCTCTAGACACTCAGAAACAGTTCTAGATCAATTACAATGGACCACAAATGAGACAGAGAAAGCTCACTGATCACCTGAAAATCTTGACTGGCCACCCAAGCTAAGCCTTGAGCTTGGCTCCTTCCCTGAGTCTCAGATATGTGGTTCTCAGTGAGCTCCGTAGGCTATAGATATCCCTGTGTAGTCTTGTGCTAGGGGTGGAGGAACTTGAGAGCTTATTGTTCTCTGGATGGAAAAAAAGAAAAAGAAAATTGTCTAATAGCCATGTTCTGCTGTGACTCTGACCCATAGGATTGCTTGGCTAGCAACAGGACAAGTAGCCTCCAGGACCAGATCTCAAGGTACTTCACAGATGCTTCTTAGCCTAGGAAGATGCCCCTCGCTAGGCCAGAAACAGGGTCCTACCTAATTAGCTCTCAGTGGTGGCTGTTGACCATTATAGAGAATAAGAGCACATAGCAGAGATCTTTAAACATCTCACATCCAAACTACAGTAAAGATTCTAAATGTTGTCTAACAACTCTGTTGTGCTCTGAGAAATAGACATCTCATGCTTCAGCCACCATGAGAACCAGATTGGTGGACATTGTTGTGGCCATTTTAATGATGGGGGAGTTGACTCCAAGAAGACCAAGGTGCCGGGAAAGAAGAGCCCTCTGTACATTCTCTATTCTCTCCTGGATTCTGTCCTGGACTTCCTAGCAGCCCAGCCTTTGAATCTATGAAGTCGACTCTTCTGTGGTATGTCCATTTTAGTTCCCTGGCCCTCTTATAGGGCATATGGTCAGTCCCTAAAGAAAAGGCCAGCAGTTAACAGGAGGGTTCCGTTTCTCTTTAGACAGAAATGAAAGTAACACCTTACAAGGGAGAACAGGGCCAGGGCAGAGTAAAAGGACGAAATAAAGTGACGATGAAACTCTAACTATCATAGAGAAAGCAAGCGAAATATGGACCTTAAGGTGACCAGCTCACTGCTGATTTCTGACTAATAATTGCCCCAAGCACCTGCACAAGAAACAACAAAATCCATGTCCACTGTCAGACAAGGTGGCCTTGATATGCAAAACAGGAGCCCACGTTTTGTAACCAAGTGCCACATAGTTTTTATTTTAGGCTTCACGGCCATTATCTCTCTCATGACTATTAAACTTTACCAGTGCGGGAGCAAAGAAGCCCGACGACATCATATAAAACTATGAACACCGCCATGTTCCAATAAAACTTTAATGCAAGCAGGAGGAGCTGTAATTAGTGAGATCCTGGTTTAGAACGGGCACGGGCAACTATCCAAGAACGAGATTGTGCCAGGAACTCCAAAGACTCTACTATCTCTTCCAAAACAAGGGTTTGCCAGTCAATCGCCACAGCCCAGGCCCTATTCTAGGCGCTGGGATTCAGCACATGGAACACAGGCAGGAATTCTATTCATACCCCTCACCAGGAGAAGCATCATCCGCGCTCCTCAGATAGGAAACAAAGATGCTGGTAGGGAACGTGCCAGGGTTCATGAGAACAGAGTTGGGCCTCCAGAGAAAACCATGAGCACGAGATCTTAGAAATTCAGGCTACTTCTCAGAGCACAACCAAAACCCAGTTCCAACGTGGAGACTATGTTTCCACTTCCATCCCACGTAATAGGCCCTCCCTCTATTGTAGGTTGTTCTTGAGCTGCTTGGGCCAGTGCTTTTGCCAGGAAGAAAGAAGTAGAGGACACTTCCAACCTGGGAGAAGCCCAGAAGACGCTCTTCTCTAAAGAGAACATGTCCCTTGTATGAATGATGCAGACATCCAGATGACAGGGAAGGCTGCAAGTCCACTTAGCTGGAGATTCGGAACTGCCTGAAGGCCAGGCCTTTATCCATCTTAAGATGGCTTGGACTTGTGAAAGGAATTCTGATAGGAAGAATATAGAGACGGCTGCCTGGCTGCCTCCAGGAGTTTGACACACACTGTGCCACACACAGTAAGCAGCTATGCCCCTGTTTCTGTGTCCAACTCCAGGCTATGGCCAGGCAGGATGTGTCATGGCTGGTCAGCATGGTTGTAACTTCTCAGTTGAATCATTAAGCAAGAGCAAGAGCTATGAACACCATGCTTATATAATACAGACAGAATGAAGACAGGGAAACTGAGGCCCAGGAGCCACTAGGGATCTCTGCAAATATCAATATTCCAGGCACCATACTAAACTTTTTCTGAGGATCGCTAAGGATATTGAATCCTCACAATGGCACAGTGCGCTCTTACATGTCATTGCCCTAGTGTTTTTTTCTATTGCTGTGATAAACACCACGACCAACAGTAACAGAGAGGAAAGATGTTTGCATCAGTCATTCATTGAGGAAATGGAGGGCAGAAACAGAGACAGAGACCATGGAGGAGACCTACTTACTGGCTTGCTCCCAGGCGCATTCTTAGCTTCCCTTCTGATATAAGCCAGGACCCCATGTCCAGGGGATGGCACCACGCACAGTGGGCTAAGCTGTCCTCCATCAATTAGCAATTATAAAAAGGCCTCAGAGATATGCCTACTGGCTAATCAAAAGTAGGCAACTCCTCAACTGAGATTCCTTCTTCCCAGGTACCAGGGAATATCAAAGTGACCAAAAAGCAAATAGCACAGTCATGTGTGCTGTAAACCAATATTGTCAATCAGTGTGTTGTAGGTGTGACCGTGGTGAGAAACCTTAAGCATGAGCCATTTCTGGGGTTCTTCTTGCTATCCTTATGAAGAGGATAGCGAGGATGAACTCAGGCTGTTTAGCACCACCCATCTTTTCCCCCAAGCTCATGTCCTTTAATATTTGACTCCTGTTGGAAAATCACACTGGAGAGCCGAGTCTGTAGGAAAAAGAAAGTAGAGAAGGTAAAAGAATTGTCTTGGAGCCACTGAAGACCTAAGCTTTTCCCCTTCTAGTCTCCCAAAAGGGGAAAGAGACTGTATTTGCCAGCAGACTTAGGGATGGTTCTGAATAAAGGTTTGCACGCTTTTCCAGAGTGCAAACAATGCTAGCTAGGGACAGCCCTGTGGCTCATGGGCACACAGGCTTAGCAGGCAAGGAGGCGGGGCTGGATGGAGCTGGACAGGACCCAGCACACAGCTTTGTATAATGAGCTCAGTCAGCCCTGTGGGGTCACTCCAGAACACCAGGGCAACCTCCGTACCAGAAAAACAAACTCATGATCCCTGGCCAGACAGGCACCATCCAAAGAGTAAACAGGAGTGATCACACCCCAGGGACCCCCCCCCCCAATACTCCTCCCTGTCCTGTTGGGCTAATAATAATCTCAGTAACTAACATGCACAGTGGATTAATGTGTCAGGCACATGGGCCCAGGGGCTTGTATACACCTTTTCAACCATCAGAAAGCCCTTGGTGTGAGTGGACAGGAAAAACAACTTCCAGCATTCTGCGGCATCATACAGTAAAGAGGAGCTACAACATATCACAAGAGAGCCAAGTTGTGACTGTTTCCATACACAATGTTTTTGAGATGATTGACAACTCATTAGCCTGATCCCAATTGTATGTCTGCATGTATTGAGATGCCTTACCACACCGATAAATATACACAATTACCATAAAATATGGGAAGGGATTAAAAAATATCCATTTTACAAGTGAGAAATTAGGATTCATAGGTCCCTTAAGCTATGTAATAGTAGAATGTAAGTGAGACTCTAGGCTGCTCCAGTGACTGCCACATGCGGTTGGGTTGCTGGAGCTGGCACAGTGAATGCATATACACAGATAAGCATGTCACTAGGGAGCCTTGTCTCATTGGTAAAATGGGACCACAGGTCCTAGACTGGCGTTGTGGATGGAGATGCAGCTGTTCATAACTGACAAGCATCCTGTAGTTGCCTGTAGTTCCTGTGTAATTTGGGTAGGATCTCAGGCTCACAGCCTCTGACATCTCCCACACTGTGGGATGAAACTAACTTTGGATCTGAAGTTTCCTGTGGGCTCCCATAAGGACCCACTCCAGTCCTGGACAGTGCTTTCAATTTAATGAAACCTTTGAAGTTCAAGCCTAACACAGTTCCAAAGGTCTTATAGGAATGTGTGTCCAGTCCCTGGTCACCCCTCCTACTCCAGCATTTTTTGCCATTCTGTTCTTTCACCTTATTTTGCATAATTGTGTATTAAAATATCCATACTCCCTTGTGCCCTCCCAAGGGCAGGGCAATCCTTGTATCCTTGAACTATAACAAAAATAAGTTAGGGATTGGATGCTATGTCTCTATATCCACGTGATACAATACTGACCTCTGTTCTGTGATTAGAGGGGGCGGGATATGTGTGTGTGTGTGTGTGTGTGTGTGTGTGTGTGTGTGTGTGTGTGTATGTGCATGTGTGCATGTGTCTGGGTAGGCTCTAGGTGGTGTGTTAATTGGTGTGTTACTATGACAGAGTACCTGCAGAGTAGCCTGAGGGAGGGGATATTTATTGTTGGCTCATGATTTTAACGGATTTCGACCTTTAAAAGAGAAAGAGGTACAGTGGTTGGTGGTATTCATGGTGTGAGCAGCAGCTTTTGTCAGATCAGAAAGCAGAGAGGGAAGCAAGGGCCCGGTGACTCAGTTCAAAGCACATCTTTACTAACCAACCTCTTCTAGATAGGTAATACCTCTCTAAGGCTCCAGTGATCTGAATGATCTGTCTGGTAAGGTTGCACTCTTGGATGGGGACCAGCATTTACACATAAGCCTATTGGTGGCTACATGTCAGATTTGAACCATGATAGAAGCTCTATTCATTGCTTTTTGTTGTTGTTGTTGTTGCTGCTGCTGTGATAAGACATCATGACCAAAAGCAACTTACAAAAGGGACTGTCATTTTGGGTTACAGTTCCAGACAGGGATTCCACAATGGCAGGGAGCAGGAGACAGAAAGATCACATCTTTATCCACACCCAAGAAGCCAAGAAAGGAAACTGTAAGTTATGAACTTTCAAAATCTCCCAGCTTTGTGACATACTTCCATCTGTCAAGGCTGCATTTCCTAAAAGTTCCACAACATCCCAAAGCAGTGCCAACTGAGAAACACCTGAGCCTATTGGGAGAGGGGGGGGGGGGCAGGGGATGTGCCCGGGAGCATTATTCAACTTCAAGTCCTCATGGTTGATTAGAATGTGACATTGAGGCCCTTGTGAATAGGATTCTTATATTTACAAAAGACACTCCTTAGGCCTACTGCTAAAGACTGAGAGCACAAAAATGACATGGTTGTCTGTATAAGAGAAAATGTCTTCAGAAGACATTGAGCATGCCTTGATCAAAGGTATAACTGTGAGAAATAAATTCCTGTCCTATGAGAGTTCATGGCTCTCTCTGGGACAGCATCTACAGAACTCGGGACAGTGACGGGAGGCTTTGGAATAAGTCTCAGGTGAATGTGATAAGGGAAGAGACAGAGTTATGACACAGCATCTCCTCATTCATGTGAATGAATCTTCCTCTAGCAAATATCTAGCTGTTTTCTCTTGGTCCTGGCTGGCTGTTTAGAGTTCCTGGCTTTTTCTTCTTATTTGGTCACATGGAGGACACATTGGCACAAAGTCTGTCTCCTGGCCATGACTTTTCACCCACTTGGATGTTGCCTTTTCTGATCCTGAGGACAAACTATAAGAGATGATGTTCTATGAAACTGATGGTATTGCTACTCCCAAACCCAGAAAGGAGAGAGAGAGAGAGAGAGAGAGAGAGAGAGAGAGAGAGAGAGAGAGGAGGCGATAGCCCTGTGTCCTAGTGTGGGTTTATTTGAGTATCACAGCAATAAAAGAACACTTTCCTTCACCAGCAAATCTTCATCAGGCCAGATACGCAGCCTCTCATGATGGATATTTATGGAAGACTCCGCCCCAAATTGCAGAACATTCTTTCAACTGCACGTGTAACATTCAGTATGGTGTCCCGCATGCTGAGCCATTCTGTAAGTCTGCAGTAACATGGAAGGAGCCAAATTCAAGCCCAGTGGCTTTCTAAGAAAGATACACAGGAAGATTAGTAAGGCACGCAACTGCATTTGTTTGTGAGGTTATTTCAAGACACCATTCATAGAGAGGAGAAGCCCATCTCTGAACTGGAGAGGCACCAACCCATGGCCAGGGAGCCCCAATGAAACAAAGGGGGAAGAAGTCAGATATTGCAGACAGTCTATTTCTACTTCTGGCCATCATGGAGTGGGTAATTTCACTCTATCACATGCTCTTGCTGCCATGGTGTTCTTCTGGAACACTAGACCATGTCGACAAAGCCAGACAACTGGACTAAAAGCCACAAGGCCAAAATCAGTCTTTCCACCTTAGCACTGTTCCCTTTAGGAATTTATCTAATTGATAAAAATAACTGATAAAAAAAATAACTCATACAACTCACATTTACCCAGTGATGGACAAGAAGTACACTTTCAGTCTTGGTAATTCCACCTTCTCATCCTTTGCTCTGACATGTCTGCATGTCATGACAGTAGCATTTGAAGACAAAGGACATGGCTAAAGTCTTGAACATGTCATCCACTGTCAATCTGAGGGAATAAATTAACCTCCTAGGTTTTGTTTGTTTGTTTGTTTGTTTTAAGTGAGATTTATACCTAGGTAAGAAGATTTCCGTGACCTGTCATAGTGGAGCTCCACTCTACTCTCTACTGTGAGGAGCACTACCTTTCACTATACTACCCAGCATAGCATGAGCTTGACTTGCTGCTGAGTCCTGTGCTGTGTGTGGTCCCAAAGGCCAAAGCGATGGCCAGAAATGCTTGATTGCCTGTGCCTTCTATGCTAGAGAGCATCCATAAAAGTAGCAGCAAGATTAGCAAGTGATCCTACAAGCCAAGATGCTCAAGATAAAGGCAACCACATCTGCAACGCTCCTTGGATTGGGAAATGAAAGGGATAAGAATTGGACCTAAGAGTTTGCCTAGACCTTTGGCTTTGGTTATATAAATGGACAATTTGTAGTGACAAGAACCTGTTATCTGGAAGAACCCCCCCCACCCCCCCAGGAAGCACATGAAATGAACAGACATGGGAAATGTACTAACAACAGTTTACCAACATAACAGTAGCAGGATCATTTCCCCATGAAGATTTCATATAGACACAAACAAATAGAAAGTGTATTACTTAGAATACTCAAATCCATTAACCAATCTCATTCCTTCTTTCTCCATTCTCTACTCTCCCCAGCCTCTAGTAGCCTCTCTTTTTCTACATCTGGGTCTACGTGTGCATGAGAAAACAGAATGCTCGAGTTCCTGTGTCTGCCTAATTTCACTTAACATTTTGACCTCCAGCTTCATCCATGTTGCCACCAAGGGCAAGAGTTTATCTTTTATGTGGGTGACATGTTCCATGCTGTTCATATAACCTGTTGTTTATCAGGAGAAACAAGTTACAAGTTTGGGCACAGTGTGACACCAAAGGGTAAAACACAGGTCACAGCATTCCAGTGTAGTTCAACATAGCTGAGAGAGAGGATTTGGAATGTGCACATTACTGAGAAATGACACGTTTGAAGTGATGGATGATACCCAGAGTTGATTGTTGGGCAATGAACACAGATCCCAAATCATCACCCTGTACCTCATAAATAAATGCAGCTATTATGTGGGGCTAAAGAAGAAAGTTCCTGCATCAGAAGAAGCAGACACAAAGCTTCCTTAGCATACAGGACACAAAAGAAGTCTGTTTTAATGATGTCAGGTAACAGCCAGGTTCTATCATACCCCAGCCACAGAACTACGGGGAAGAACCTCCGCACATTTCCTCATCTGTAAAACTGTCCGATGGGTCACAAAAAGGGCTATGATGACGATCACAAGCTATAGGAGATGGTTGGTGAAGACACTCAGCAAGTGCCTTTCAAATAATATCACTGGGTACCTGATATGCAATCTAAGCAAGCACACTTCCTTATGGCAGTCTGGGGATGGGGTAGATTCTAGAGTTATTTAATGTTGCAATGGTGAGAAGCTGAGAAATGTGCCTAGGCATTCAAACTGTAAGTTGTAGTGATTGGGCTGACATGCAGTCTGACCCCAGAGCTGCAGACACTGTCAGGAGATTGGGCATGATCCAGAGATGCCACCACCCACACTGCTTCGGGGAGCCAATGCCATTTCTGTTCAGGAACAAGGATGTAGAATTTCCCATCTGAGCTGAGTCTGTACAGATTTCTGTTTTGTCAGTATTGGTGGAAAGCCTACATTGTTGGCCATAAGGAGATGCTATATAGAAGACTGTTTACCAGGCATGGTGGCGCACGCCTTTAATCCCAGCACTCCGGAGGCAGAGGCAGGCGGAGTTAGAGGCCAGCCTGGTCTACAAAGTGAGCTTCAGGACAGCCAGGACTATACAGAGAAACCCTGTCTCATGGGGGGGAAAAAAAGAAGTCTGTTTAGGTTGGTCTGTCCGTACAGCTATAATAGTGAGAAACTTTTCTTCCCGGTCTTGGGAGCATGCCCAGTGGCACAGTGCTGTTTTTCAATGAAGTAAATTCTTATAATTAAGCAGTTGATTTGGAAAAGACTTAACATCTCTGGTCCCAGGGGGATACCTTTTACAGGAGAGTCAACATAATACAGACCCCTGAGACCAGGCTAACTACTGTGCTGCACGGAACATCTAGGATTCAGATGCATATATTTCTGCTACATAAGATGTGACCAGAGGGGGCTGGAGAGACAGCTCAGCAGTTAAGAGCACTGACTGTTCTTCCATAGGTCCTGAGTTCAATTCCCAGCAACCACATGGTGGCTCACAACCACCCATAATGAGATCTGATGCCCTCTTCTGGTGCGTCTGAAGTCAGCTACAGTGTACTTACATATAATAAAAAAAAAAAAAAAAAAAAAGTGACCAGAGTCTCCTCTGCACTCTAGTTGGCATCTCAGATGGAAATGCCAGTTCATGTCCTAAAAAAGGAATGTCATGAGAAGCAGAAGGAAATGGGGCTTGACTGGTCATCATTGCCACAGACAAGCTCTTGCTAACAACAGCTCAACACAACCTGATTTAGGGATCTGACTTCATCCTTCCCACAGAGCACAGTTTGGCTAAACAGCCATGAAGCAATGCCATTTGACTCCTTCCAGTTGCCAGTGGTCCAAGGAGATCACTTTCTGGCCCAGATCACAAGCAGTATTATACCTTGGTGTTACATTGTGGAAAATGGGGCAACAGATATATGTCTCTGATACAAAGCCATATTTCCTCTGATCTCTCCATTTATCACAAACTTGAGTCTTCAGGCTTTTACTTTTCATCTGGGCACAGCCTTGTCTTTGTGCTCATCAGCCTTCTAATCAGAAGTTTTCAGACAAGAATCTTTTGAAAGGAGAAGTATCCTCCAATCAGAGGCATGCTGTAGTTTCACTGGCAAGATTTGCTTCTCTCTCTGTAAGCATAAATTAATGGAGAGCTACACCTTGGGTTGTGTCTAGATTGGAAGAAACATAGTACCTGCTGCGAAGCCTGTTGCATTTAAACAAAACTTACTTTCAGACTGATCAATGGCAACATCTACATGAGTACTCCTAACATAGAGGTGAGAAGTTTGATGTGCTTAATACTGAAAGTCATTTGCCCAGTTGCCTACTGTACAGGAGAATTACAGTGGGGACTGCATTTCACTGCCGAGTATATATTATGGCAGAACTTGGTTTAAAACACCAGTCATCAGGGCCACAGGCCTCACCCGGCCGGATCAGCGCCAGGGTAGCGGGAGCGCAGGGTTGCCTGACACCCGCCAGCTACCCACGACCCCCGCCGCAGGATTTTGGGACTGCTGGTGAGTGGAACACAGCTTCTGCTCCAGTCCAATCACGCGGGACCTGAGACTGCTCTGGTTGGGGAGAGAGAAATCCGGCCCACACAGGGCCACAACCCTCTTCCGGTCAGAAAAGCACCAGGGCAGCTGGGGCGCAGGGTCTGCTGACACTCGCCAACTGCCCACAACACCCGCCACAGGATCTTAAGACTTCTGGTGAGGGGAGCACAGCTTCTGCTCCAATCCAATTGCGCGGGACCTGAGACTGCATTAGTTAGGGAAGCAGAAACCAGCCTGAGTAGGGCCACAGGCCTCACCCGGCCGGATCAGCGCCAGGGTAGCGGGAGCGCAGGGTTGCCTGACACCCGCCAGCTACCCACGACCCCCGCCGCAGGATTTTGGGACTGCTGGTGAGTGGAACACAGCTTCTGCTTCAATCCAATTGCGCGGGACCTGAGACTGCATTAGTTAGGGAAGCAGAAACCGGCCTGAGTAGGGCCACAGGCCTCACCCGGCCGGATCAGCGCCAGGGTAGCGGGAGCACAGGGTTGCCTGACACCCGCCAGCTACCCACGACCCCCGCCGCAGGATTTTGGGACTGCTGGTGAGTGGAACACAGCTTCTGCTCCAGTCCAATCACGCGGGACCTGAGACTGCTCTGGTTGGGGAGAGAGAAATCCGGCCCACACAGGGCCACAAGCCTCTTCCGGTCAGAAAAGCACCTGAGCAGCTGGGGCGCAGGGTCTGCTGACACTCGCCAACTGCCCACAACACCCGCCACAGGATCTTAAGACTTCTGGTGAGGGGAGCACAGCTTCTGCTCCAATCCAATTGCGCGGGACCTGAGACTGCATTAGTTAGGGAAGCAGAAACCAGCCTGAGTAGGGCCACAGGCCTCACCTGGCCGGATCAGCGCCAGGGTAGCGGGAGCGCAGGGTTGCCTGACACCCGCCAGCTACCCACGACCCCCGCCGCAGGATTTTGGGACTGCTGGTGAGTGGAACACAGCTTCTGCTCCAATCTTTAAATAGTGACAACGATAACAACTAACCCCAGAGATTACCAGATGGCGAAAGGTAAACGTAATAATCTTACTAACAGAAACCAAGACCAGTCACCATCATCAGAACCCAGCACCCCCACTTCACCCAGTCCAGGGCACCCCAACACACCGGAAAAGCTAGACACGGATTTAAAAGCATATCTCCTGATGATGATAGAGGACTTCAAGAAGGACGTTAATAACACACTTAAAGAAATGCAGGAGAACACTGCTAAAAAGGAAGAAGACAATAAAGAGAAAGCACAAAAATCCCTTAAAGAATTGCAGGAGAACACTGCTAAAGAGTTACAAATCCTTAAAGAAAAACATGATAACATAATCAAACAGGTAGAAGTCCTTACAGAAAAACAGGAAAACACATCCAAACAGATGATGGAAATGAACAAAACCATACTAGACCTAAAAAGGGAAGTAGACACAATAAAGAAAACCCAAAATGAGGCAACACTGGAGATAGAAACCCTAGGAAAGAAATCTGGAACCATAGATGCAAGCATCAGCAACAGAATACAAGAGATGGAAGAGAGAATCTCAGGTGCAGAAGATTCCATAGAGAACATCGGCACAACAATCAAGGAAAATGGAAAATGCAAAAAGATCCTAACTCAAAACATCCAAGAAATACAGGACATAATGAGAAGACCAAACCTACGGATAATAGGAGTGGATGAGAATGAAGATTTTCAACTCAAAGGACCAGCAAACATCTTCAACAAAATTATAGAAGAAAACTTCCCAAATCTAAAGAAAGAGATGCCCATGAACATACAAGAAGCCTACAGAACTCCAAATAGACTGGATCAGAAAAGAAATACCTCCCGACACATAATAATCAGAGCAACAAATGCTCTAAATAAAGATAGAATACTAAAAGCAGTAAGAGAAAAAGGCCAAGTAACATATAAAGGCAAGCCTATCAGAATTACACCAGATTTTTCACCAGAGACTATGAAAGCCAGAAGATCCTGGACAGATGTTATACAGACACTAAAAGAACACAAATTCCAGCCCAGGCTACTATACCCAGCCAAACTCTCAATTAACATAGATGGAGAAACCAAAGTATTCCACGACAAAACCAAATTCACACATTATCTCTCCACGAATCCAGCCCTTCAAAGGATAATAACAGAAAAAAACCAATACAAGGACAGGAACCACGCCCTAGAATCAACAAGAAGGTAATCCCTCAACAAACCTAAAAGAAGACAGCCACAAGAACAAAATGCCAACTTTAACATCAAAAATAACAGGAAACACCAATTTCTTTTCCTTAATATCTCTTAATATCAATGGACTCAACTCCCCGATAAAAAGACATAGACTAACAAACTGGCTACACAAACAAGACCCAACATTTTGCTGCTTACAGGAAACTCATCTCAGAGAAAAGGATAGACACTACCTCAGAATGAAAGGCTGGAAAACAATTCTCCAAGCAAATGGCATGAAGAAACAAGCTGGAGTAGCCATTCTAATATCTGATAAGATTGACTTCCAACCCAAAGTCATTAAAAAAGACAGGGAGGGACACTTCATACTCATCAAAGGTAAAATCCTCCAAGAGGAACTATCAATCCTGAATATCTATGCTCCAAATACAAAGGCAGCCACATTCATTAAAGAAACTTTAGTAAATCTCAAAGCACACATTGCACCTCATACAATAATAGTGGGAGACTTCAACACACCACTTTCACCAATGGACAGATCATGGAAACAGAAACTAAACAGGGACACAGTGAAACTAAGAGAAATTATGAATCAAATGGATCTGGCAGATATCTACAGAACATTCTATCCTAAAACAAAAGGATATACCTTCTTCTCAGCACCTCATGGTACCTTCTCCAAAATTGACCACATAATTGGTCACAAAACAGGCCTCAACAGATATAAAAATATTGAAATTGTCCCATGCATCCTATCAGATCACCATGGACTAAGGCTGATCTTCAATAACAAAATAAATAATAGAAAGCCAACCTTCACGTGGAAACTGAACAACACTCTTCTCAATGATACCTTGGTCAAGGAAGGAATAAAGAAAGAAATTAAGGACTTTTTAGAGTTCAATGAAAATGAAGCCACAACATACCCAAACTTATGGGACGCAATGAAAGCATTTTTAAGAGGAAAACTCATAGCTCTGAGTGCCTCCAAAAGGAAACTAGAGAGAGCACACATTAGCAGCTTGACAACACACCTAAAAGCACTAGAACAAAAGGAAGCAAATTCACCCAAGAGGAGTAGACGGCAGGAAATAATCAAACTCAGGGGTGAAATCAACCAAGTGGAAACAAGAAAAACTATTCAAAGAATCAACCAATCAAGGAGCTGGTTCTTTGAGAAAATCAACAAGATAGATAAACCCTTAGCCAGACTCACTAGAGGGCGCAGGGAAAGCATCCTAATTAACAAAATCAGAAATGAAAAAGGAGACATAACAACAGATCCTGAAGACATCCAAAACACCATCAGATCCTTCTACCAAAGGCTATACTCAACAAAACTGGAGAACCTGGATGAAATGGACAAGTTCCTAGACAGATATCAGGTACCAAAGTTGAATCAAGATCAGGTTAATGATCTAAACAGCCCTATATCCCCCAAAGAAATAGAAGCAGTCATTAATAGTCTCCCAACTAAAAAAAGCCCAGGACCAGATGGGTTTAGTGCAGAGTTCTATCAGACCTTCAAAGAAGATCTAATCCCAGTTCTTCACAAACTATTCCACAAAATAGAAACAGAAGGTACTCTACCCAACTCATTCTATGAAGCCACAATTACTCTGATACCTAAACCACAAAAAGACCCAACAAAGATAGAAAACTTCAGACCAATATCCCTTATGAATATTGATGCAAAAATCCTCAATAAAGTTCTTGCTAACCGAATCCAAGAACACATCAAAACAATCATCCATCCTGACCAAGTAGGTTTCATCCCAGGGATGCAGGGATGGTTCAATATACGGAAATCCATCAACGTAATCCAGTATATAAACAAACTCAAAGATAAAAACCACATGGTCATCTCCTTAGATGCGGAAAAAGCATTTGACAAGATCCAACACCCATTCATGATAAAAGTCTTGGAAAGATCAGGAATTCAAGGCCCATACCTAAACATGATAAAAGCAATCTACAGCAAACCAGTAGCCAACATCAAAGTAAATGGTGAGAAGCTTGAAGCAATCCCTCTAAAATCAGGGACTAGACAAGGCTGTCCACTTTCTCCATACCTATTCAACATTGTACTTGAAGTCCTAGCCAGAGCAATTCGACAACAAAAGGAGATCAAAGGGATACAAATTGGAAAAGAGGAAGTCAAAATATCACTTTTTGCAGATGATATGATAGTATATATAAGTGACCCTAAAAATTCCACCAGAGAACTCCTAAGCCTGATAAACAGCTTCGGTGATGTAGCTGGATATAAAATTAACTCAAACAAATCAATGGCCTTTCTCTACACAAAGAATAAACAGGCTGAGAAAGAAATTAGGGAAACAACACCCTTCTCAATAGTCACAAATAATATAAAATATCTTGGCGTGACTCTAACTAAGGAAGTGAAAGATCTGTATAATAAAAACTTCAAGTCTCTGAAGAAAGAAATTATAGAAGATCTCAGAAGATGGAAAGATCTCCCATGCTCATGGATTGGCAGGATCAACATTGTAAAAATGGCTATCTTGCCAAAAGCAATCTACAGATTCAATGCAATCCCCATCAAAATTCCAAATCAATTCTTCAACGAATTAGAAAGAGCAATCTGCAAATTCATCTGGAATAACAAAAAACCTAGGATAGCAAAAACTCTTCTCAAGGATAAAAGAACCTCTGGTGGAATCACCATGCCGGACCTAAAGCTCTACTACAGAGCAATTGTGATAAAAACTGCATGGTACTGGTATAGTGACAGACAAATAGACCAATGGAATAGAATTGAAGACCCAGAAATGAACCCACACACCTATGGTCACTTGATCTTCGACAAGGGAGCTAAAAACATCCAGTGGAAGAAAGACAGCATTTTCAACAAATGGTGCTGGCACAACTGGTTGTTAACATGTAGAAGAATGAGAATCGATCCATTCCTATCTCCTTGTACTAAGGTCAAGTCTAAGTGGATCAAGGAACTTCACATAAAACCAGAGACACTGAAACTTATAGAGGAGAAAGTGGGGAAAAGCCTTGAAGATATGGGCACAGGGGAAAAATTCCTGAATAGAACAGTAATGGCTTGTGCTGTAAGATCGAGAATTGACAAGTGGGACCTCATGAAACTACAAAGCTTCTGCAAGGCTAAAGACACCATCAATAAGACAAAAAAACCACCAACAGATTGGGAAAGGATCTTCACCTATCCTAAATCAGATAAGGGACTAATATCCAATATATATAAAGAACTCAAGAAGGTGGACTCCAGAAAGTCAAATAACCCCATTAAAAAATGGGGCTCAGAACTGAACAAAGAATTCTCACCTGAGGAATACCGAATGGCAGAGAAGCACCTGAAAAAATGTTCAACATCCTTAATCATCAGGGAAATGCAAATCAAAACAACCCTGAGATTCCACCTCACACCAGTCAGAATGGCTAAGATCAAAAATTCAGGTGACAGCAGATGCTGGCGAGGATGTGGAGAAAGAGGAACACTCCTCCATTGTTGGTGGGATTGCAAGCTTGTACAACCACTCTGGAAATCAGTCTGGCGGTTCCTCAGAAAATTGGACATAGTACTACCGGAGGATCCAGCAATACCTCTCCTGGGCATATATCCAGAAGATGTCCCAACCGGTAAAAAGGACACATGCTCCACTATGTTCATAGCAGCCCTATTTATAATAGCCAGAAGCTGGAAAGAACCCAGATGTCCCTCAACAGAGGAATGGATACAGAAATTATGGTACATTTACACAATGGAGTACTACTCAGCTATTAAAAAGAATGAATTTATGAAATTCCTAGCCAAATGGATGGACCTGGAGGGCATCATCTTGAGTGAAGTAACACAATCACAAAAGAACTCACACAATATGTATTCATTGATAAGTGGATATTAGCCCAAAACTTAGGATACCCAAGATATAAGATACAATTTGCTAAACGCATGAAACTCAAGAAGAATGAAGACCAAAGTGTGGACACTGTGCACCTTCTTAGAATTGGGAACAAAACACCCAGGGAAGGAGCTACAGAGACAAAGTTCGTAGCTGTGATGAAAGGATGGACCATTTAGAGACTGCTGTATCCAGGGATCCGTCCCATAATCAGCTTCTAAACGCTGACACCATTGCATACACTAGCAAGATTTTGCTGAAAGGACCCAAATATAGCTGTCTCTTGTGAGACGATGCCGGGGCCTAGCAAACACAGGAGTGGATGTTCACAGTCAGCTATTGGATGTATCACAGGGCTCCCAATGGAGAAGCTAGAGAAAGTACCCAAGGAGCTAAAGGGATCTGCAACCCTATTGTTGGAACAACATGATGTACTAACCGGAACCCTGGAGCTCTTGTCTCTAGCTGCATATGTATCGAAAGATGGCCTAGCCGGCCATCAATGGAAAGAGAGGCCCATTGGACTTGCAAACTTTATATGCCCCAATATAGGGGAATGCCAGGGCCAAAAGAATGGGAATGGGTGGGTAGGGAAGTGGGGGGCGCTATGGGGGACTTTTGGGATAGTATTGGAAATGTAATTGAGGAAATTATGTAATAAAAAAAAAAAAAAAAAAAAAAAGAAAAGAAAAAAAAAATAAATAAATAAATAATATTGGATATTTATACCTTGAAAAAAAAAAAAAAAAAAACACCAGTCATTTAGTACAGCTTGTCATGTTTTTGGTCAGGAATCTGGAAGGACTTGGTGGGGTGGTTCTCACTGGGGATTTCCCATGCCCTGGTACTCACATGTCACTTAGATTGTGGTCATCCAGAAATGCCAAAGGCCTAAATAGCCAAGATGACTATCGCTGATAGGGAGCTAATCCAAGGCCATAGCTAGGTTAAGAGTGGCTCTTCAGCATCACCCTCACCATGCTTTCCTGGTGCTTCTACTCCAAGAACACAAGGCAGAAGCTGCATACAACAGTCACCAGTCTGCACATATTTTAAGGAAAAGACAGAACTCCTGTGTTCCAATAGAAAGCCCATAAATGCCAAGCCATTCTGTCCATAAACCACCATAGAAGAGAATGCTGCTTAGACTAAGACTGCTCAAAGATACCTAGGGAGAGAGGAAGGGAGATTATCTAATGAGTGCAAGGTTCATTCAATCACCAATAATCTCATTTCACAGCACCACCAATGCACTCATTTCCAAACATTTCTTCATCTCTGGTTCTTGTGTTGAGAGCATATCCAGAACTCTTCAAAAAGTCATCTCAAGGCCCATTTCAAAGGTTCTAAAGAAACATCACGCTTAAAACTTGGTCAAATTGTTTTATTGAGCTTCATTACTTAGTAAAGCATTCAGGGCAGAACAGCCTGGATTCTGTAGCTATTCTGACAATGGAACAATGACTCCTTCATCACTAGGCTTGCATCCTGGAGAGAAATACTAACAGATTTGGTCTACAATAAGGTCAGTGACTTAGACTTAGGATAAACAGATAACAGCAAAGAAAACAGGGGGCACACTTTAGAGGATGGGCAGAGAATGCCTGTCTGGAAATTGACATTGAAGTACAGATCAGAATACAGTGAGGACAGAAGCAGATAGTTATGCAAGCAAGAATGTTCTAGAAAGGAGAGTTACTTCATGGAAAGATTGAGGCCAGAGTGTACTCAGGGAATCTGTGACATAAGAAGGCCAGGGAGAGAGTGGTGTGAACAAGCAGGAAAGTGACAGAAAAAAATAAGCCACCACCCATGCAGGGGGCACTGTATAAATCTAGAGATTTTATTCTAAGTAAGATAGAATTTCAGAGGGCACTTGTGGCTGGAGAATTCCCACCTTTAGGTGCTCACTTTGAAAGGATCCTGGCTGCTGATGAAGGAAGGTAGGTCAGACAGAAGCAGGAAGGTTGAAGTAGCAGAGTGGTTCAAAGGCAAGGCCCCCTTTTCTGGGCTGTTTCTGCCAAAAAGGATAAGAAGTGAGACAGAAGGGCACACATTCAGCAGGAACTTTCCAAAAGTGAGATTGGTTTGTTTGTTTGTTTTTAAGATGGGCACACATACTGGTTGGTTCTTTAATACCATGGTCAAGAACTATTTTGAAATAATGCCTACTTGTTGGTCAACTTCAAATGACCTCTCTAAAGGCTGGCCATTGCGATAACAGAAAGTAATATCCCAAATCACACTCGCTCCTTCACACATGCCCAGCAGCCTGGTCCCTCCCTCCAGAGAAAGGACAGAGAGTCCGAGCACAAATCATCTTCCCATCCCTCTAGCTCTGACAAGAAAGAAGGGAGGAGGTGCAAGAAAGAAAAAGAAAAAAGGCCACCAGATGGAAAGACCCATTCAAAAATGAGCTTCAAAAATTCTAGAGCCTTCAGGAAGGCTTGCCCAGAGAGACTTGAATCTATTTGCATGAATTGCTTTGGGTATTTTGGTCACCTACTAAGGGGCTGTGGTGATCACAGCCCCTTCTTTTTCACAAGCCAGCATTCACTGAGAAGGCTTTTTTGTCAAAAAGAAACTGCTAGAGTGGGTGTTTTGAGACAAGAGTTTAGGGGGCGTTTCATGCTCCATGAGCCCCAGTACTGAAGGGGTCAAGGTTCTGCTTAAAGACCACAGAGGCTTGAAGATGGATCAAGATGTAAAAGAAAGCCTATAAACATGACTGTTTTCTTCTCACTCCATTTGGCAAACCCTTTCCACAGCCGCTTACTGTGCATCAGGCAGTGTTCCAACCTTTTTGTTAAGTATTTAGTCAGTTAATAAGATTGACAATCATGACTTCAATAGTGTCATTGTCCCTCATTCAGGGTTCAATTTACATTTATTGAGCACTACACAGATGAGCAAAAGAATTCATGGAGAAGCTAAGGTCCCATAGAGTATTCTAGCTTGGAGCTAAGGCTGATAATCTGAATATCTATTAGAAATGCTTTCAGCTACAAGTAAGAGACAGCTCAACATAAAGAAATGTAAACAATCAGGAATTGTTTCACCAAACAAGAAATCTGGAGGTGGTCTTAGCCCTGGGATGATGGACTATCCCCCATCTATGATTCAGTCAAGGATCCAGCTTCTTCTTTTCTTCCATTCTGGTTTCTAGTTGCATGGTTTTTCATCACCTCATAGGTTCAACACGGCTGCTGTGCCTCCAGGTACCCTATATATGGATCAAAAATCAAAATGAACCCTATCAATCACACAATTGTTATACTCATTTCTTACTATGTTTATATTGAAACTACAAATGGATATTAAAATGTAAGAAGCCAGCAAGATGGCTCAGTTGGTTGCTTCTAAGCCTAACGACTAAGTTTGAGCCCTGAAACCTACATAGTAGAAAGAGAGGATCAACTCCTGGAACTCTACATACACGTCATGGTATACACATGGCAATGTGCATGTAGACATACACATACAAACACACACAATTAAAAATGTAAGAAAAATGTTAATGTACAAAAAAGGCCATCTTGAAACTTAGGAACAAAAACAATGTACACTTAAATTTTTTTAAAAAATAGACAAAAGAGAGATCTGAACAGATACTTCACAGGCAAATAAAACATAAAAATCTGTTGCCAAGGAATATGGAGATGCCACTATGCAACCCATATAGCCCAAACCTAGATCATTAACACCACCAAACATTGACAGGTACCTGGAGCTATAGGGATCTTCTTTACCCAACATTGACTTGAAACTGTGGTCCAGTTATCTCGGCCTTTCTAGCAGATGGGATTACAGGGCTACATCATCAGACTGAGTAAGCTTTTGTTTTGTTGATTTGTTTCTAGGGTTAAACCTAGGGCTTCAAGGATGCTAGGTAAGTGCTATATCAGAGTTACCTCCCTAGTATGTACCATAGAGACACAGTTCATTGCTAGTGGGAATGATACACTCACTTTGGATAAAAAGAACCTTCACACCAAACAATCTTTCCTAAGATTCAGAAAGTAGCCTCCTTAGTATATTTACAAAATGAGCAGAAAATTTTAATCAACATAGATGCATTACTTCAAGTAGCTGCACTACTTGAAGGTGGAGAAGATGGGTCAACTCTAGCTTATCCAGACTACAAAATATCAATAGACCCTTCTGAACTCATCAAAGGACATATTAAAGGAGTCATATGCAAAAAGCAGGTATGAAAAAGCTACCTGATACATGGTTCCAACCATGTGACAGTCTCAATACTATACACAACTATAGAGATAGTAAGAGGAACAATGGTTGCTAAAAGTTGAGATATGAGAAAGAGGGATGAATACCTAAAGAACAATGAATTTCTAAGGCAATGAAAATTTATCTTATAATCCAGTGATGGTGGATTTACAACACTATGCATTGATCAGGCTCTGTAGCCTAAGACAGGAGTAATGACCCCCAGTGTAATGAACCTTTGATCACTCATAAGGGATTAATACTGCTATATAAATTTTAACAAATGTATCACTGTAGTTCAAAATATTAGTAACATTTAGTAATATGATAAATACGATAGGGTGAGGGGAAAGGACACCAGGAGCTCAGTAGTTTTGTTTTTTGTTTTTGTTTTGTTTTTGTGACATTTCAAGACAGAGTGTGTTTGTGTAGCCCTGGATGTTCTGAAACTCTGTACACCAGACTGCTCTTGAACTCAGAGATCAGAATGCTGGGATTAAAGGCATGTGCCACTAGTGTGCAGCTTTCAATGGACTTCCTTATAAATCTATAGCTATTCAGAAAAACGCGTTCACTAATTAAAACACAAACACACATACACTGTGACAACATTCACATGCTTTGATCCAATGGCTCAACTTCTGTCATGAGTTTTGAGTATAGAACATTCTAGAAGGAAATTTTTTACATACAGGAAGGAAAAAAGTTATGAAGTTATGGGTTTTTTGCTAACAAGAATTTGGATAAAAGAAAATTTCAACATGTAGTTGACAAGTGATGGAATAACCCAGGCATTGCTGACAGAAAACAAGGGATGGGGGAAACTGAATGGCATCTATGTGGGTTTGGGTGTGGAGGAGCTATGAAATGGCAGATATCAGTTATATAAAATAATTGTTCATATATTACAAAGGACCATGGGATTATAAATAACTAATGTTTTTTTATTTCATATATTTTCAATATACTTACTCAGATATGTGCATAACTATTGGAGGTCTAGGATACAGAGAGCAAAAGGAGAGAAAACAAGAAAGGGTAGTGAAGCTGAAAAGCTTAAGAATAGCAACCCTCACCTCATTTTTTAAGAGGTGGGGTCAAGGAACCCTTGCTTTTTGTTCTTTAAATTTTACAAATAAGGGGGAACTTAGTCACAGCTGGAAGCTAGATGGCAGAGGACTGCTTATTCGAAACCAAAGTGAACCATCTGAAGTTCAGATGTTTGTTGGGGACAAAGCAAAGTCACCAGATGTGCTTCCAGCATGCAAACATCAATAGGAAGTGGACATCCACTGAGTATGAGAGATTAATAATGTGCTTTCTGGCCCAGTCAACCTGTAAATCTCTACTTCCTAATTCCTTTCAGTGGACCTTCAGTTGGGAAATACATGGGAGAAAATTGGAAATTTCTGCCTATAAGTGTAGCCTGTCTACAACTTGAGATCTTTCCCATTGGGACATTTCTGATGGAGGAGAGGTATGCTACTCACAGAAGGAGACTAGAACAGCTGGTGTCAATCAAGCTCAACCAGTGTTCTGCAGTGTGTGTGTGTGTGTGTGTGTGTGTGTGTGTGTGTGTGTGTGTGAACCCCAAGTGCTATTCCTCAAGGAAGCCCCTGGAAGAAAGGAGTTGTTATAAGCTCAATTTAAGAGGTCAAGGGATTTAGATCTGAGTTTTCTCTACATCAAGTTTTTCCCATCAACGATCTAGGAATCATAGGGTAGGTTGATTTACTTGTGAAAGTTTACAGGTTGTGAATATACATGGTATAAGGGCTGAGAATATGAAATATGGAATGGGAGGAGGCAAGTTGGATTGATTGACGTACAAAGATATTCGAATACATGTCATGAAAGTCAGATATTAACAGCAGCAAGCATCCCATCATTCTCTAAGTCATAGCATCAACTGACCATGTACACTTTGCTAATAAAATCATATCTATCCCCTTTGTCCCATTATGTGTATATCTCTTCCAGTTATCTGTAACTCAAAACCTCTAAAGTTTTGTGACAGAGATTTGCCCTGTAACCCAGGCTTGTCTAGAATTCTTCACCTTTCTGCCCCTTCTCCCAAGTGATGGAATAGCAGGTGTGTCCCATCACACACAGGAAAATCATGTTTTTAGTTTGTTTTTCCCAATTAAAAAAAGGGAAAGGAGTGGGTAGAGCACCTATTGAGTAGCATGCTTCCCAGTGTACCCAGTTGGTAGGAAGCAGAGAACAGAAGAGGTTTAGCTGTGTGTCCATAGCATCTGTATACAGAGCAATGTACTGGTTCATTCCTATAGAAATCTGCTCAACCCATAGAACACACAGGAGTGGAGGCGCGCAGAACCCTCAGATATCATCACAGAGTTACATCTCCTATGTATCTTTCCTTCCTCCTCACTTGCAACCACATCATCTACAGACTAAGGACCAGTTTTCCTGACACACGGCAAGGCAAGCCTTCCCTGACAAGGCAACCCACCTTAGGCATATGAAGAACTGCCAGTGACCCTTGTGGCCCTGAGCTACATAGAGGGGGAATACCCTATAACTTAGGTTTCAGGAGAGAAAAGCCTACCCAATGAGTCATAGTGGTTTAGAATTTCCTCTGGGCCATTCTTGTGGCTCTCTGTAGGGCTTGGGATGTGTCATCAAGGTCTAGAACACCTGAACATTCTCTTGTGAAACAGAACCTCCTGGGCTTTCGTGGTCTCTCAAGTCTTGTCATAGACTCATGAGATGACCTATCAGCAGGTGAGGGGAGACTTGAAACACAAGGTGAAATATTCCCAGTGGGTGTGGTTTTACATTTTTGGTGTTATTTTGCCAAATATTTTACCCTTCACCGTACCAGGCACATATAGGTCTTGTCTTTGAATCTTCACATTTGTGTGGAGTGAATCTCAACATGCAGTGGCTATGGAAACCAAAAATGGGAGAAGGATGACATAACGGAAGGAGACTAGAGAAGCATAGGCGATAAGAAAGTAGACATGGAGAATAGCAAGAATAGAAAGATGTAAGCAGAGGTGGGATGGGACATGGGGGAAATAAAGAGACAGGAATTAACCAAAACAAGTGTATGCAAAAACCATATGGAAACCTACCACACTAAGTCAATTCCAAATACAGTTAAAAAAATTAAAAAGGTTATGTCACCTATGTCGCCTAATGCTGCTTTAAAAGCAATGGGTTGTTAAAAGCACCATGACAGATGTGAGAGCTATCACTATGTGCTCCTTGTTAAGGAAGCTCTTGGCATTGCTACTGGCTGCTCACCAGAACTAATTAATACCGTTGCTGAAGACATCACATACTGCAGTTAGGAGATAAAAGAGGAGTCAAGCTGGAAGTGAGGTGGAAACTTGCTCTCTGTTGGATGTCTTTCATAGTGCTGTGGAAGGCTGCTCTGCCAATGGCTGAGAAAGAGAAGACAGCTCTTTTACCATCTGTGACCCCTATGAATCTGCCTGTTAAGATGCAACCATATGGTACAGTAACGGTATGACGGATACAGTGGTAACCAACTACTCCCTGACTGGACTTGAAACCTGCTTCAAAGAAGGTCCATATCACTCAGGTCTTAGGCTACACAGGGAACTTTACTACAATTATTTCATTAAAGTGATATGGAGTCAAGCTGCTTTTTAAGCATGCACATGCATGTGCATGCACACACACACACACACACACTAAGAGACAAATGGCATGCCTGTCCTTAATCAAAGAAGTTTCTCTGCAATGAACTGTGGTAAATGCACAGATTCTTGCTTTTCAGAGGGTGCTGAGAATACATAATTGTTGAGTACTCAGTAGAATAACAACATTATCCCCCAAGGCTCAGAGAATGTCCCAGAAGATAGTGTAGAAAGGATGTAAAGCCAGAAGATACAGATAAGGGTTGTGATTGCCATTGTTTGGGCATGACACACACATTGCAATCATGATCTCACAGCTGCTGTGGTTGCCTACTCTGGTCCTTCCAAAACTTGGCCTATCATCAGTCCATCATGGATATGTGAGAGACTCCACAGACCATATCCTACCCTGCTGAAATATTGGACACTGGTAGATTCCAGGAGAAGAGCAGACATTGTCTTGAGTTATATACCCACAAGTGGACCCACCAGGCTCCAGTGGATAGTTGGAAATTTGTGGCTACACAGACAGAAAGACAGAACTGTTTAAACAGAGTGGAAAACATACACAGCAAAGTAATCTGCTCATAACTCGGCCGTTCTCTGTGTGATGTATACATAAATACAAAAGAAAGGCCTGCAAAGATGTGCTCCAAAGCAGAGATGAGGATGAGGCAACGGTCAGCAAAGATGCTTGAAAAGCACCTCCACCTTCTTGAAAAAGTTCTAAGATGAACACACTCATTCAATAGTTATATAATAAAATACCAACTTTTTAAAAAGGAGAATATAGAAGTCGTACTTTGAGAACTCATCCATCCATCCATTCATCATGCAAGCATCGATTCTAAGGTAGGCATGTGACGGGAGACAATAGAGTCCTGGTCCACAAGCTGAGGTCTTAACTTTCAGGGAGCATGAGCTAGGCTACCTCTCTGCAGTTCATGAATTAAAGAAGATAGAGTTAGCAATACAAAGAAAGTGATCTCAGGCCAAAGATGGCTCAGAGGGTAATATACTTTACTTTTAATACCTAATGACCTGAGCTGTATTCCAGAACCCACAGCGGCAGGATTTGACCTCATCTGTGCTGTGACATGTGAGCATACACACACACACACACACACACACACACACACACACTGCACACGTATACACATATACTTGGATATATAAAAACAGAAAAAAAAAATGAAAAAAAAATTTCCATTTTATGAGAAATGTAGCCATCAAAACAGGATCTCCACTAAACTCTGTCATGGCTGCCATTTTGAAATAGCATAATTATGGCCAACAGTTAGCTGAAGAACAAATCTGTGCAATTTGGAAGGAATTTCCATTGCCTTTGGCTTTAGTTAGTATGCCAAGAGATACCATGATATAAAGGATAGCTTGCAGTTTCTAAACATTTGATCCTATAAAGAAGAGGGTTGCTTTCTTGCTTCATACATTGTGTCTTTGGTTGTTTTTTATTAGCACATAAGGCCAGAGACACCAGGCTAGACCAGGGATGGCCACTATCAAAACTGCTTCTATGATTTGGGTTTCTAACAACAGCTCACGGGAAATCTGCACTGTAAGAAAATGATAGCTATACAAACCTCCAAATAGTAAAAACATGAACCATTTGAACTGAATTGCCTAAAAGCTGAAATTGAGTGCAAATAATGCCTTGTAGCAATGGCTATAATTACCCTAATGGGATCCTTTGAAGATGGAGGCAGTTCAACAAGTGAGTTTAATTGAAAATAAAATTTCCAGACTACTATTCCATCCAACTAAATTGAAAGAGGACAGCTCAGCCAATGACCAGAGCCCTGTAGAAAGTATTGAATATGGTGGGAGATGCCTAGGTAGGGGAGGGGAAATACCTTCTTCACTCTTCTCAGGATTTCTAGGCACCTTTCCCAGTCTCAGGAATCTTCTAAGTCTTCTGCAGAGTGTCTCATTCTCTTAGGGTCAGTATCATGGCTGGATCTATCACCTGAGCAAGTCTGTCTCCTACAGGGGAAAAAAAAGGTCTGAAAAAGGAATCTAGGCTTAGAAGATCAGGAGAAAAGACACCAGTCATCCAACACCTTGTTTAGTATCATCTCTGGGTACACTGCATTCTGGCAAGTACACACTTACCTACCAGCTCTGGAGAACTCAGCTGTCTTATAGGATTGCCTCCGGCATGAAGACTTCCATCTTTGCTATTTATCGTCTGTGTGACATCTGCTGAGTTACTTGGCATCTCTTAAGTCAATGCTTCTCATCTGAAAAATTAAAACAGGAGTACTGTTATCATCACATATCCCAGGATACTGAGGAAGATGAGCTGTGTACACAATCACTTGGTGCTCTAGACAGTGTAGATACCATGTGAGGAGTGTTGAGTAGGGAGACCAGGGTCTTCCTTGACACTAGAATAAGTCTGTGAACAAGCAGCATCCTTGGGGCCTTGGAGCCTATAAAAGGCTCCAAGGCCTCAAGGCCTATAAAAGGCTTTATTTACAGAATTCAGCTTGGCACAGGAGGTGTTTAATGGGTCCTCCTGTGTCTGATATGAGTCTTCCCCCAGGTATATGGTTCTGTATCAGGTGATCACCAGAAGTTGAGTAAGTCTTGGAAGCATTAGTCTTCATGGTTAATGGCAGAGATGGTGTGCGTGTGTGTATGTGTGTGTGTGTGTGTGTGTGTGTGTGTGTGTGTGTGTGTGTGTAAAAGTATGGCTGAGAATGAATGCATTTTCCTGCTGAAGAGAGTGAGGATGCTAGTCCCTGTAATACTTTACCTCTTAAGAACCAGAGTGAGTACGATGCTAAAAAGATCATCTTTGGAACCAGGTGCTCTGGGCTTTAATTGTGGCTCTGATAATCAGAGGTGTCTGGTATTTGGTAAGTTGACTCTTCTGAGCCTTTCTGCTTCTCCACTTTTTAAAAGATGATAAAAAGTATCTAATATTTGGATGTATTCTAAGCCATTTATGTTATTAACCCACTGAGTACTTGAAACACACCACTATTATCTGTGGTGTGCAAAGAAAGCCAAGGGATATCTCTGTGAGGGTACTTGCTTAAAGCCACCCTGCTAGTAAATGCCAGAAGTAACATTCTTTTTAACTGAGCCTTGTGGGTGCCAAGCAAGCACTCTGCTACCGAAGCAGATTCACAGTGTGGAAGCAGGTTTCTTATTGGAACTTAGGTTTTGTCATGACACAGACAGACTCTTAGAAGATTGTCTGGAGACTTTTATGAGAAGATGGGACTGAAGCAGCCACCAAGCCACCTGGCAGAGAGCAAGTACTCAACAAACTTTAGCAATTGGTGGCACTTGAGTGGTCTTCCCCTTTGGTCAGACAGAAAATGCAAGGATTACCAGAGCATCCATGTGGTGGGTAGGAAGTGGAAGCAGCTACCTACAGAGATCCTAGCCCCTGACAGGTGTTCTTCCCCGCCTGTTGTGGCACAGGGCCAGAGTTGTGGTGTTCTGCCCTTGAAACTTTCTGTTGCATTCTCTCATTGGGGACACGCAGCAAACTCAACTTAAACAGCTATGGTGAAACAGGTCAGATGTCTGAGTGGTATGAAGAATTTCTAAAGAACATTAAGTTTCTCAAACGAGCCAGACAGATCTAATCCCAAATGGTAATTGGCAGGTACCCCATCAACATATCACTCCTGAACTCCAAAAATGGTTAATCATACAGATGTGGGGAAGATTGCTAGCACAGGGAAGGCAGTGTGCACCTCTCAGAAATTGACCACAGTGGACAACTGATGCAGACTATTGGTTGCTGAGCAGCCTCTGCCCACTTGTTTATTTATTTATTTTTTTAATAGGTTTGGGACAGACAGGGATGTGTTCAAAAGAACTATTTGATAATCAGAATGGTGAACCCTGGCATCAAGCAACCACAGCAATCCTGTCATCTCCGATGGGGACCGGTTGGTAGGACACCTGGCACAAGCTACGAAATAACCCAGATTAGGCGAAGTCTATAGGGAATTTCTGCAAAGGTTGGTCTTCTCTAATAAGATAGTCTGCCTACCTGATATCTCTTTTCACTAGAGAGTCTCCCCCTCCCCCTTTGGCAAGTAAGATGTGCAAAACAAGAAGCAACCCAGAGCCCTGACATGATCATCATGGTAAATACACATCTTATCATACCAGGTACCTGTGAGGCCATGGGGAAACAGAAACCACTGAGCATGGCTGATAGAAGTGTAAGTTAGTACAGTCATTCTGGAAAAGAGTATAACAACACTCATGAAATGAAAGGTGGCTGCAAGTTATGAGTCATTCACCTCATTGTAGGCTCCGCACCAGAGAGAGGCTCCCACAGTCCCCAGCACGGGGATAGGGTGCTCATCATAAAACTAGACTCAGTCAGCCAGCGTCCATCAACAGGGAATAGAAGAAGACAGGAGAAGAATGTCAGCCAAGGTCAATGGCAGATAAGTAGGCCTCTCATATGAATCCAGGGTACCCAAAGCACTCAAACTGAATTACTATGGATTTAAATAGTTCATTGGTTAGAACCTTGGTCCTCCCTGGGGTAAGGTTGAAAGATGGTGAGAACATTAAGAGGTAGGAGAAGGATCATGAAATGTCCTTATAATCATCTCACAGCAGCTGGGAATGCCTGCTCTGAGCCTGCACAAGGCAGGATCTATAGGCAACTATTGATGGATGCAGGAGGGTGTCCTGAGCTCCATCTCTGGATTCTCAGGGAGGAGAATCATTAGGCTCAAATGAGTACCTATTGGCCAACCAACAGCACATCAGAGTTCCGTATCTGTGGTTACTCAGCTGCCCAAGATTAAACTCAGGGTACCACAAAAGAAAGCAACAGCAAAAACATAAACATCGGGGAGAACCTGTCAGGAGGGAGAAGGAGCATTCATAGGGATGGGAAGAAGATAAAAGAAGATGGAATCACGGGCAATGAGAGTGTATTGCATACATGGATAAGATTATCAACACAATTAACAACAAAAAATCCTTTTAAATTATATATCCAGAGCTATAACTCACAAGTGATTCTAAATCTAGTCAACTTGACAACAAGAACACAAGGCTAAAGTACTCTGTGTCCTGCGGTGACTTATACATTCTTTTCCTCAAGTGCAGGGAGATTGGGTCTCAGCAAAAACCAAGGTCATCCTCCCCACCCCGGACTGTATATCAAAAGCTTAAGCAGGAAAGGAATCATGAGGAGCCAGAAAAGCCAGATGTTCCTGGTGACTGGTGACCACTGTAGTCATCACCAATTCATCGTGCAGAGACAGGAAGGGACCTAATATTTCTCTCCCTTTCAGTGTAGGCTCAGGTATCTCTGCATGCCAGCAAGCTTCCTGGATTATCACTTGCTAATAACAAAAGGACAAGGACTAAAAGGACCAGGGGAGGCAATTTAGGATGACGGATGCATCATGGAAGTGCCCAATAAATGGAAGACCAAAAACCCAGCTGTGTTGTAGCTTCTGTGTAAGCATGACTCTGCTCCCATTCTATAAGGGTAAACACAGTTGGCAAAACCATGACTCATAGTCTGTTGAGCTCCACCTCTATCCTCCAAAAACAATGTTCACTTCCACCTGAGGTCAAGTTCAAGATCCTGATTGGCAAGAAGAGTTTCCGACACAGCAATGGGCAATGCCTAAAGACTGAGCAACACTGCCAGGAACACGAACCAAGGGAGGAAATAACAAAGCACCGCCGCCTAGATGTTTGCTGTCACTAGTCCCACCTCTGATCAGTGATTGACAGACACCATCTCCATCAGCTAGCTTTCTTTCCTATGAGACTGAGTCTCAGGTATCCCTAGCTGGCCTGACGCTTGCTGTATAGCCCATGGACTATGATCCTCCTCCTCCTCGAGTGTTATACTAATAAGTATCTGCTACCAAGCTCAGTTTTATACATTGCTAGGGACCAAACCTTAGGCTACATATGTGTGTTAGTTAGGTGGCCATCCTGGCAACTAAACCAGATCAGTTCAATGAGCAATCATAATTCATCCAGAGGACATAGATTTTGTCTAATCTTATTTATAAATCTGACAGATCAGATTATATGTATCAAGAAGGACACAATGTTATGAAGTATATTATTTATGAAATGATGAGATCTAGCCAGTTAACATACCTATTACCTCATATGGCTCTCATGTTTGTGAAAAGAACACAATATCCATTCTCTAAGCAGTTTTCAAGACTTTAATATACTAAGAACCATATTTATTCTTCCTATTGAATTTTGTGTCTTTAAATATATATATATATATATATCTCACAGATTTCTCACTCTTCCAGTCTACCCACTGATAAACACCATTTCATATTCTATTTCTGTGAGACCACCTCTTTCCTAATAATCTATGAGTAAAAAGCTGGGATGTTGTTCATCTTTCTGTACCTGGTTCAAGATGTGAGAACATATACATTTAATACAAACACACACACACACACACACACACACACAAACACAGAGAGAGAGAGACAGAGAAAGACAGAGACAGAGACAGACAGAGAGACAGAGACAGAGAGAGACAGAGAGATAGAGAGATATGAGCATATGCTTTTTTAAGTCTCTGTAGAGATTAGAGATGCCAGTGACAGAATCATATAACCTATACTACTTGCTAAGCACTGTTTTTAGACTATACATGACAGAATTAATGCAATTCTATCCAAAATTGTATAATACTTATTTTTTTAACTTGGATAATTAGGAGTGATTGTTCAGTTCTAATCTGTGAACTTGTATCAATTCATAAATGTTTTGCATATTCTAAGGAACCTCCCATCTCTATTATGCATGTTTCTTGCTGTGTGTTTCTCTGCCATACATACATTTAGGACTATTGTAGTCTGTGGAAGCTACCTCTTCTGTACACAGTTTTACCTTAGAAAACACATGAGCAAAACAGAATTGGCCTTCTTATCCACTGAGATGAAAAGGAAGAATGTGACATATATTCAGTAATAGAAAATAGTAATAGAAAATGATGAGAAATAGTTTTAAACTTTGTTCCAAAGGAAATGCCGCTAGGCTTCAAGAAGGCCCCTTCCCTACTGCAGGGGGCAGCTCTCTAGTACCCCATGACTTCTGCCAGGCAGCCCCTTGTTCACAGAGTGGAAAACAGCCTCTTTTGCTCCCCACTGGTGTTATTAAGGCTCCTATGGAGACATGGTTAATCATGCCAATTAAGAGCCTGTTTACACTTGGCCTTCACTGCCAGGTACAGGCCCTGTGTCTATGGCAAAGTGGGTAGATAAGCAACGAGTTGTGTCTGAAGATAACTAAATGTATCACCCCATTTTTTCCTTCAGTATTGTTTATATTCAGTGAAATATGCAACTGAATTTGACATATATTTACCAAAATGCATCAAACAACAATACAGAATATTCTCTACTTAGAAAACAGTTTGTTCTTTTCCTAGTTTACCTTCCCTTCCAAAAAGATGCAACCACTATACCTATTTCTAGTTTCATTTAGTAATCTGTCATGAGTTCAAACTTCATACAAAATAGCATGTTACATGATGAAGGTGAGCAGGAATAAGGAATGAGAGTAGGCAGTTCAAGAGAGACAGTAAAATACCAAAGCCATGCTGCAAAAGCTTGACAGATCTGCAAAAGATGCTGCAAAGACACGTCCAGTAAGCAGACCAAGGACTGCACTCCTAGGTATGTGTATAGTATGATAAATGAAAACAGAAGTCCATGAGAAAACATGCATAAGAGTAGTATATTACATATAAAACATGATATAGTTACAAAATGGAACCTTCTTCCATTGTATAAAATGAAGTCAAGACACTTAAATACGCATTGCAAAACTGTGCAAAGTGAGAGGCTAGTTCCAAAAGCATAGGATTTATAGAAAATGAATCCAGTAGCCCAGTCCACAGCAACAGGAGCCTCCCTGATGAGGGATAGAGAATAGAGAAAACAGAGAGAGGCCCAGAAACTTGGTAGCTAAAGGGCCCAGACATTTTTTTGAAGAAATGAATGTTTTAGGATTGGTAAACTCCATGGTATGTGACTTCTGTCTAAATAAAGCTGTTTGAAAAGAACATGTTTAGAATCCACCCATATGGAGACAGTGGTAATAGGTGGAGAAGCCATAGCAGTGCCATTTCAGAGAAAATTTAATGAGACAATTGCTTGGGATTGTGGCCTAAGAACTCCATGTCCCCAGGGAACCGAGTTGGCGTCCAGTAAGGTCTCTTTCCCATGAGAAGGCTCTGGGGTTTGTTTTCTTTCCCAGGGGGGCCCTTCCCTTTCTCCAGAGTCATCTAGTCCTGTCCTACTGTCCCCTGTTCCGGTTGGCTTCTTTTGTAAGGACAAACTGTGTCCCTGTGTTTAGCAGACTATCCTATAGAATGGGGAGGTGGGACGAGTCCATCAGAGAGGAAGATCAAGAACTATGTGGGACAGACAGTTTTGTGCTATTGGTAGTGATATTTTATTCTGTGTTGACACAGGGTCTCATATATTGCAGGCTGACCTTAAACTCCCCAAGTAGCAGAGGATGACCTAGAACTTCTAACCCTCCTAAATCTACCTCCTCAATGATGAGAATATTTGGTTTATGTCTGGTTTGGTACTGGGGCTCAAACCCAGAGCTTCAGTATGCTAGGCAAGCAGTATATCAACTGTGCTACAGCCATAGCCCCAAGAGGGCAAGAGGTCTAAATTTAGATCCTGCCAGTCACTAATGAAATACTTTATCTCTTTCTGCCTTACCTCAAAAGACCAACGCCCTGACCTATGGTTCAAAGATCTAAAACCCAGCCCTGGGAATGTACCCAGGGCTACCATTTCTATGGTGTGTGATTTTAGTCAATATTTTACCTTCCTCAGGCCTCACTCACTAATCTATGTACCAAAGATTATGTTAACACCCACATGCTACTGAAGTGCATAAGTTTATATGGGCAGATTTTTTTTTTTTAATAAAAGAGTCTGAGAGTATTTGGGGCATCCTTTTGGCCACTTGTGTTATATGGCAGCCAACAGATTTTAAAAGATCCAGGTGCATTCCAATAGTTCACTATTTATATATTTTGAACTTTCTATCTCCATTTCATGTAATTTCCATGCATCACAAACTACTATCCTTTTGATATTTTCTTTTGATCCATGATTTAAATCTGTAAGCTCTGTGAGATGGATCATGCCTGTAACCCTAGCATTCAGGAAGACTAGAATATCCAGACCATCAGACTACCCGGGGGACTTGAGGCCAGCCTGAAAGGCATGAAACCTTGTCTCAAACAATAAGCAAATAAATACTAAATAGATAAATAAATAAACTTATTTGTCCAATCAAGGATTGGACAAATCAGGTGACTGGCAGTTCAGAGCTTACAGTACCTGACTCACAGTAAATACTATTCTGTCTAACTACTGAGTATTCACGGTATGTTGAATTGTGTGATATATTCCTCATAGTTCACAAACTTCATCATGTGGCGCATCTAAGAGAATCATGATTGTTCATCACAGTGGGGAGGGTTCAATCATCCTAAAGGGCTGAACAGAAACTTGGAGAAATATGAAAGGCTTTACCACTACAGGTTGTTCATGGTTAAAACCGAGGCCCAGGGAACCTGTGGTGATGTAACAGAAACATGCATGGCAAAGTTAGAAGAATTTATTGTGTACTTAGTAAAGGGCCTATTTATGATCTACCACCATATTACATAGATTAGATAGATAGATAGATAGATAGATAGATAGATAGATAGATAGATAGATAGATAGATAGATAGATAGATGATAGAGTCATACACTCATGCAGTTATTTAATTGGTTACTTCTAAATGATGCATATTTTTAGCTTTCCCTGAGAAGTATTTATTGCTTTGTATAACAAGTTAAAACTATTACACAGGCATTCAATGGAAAGAGGTAAGGCGCTCTTGTTTGCTGTCTGTTGCCATGACAAACCATGATTCAAGCATCTTATAGGAGAAGATTTGTTTCCTCTTACAGGTACAGTCCATCATTAAGGGAAGCCAAGGCAGAAATCTAAAGCAGAAACCATGGAGGAGTGCTGCTTACTGCCTCATGCTTAGGCTCATGGTCACCTGGCTTTCCTACACAACCCAGGCCACCCTACGCAGGGATGCTGCTGCCCTCCCACGTCAATCGTTGATTAAGACAGTCTCTCTTGTTTTGAGATTGCCACGGGTCAATCTAATCCAGTTCCCTCTTCCAAGGTAGATATATAAGATAACTGGCACAAATGCTTAGACTGATGAATTGGGGATTGCTGTTCATTAATTCATCTAGTGCATCTTTTTGAAAGAACTATGGCAAAGTCTGGGACCACATTACACACTGGAGAATCCTGAGAGATAGGGACAGAGACATTTTTGCTTTTAGAAGAAAGGGTCATCAGGCCAAGTCACCGTCCACCCAAGAATACAAATGTTCCATTAATAAGGTGCTTGCATAGGGGACCACCAGATCACAAGGAGCTGTGCAGTCTTACCTATGACTTGAATATGGGTTAGGCTTCTGTATCCTCATACCCAGCTGCTAAACAGAGGGATTTCTGGCATCCTTGTGGAGACTGGGAATTTGAATTGCAGCTGGGCAGAAGATTTTTTTTTGTATGCAAGGGAGGGGGATGGATAACCTGTGTGGGAACTGAGAGGATATGCTTGAGTTCAGAAACCATCCTACCTACCAACTGCATCCTTCCCCATACACCAGATGGGAAGACATAGTATCTAGATCCGAATCCCTTTGTGAAGAGGGACTTACCAGAAGGAATTTTAATCATGATGGATGCTAAACTGCAGGGTAGAAAACAAGTTTACAAAACAGAACGTGGTATAGAGAAAGAGAGTGAGCTACAGGCTGTCTGTCAGGCTACCATGCCTTGTAGGGAGAGCACACGCCTTTTCATGTGTCTCTGAATGAAGACTGCACCCAAGCGGCTCATGACTTTCTGACTCTTGTTTGTAACCCCAAGATTGAACTGTACATTTTAAACTGGACACAATTTCTCTGCAGGACTTGTTCACCACATTTAAGAGAAGGCTTTAGGGCCTCTTTGGCTTTGTACTTCTGGCCTCGGGAGCAGTGGGAAGGTAAGGTGCTGGGGTGGTGGCAGAGTGTCAATCTAGCTCTGTGCCCTTTGGAAAGTTCTTTGTTGTCTCCTGGCTTTGGGATCAATAATATCCCTCTGCAGCTGCAGGGACAGCAGTAGACAATCTGCTCACTAGACAGGCAGGGGAAGGCCACAGGGAACTTACAAAGCATTTAGAAGCTGTGCCATCGGGGAAGAGGCTCATGATGAACAGAGGAGCTTTGGCGTTCTGATTACTATTAGCTAGGAAGGTACAATAAGGGTGTTTGACTCTTACAGGGATGAAGGAAAGCAGGCGA
This sequence comes from Mus caroli, assembly GCF_978045245.1. Classification (NCBI taxonomy): domain Eukaryota; kingdom Metazoa; phylum Chordata; class Mammalia; order Rodentia; family Muridae; genus Mus; species Mus caroli. The sequence goes on from NW_028227271.1 coordinate 41,956,917, forward strand.
GAGTGACCAAACAGGAAATGGTGACATGCTATGTCCAGAAAGCTCATGCCTGCACATACATAGAGCACATTCAATTTTCCTGGGTGGTGGGGGAATGAATAAATGAAGAGGGGAGGAGGATGCTCGCAGAAACCACAGGCTGTCAGGAGAGAAGCAACATGGTATGCATTCCCAGCAAAATCCCCTTGAACTCTGGAATATTAGCTTCTAAGTCTGATTTTAGGGGTAAAGGGCCTAGAGTACACCCAGGAGAAATGTGTATGGTATCAAGATGTGATATGGTTCAGATGCTTCCCAAAGGCAGGCCTGGGAGTCTCTTGTATGGTTACTCAGTGGTGGGGAGTCTCAGGAAATCACCATTCACGATTCCACCGAGCACTATCTCTCAGTCCCAACTTGAAAATTTCCTCAGAGGACACCAGGATGATCTCACAGTAAGGCAGGCAGGGACTCCTCTTTATACTGTGATATATCAGTAGCAGAGAAATACCCTTATGAATTATACAGTAAATAAAATGAATATTCATATATGATACATATACATCCCTATATATACTTAATGCTTATATGCAGACACACATATACATACATACCATATATATACACACACACATATATATGGGTGTATACAAATGCATACTTATATTCACATTCTTGCAAGCATAGACATTCTCCCAAGTTCCCCACCTTCCATACACCTTTTTTAGTTATTTTTTATATAACCTCTATTGTAAAGCTATTATAACACCAAATCCCAAGTAAGGATACCCCAGGCATGGAAGAAATGAGAGCTTGGACTAAGGGCACTTACTGATCAATAGCAGAAACCAGATAGAAAGACAGGCAGCTAGCTACCAGAACCCAAAAGTATCTGTCTACTTTCTGATGGCAATACCATAAAAGCCCATGCTGGAACCCCACAAGCCTGGGAGCTGCTGTTTCCTGATTCTTTTCCTTTCCCTACTTATACCACCCTGTGTTCACCCACAAGTGGTTAACATAGCACTCCAGGATTCATACCCTTGCCCCAAATCTGAAGGTAGTTGTTCATGCTGTAGCCAGCTACTCAGCAGAATACAAACCAGTCAAAGTCATGCTTGCTGGATTTTGTTTTCTTGTCCCACAAAAGCCAGCTATTTCCTTCAAATTGATATCAGTCAGGTCAGGAAGTTTCTTTTTCCCTGAAATCCATTGTGTGGGGGAAGATCAGAGGGTCTCCTGGCTGCCAGATCATCATGGACAGATAGAAGTTGGATGTCCTTGGTCTTGCCATGTGGCCCCTCTGAGGCAGCTCAGTTAATCGCTAATATGGTACATTTTTACCTATCAAGGGACATCCTAAGCAACATGACACCCATCACGATTACGCATGATAAGTATCACCAATCCAAGTGTCTCTGCTTTGCATCAAAGGCACCTAAGAATCTTATATGACTTTGTTGTGTCTCATAAACCCACTGCTTGTAGTGCCTGACAGGCAAAAGACCATACCTGTTTCCTAGCAGCGATCTTTCCAGTAAAACAAATTCTTCTTAAAGGGGATGTGAGGGGATCATCAGAGGGCACTCCACCTCATTTTCCTGTCATAGATAAAATGTTAGGGCTTATAATAACAGGATGAATTGATAGAAATATAATACTGTGTATGTCCAGTGTGGGTTGTAGAAGCTAAAATAAAGACCACCTAACAATGCCTATGATCTAACCCCTCAAACCTGGGAATATCAGGTTACATGGCAAATGGGTATTTAGGAGGCAAACCGAACTAAAGCTGTCGATTTGTTTAAAATAAGGAGATGATTCTAGAGGATTCTGGTGGCCCCAGTTATGATCAGAAGGGGCTTCAAGGAAAGGAAGAGGAAAGGGCTGGGGTTGTAGTTCACTCAGTAGAGGGCTTCTTTATTATGTACAGAGACCTGAGCTTAATCTCCAGAACCAAATAACTGAGCATCGTGGTACACATCTGTAACCCCAACACTAGGGAGGTGGGAACAGGGAAACAAGAAATTCAAGGGCATATGATAACAAGCGCTTATTCTTCACCCTCCTGGCAGCTGGTCACCTAGGTGTTGGCTGATGTAAGCAGGGCTTGTGGAAAGGTTTCTACATTACACTCTATCACCAAAGGCCCCTTCTTACCATGACCGTGACAGAAGAGAAACCTTCCACACATTCTGTTCTCCAATTGGGCGATAAGACTATGCTTCCCATAGAGCACAAGAAGTCACATGGCTAAGTTCAAAGTCAAGGAAGGAAAGTACATTGTGTCCAACATACTATGCCATCATGGAAAAGGTATGACTGCAGTCTTATGGGGGAAGGGGGTGTGTGTGCTGCAGTATTGTAACCACCAGTTCAAGCAACCACAGACAATCAGTCCTGTCAATATCTCACAGTACAGATGAGGAAGCTAGAACAAAATGAACTATAATTTCACCTAAATCATACTACTGGTATATAAGTGAACTAGCATTAGCAGTTGTGATGGTCAGTCTTAATTGTCAACTTCATGAGACCTAGAGAAGCCAAGGAAATAGGCTTCTGGGTATATACAAGGAATTCTCTTGACTGGATTGCTTGAGGTTTGCTGATCCATCTATTGTGGGTAGCACCCTTGGATTAGAAGCAAGGACTGAATGAGAAGGAAAAACTACAGATTGGATAGACGCTTCACCACACAAGTTCTCATTGCTGTGATTTCCCTACTTTGATGGACCGTAACTTGTGTTCTGAAATAAATGTTCTCTCTAGTAAATTAGTTTTGTCAGAACATTTTTTTTAAACCAAAGCAATAAGAAAAGAAGCTAAGACAGAAGGCAAGTAGGGAGATTGAGAATGATGGCTAAGAATTTACTTCTGCTAATGAATAGAGTTAAATCTGCATGACACTAAATGTTATTGAGACTGTGCATTGAGTCGGTGCATTGCTCTGGGTGGCAAAGATTCTCAGAAGCAAAGGAACAATACTCCAAGAGGAAGCAAGCCAATGGAAAGGCAGCCAGCTTGAACTGTTGCTTTCAGTGAGGCCATGGTCTCCCTTCCAGGCCTGGGGCCAAGAAGGTTCTGTGACTTTCCAGGGATGATTGTACAGCAAGTCCAACATCCAGATTGAGTCAGCTCTCCGTGGCTATAACAGGGCCAAATGTGCTTCTTCCCCATCTCCAGGGGCTGAATCTGCTGCTAAGGCAGGCTGGTTTATAAGAGGCCAGCACCTCTGTTCCTTTGAAGTCAGAAGGAGGTAATGAGGTGTAGAAGAGTGGAGGAAGAGACAGAGTCGTGGACAGAGGCAGAGCTGTGCCTGGGCACTGGAAGGCAGCTTGAGAGAGAATGGAGCCCTGGAGTGAAGTAATCCTCAGAAGCAAGCCTTACTGAGAAACTCTATTTCAGAGCACCCAGTTGGATTTCCTGGAAAGGATCAGAAGCCATCTCTGGGGCCTCTTTAGAATGCTCACAGGGCGGGAAAGCTGAGGGTAGGACACAGCAGTATCTCCACGTGAAAAAGCACCCACTGTCTGGAGGCTCAGAACGACCAGAGAACCCAAAATACGAAGAGACTTTGAATACTGTGGCTTGGGTCAGGAATCACCAAGATCTCTACATCACTTGGTCCTACAAAGAATGTCAGTGGCTAGTGTGACTTAAGGTAATGACACCTTAAGGCTGAACCAAAGGGCAGGGGCTTCCCTCTGTGTCTAACAGCAACTGGACTCTATTCCTTCTCCCTGTCAACAGGAATAAAGGTCATCCTATCCCTTGTAGCTTTCTCCCTTCCATCTACTCTTACCTGAGAAAAATATGGTAGCATTTTATTTAAACATGGCAACTTTCCCAACCGGTTTATGGCAGTCCTAAACATCCTGTACTGGATAAATACCATTGTTCCCACACTGGCCAAGGCTCAGTGAAGTTAGTTTGCTCACAACCACCAGCTAAGAACCTACAGTTCAACTCAGGTCTGCCAGATTCCTAACCTCTACTTCCTTATATTTTGCCAGGCTGCTATCTTTGCATCCAGGGCATAGACTGAAAGAGTGATGGGACAGTTGTCCTTTGATTCATGGATGAGCAGTAGCTGCTGCTGACAGCCACTTAGAACATTGTAGAGGGCTTAAGAGCAAGCATCCCAGAGCCAATTGAACTTCTGAATCTTGCTTTTACCATTTCTCATCTAGACTGGAGGGTGGAACACAGCAGTTAACCTCTCTCCCTAAGATGCTTCATCTGAGAAATGAATTCTACAATATCAACTGTACCGTGGCGGTCAGATGAGGATAAAATAATTTGGTGAGGAGGAAGAATTTATAATAGTTCCCAGCACATAGAATGAAAACGGTGCTATCATGTTTTGTTTTGTTGCTATGACTGCAGTGGTAGAGATTGACTTTATCCTTCAAAAGGTTTAAACATAATGGAGGAAGGCAGGAGTGAAACAAAAGCCACAGCATCAAGTTGAAGAATAGGAACTTCAGCATCTGTTCATCCCAGAAAGACCCATTGAAACATCATTCAACCACAAGGGCTAAAGAATCCAAATGAAGGGTTACAGGATCTTGGTAGAACAGAAAAGAAGAAGATGTACTTCAAAGGTCTTTTACATTTCATGAGATAACATTACACTGTCTCATATCAGCATAACCAGGGAAAGAGTTGCCTCCATTTGGAGGAGAAGAAAGAACCCTGAGTCTGACACAGACATCAAGCCTACCTTAATGAACTCCATTACGAGGCTAACTTCTACAGATCCAGGCTTTGGGTTATCATTAATGAAAATACCCTGCTGAACTTCAGTGTAGAATCAACCCTCATGGACTTGGGATTTAGCTTGTACTCCTGGACCTAGATCTTAAACTCTGCTTATTGACCCAGGCTTAGCCACAGAAAACTTACACTATGAATTTATCCAAATGACTCAAGGCTCCATGATGGCTCCCACAAACCCAATATGTAGACCCACCTACCCAATTATCTAGGCGCCAGAGTATCTTATCATATTTAGAGTTGTAGAAGTAACTTTACCCATAGACTTTACCAGCCAGCCTAACTATTCTCGATGGGAACTACTAGATGGTATCAGAAAAGAGCATGCCAACAAAAGTAAGCAAAGACCAAAAACATTAAAGGAAGAATCAAATAGAAATCTTGACACCAATACACAATTACCAAACTGAAAATTCTACAGGTAACTTCCACAGCGTACTTGATCCACTAGGAAAAGTAATGACTGAGTTCAAAGACATCTTAAACGAGTTGGAAGCAAAACAATGAATGGAGTACAGAAAGTTTCTAGTACATCATCAAGTAAGACAGGGGAAGGGCTGAAAAACATTGTAAAAAAAAAATCATAGAAAACATTTCATAACCAGGAAGGGAAATAAACTTAAAGCTAGAACCCCAATCTGGTTATAGTGAAGGGATTTTTACGAAGACACATTGTAATCAAAGTCTCAGAAGCCAAAGACATAGGCATCAGAAAACAGTAACAGAACTCTAACTTGCCATATACAGGTGAACTGTCATTCAGAATATCTGTAGACTCACCAGCAAATATCCTGAAAATTAACAGAGTGAGATGATACTGAAAGAATAACTGCCAGTCAAATATCTGAAAGCTCTCTCTGAGAAATGGAGGGCACAGAAAAGCCTTCCTAGACAAATAGGAAGTTGGGGTAGGGCTACACATGGCAAGGCCTGTATTAAAGAAATGTTAAAGGAAGCCCTTCAAGTGGAAATAAAAGGACACTACCTAATAAGCACAAAGACACATGCATGCAAACCTCACAGCCACATAGGCAGCCCGAGGTGAAGGTGGACTTGGCAGAGGCACGGGTTACAGAAGCACAAATGCAAAATGAGAGGATCGAATCCCACAAGTCGAGAAAAATGCAGAGTGGAAAACAGGAAGTGAAACCTGGTTTTGAGGACTGACGCCTGACATGGGGTGGAGAACAGGAGGGTCAAAGGTGACCACACTGGCTTCATGGAAGGGGAGATGTTGATGGGACCCATAAATGCTATATCAAGAGCTGTGATTATAATCCTGAAGCTGACAGAGAGATGCTGGCTATATTTAAGTTGAAGAAGGGCATAGTCAGCCCTAGGCTTTCAGTATCTGTGCTTGGTCATTGAGAAGGGATATGAGAGTTGTCAAAATTGAGTATGACAAGAAAACCCAAAGCCCCAAGATAAGGTTGCTCGGAGAGAGAAGAGACAGATGGAAACGGAGATGTGGGGCTACCAGGAAAGAAGCAGAGGGAGAGGAACTGCTGATGGGAAGGGGTCCCGGAAGAAAGAAAACCACTTCTCTTTCCTTTTGATGAAGTAAGATTATTACTTGAGAGCAGAGCTGGACAGGACAGGACTAGACTTCCCAAAAATCAGGAAGGAAAGAACCCTGATCATGTGCCTTTTATACAAGTCACACTCCCAAAGCATGGGGTCAACCAGGTCCATGATGGTACCCCATCTGCAGTGAGCTTTTCCTCAGAACAGGTCTCAGGGGCTGCATAAAGTCTTTTCCTTCAGAAAGCCATGGCCTTGAAACTGAGACCCTCAAAGCTAGTCATGGGAGAGATGGAAAGATCTGACATCACTTCATCCTGCTACAGACAAAGAAACTGAGGCTTTAAGGGGACCATTTGGCAAGTATCACAAGGGATGGCACGTTCTGTGTAGACCTTTGGTGTAGATACGGCCTGAATTAGGAAAGGACCAGCAGTGTGTCAGAGGGAGAACAAACTCCAGGTCTGTCCTCCCGATAGAAGCTGAGCGTTTCACAGTTCAGCCACCCTGTGGATGCATCCATACAACTCAACTTCCAGGACAGAGCACAAGGCACAGAGCCTCTAGGAAGCTGACTTGGGAGGAGCATAGAAGCACTCCAACAGCTTGGTTTTAGTAGGAACAGAGATACTCTACCCTACAGAGCCATTGCATAGAAAGCCAGGCTTTGTCCATGCAGCAGAGGATTGCCTGTGCTCCTAGAAAGGGGAGCCTGACACAGGCTGGGGCTCCGCCTCCACCCAATGTTGGCCTGCATCATTATGAGGTTCCCCTCTTCCTTTCTCACTCTCCTCTGCCTAGTCGATATCAGAGCATCCACATGCAAAAATCTCTAAAGGACCCACTTCTGACAAGGCAAGCCTATCAGGCCTGGTTGTCATAAGAGATGAAGGCCAGCTGATGCCTGCAACAGCATCAGCTGTCCACTCCTGGGCATCAAGCCCTTCCCACCACCCACCGTGCCAGCCCAGGACATAGAGGTCTGGCAGCCATTGAAAAGAAAAGCTCCTATCTCTGACTCCTCAGCGCCTCTGATAAGAAATGTCATCCCTTGCTGGGTAATATTACTCTGCTAGATAAGGATCTCTATCTCCTCCAACATATGGCTCACTGCAGAACACAGGGTCTGCTGGAGCAGGATAATTTATGCGCTTAAGCTGCAAACCCTGGGCAGTTTGAGAAGTGCATCGAACAAAAGAAGAGTCAAATTATAACCTCTTCTGACCTGGCCTTGGGATTCCTCCCTGAGCAATGACAGCAACCTCCTCCACTCTACACACAATAAGCACTTTCAACCTCCTGCAGTCTCTAAAGGGCATTTGCACCAGCGTTATCAAGGCTCATCCTCACCAGGACCTCCAAAGACGCACTTTAGTCTTCTTTTGCAGATCAGGAAATTGAGATTCAACAAGGGTAAGTAACACGGCCAAGGTCACCCAGGCCAGCCGTACCCAGAGCACAGACTCAAACCCCAACAGATCTGACTCACCAGCACACTGTCAGATGGGGAGGCTGATCCAAGCCTCTGGGTTGTCTCTGCTTCAACAACTAAATTAATCAATTAAGTCAGATCTGCCCAGACTTAACTGGCAATGTCAGCTCTACACTGTAATCTCAAAGGTCCATTTCGATCATTCACTGCTCCTGATTTCTCTGAAGCCTGGGGAGGATGAGGAAGCCTTGTTGAGTCAAGATACTAAAGGAGAGGAAGGGGGTAGGGATGGGACCAGAAGAGGGAGAGAGGAGAGTGGGACTTAGATATTGGCTTCATGCACTCAAGGAGTAGAAGGTAGAAAGAAATTGCGGGAAAATTCTCTCTTCTCCATTCGTTCATTCATTCATTCGTATCCCTGGACAATCCATAACATGTCCATTCTGGCTTGGCCCTGGCAATATCACTGTATCTGTAAGCAGTGCTAGACTAGATTTCATGAAAGACTGACAGGTCAGCGAAGAGACAGAGATAACAGAACATGACAGGGGTAGTGTGTCTGCAGTAGATTGCATGGTTGATGTGGAGGACCGTGGCTGTGTGTTAAAGAGGAAATGTAAGTGAACCTCACACTCTGCTATTTTATGCCCTCCTTTAAAAAGGCCAAGTCATCATGGCTAAGATTGGTGCTATTCTTTAGAGTGATTATTTCAACCATGTTCTGCATTGCCTCCGAGATCCATTAGTAACTACAATTGAACAATTTTAATTGACAAATAAAAATTACACATATTTATGGTATATATAATTGGTATATGGTATATATAATATGGCACATTATATATATGTACATTGTAGAAGTCTAAATTGAACTAATTAATATATGCATAAGTCATACACTTTTCTTTCCAGCTGACTCTTTTAAATAGCTATATAGCATTTCATTTTATAAAGATGTCCCAATTTAATAACCACAGCTAATAAAACTGAAGAGAGAAGTTACCCAGCCCTTCGCTAGGCAATCTCTAGGAGCTACTTCAGCTCCTTAGGGTGGCAGGACCTAAGACATCTTTCAGATATCCTTCAGATACATGATGGATACAAGATGCGATTAATTAATAACAGACTCAAAACCATCTTGAGTTACCACATTTGTAGAATCTCTCTTTGGTCCATTTGAAAGTGAGGAAAGTAAGAAAGGAGAAACAAATTTAGTGTTGTGGGTGGGCCACTTATGGAAAAAAAGACTAAGATGGGTCAGGGTGGATGGCTGGTTCTAATTTCAGTCCCTTTTACTACTGTCATGTGACCTTGATGTCATTAGGGACCTCAGCTTATCCCACAGCAAAGAGGAATAAGAATGGACCTGTCAGACAACGTCCATATTTGAGATCAAGCTTCACGTTTGATAGCCACACGGAGGAGTTATGTAAGCTATTACCTAGGCCTCCTGCAACTGCAGAAAGTGAAGGAGACTCAGGTGCACTCTTCCATGAATTTTTACACAGGGGAGAGAGAGATCAAGGAGCAGTCATGCGGCCACATGAAAGTTTTCATCAGGCCCACCACACGGGTGTCAGCAAGGGGACCAGGTGGGGCCAGAGATAGGGCAGGAGCCCAGGGTGTGACAGAAGGCTGCCCAGGGAGACATTCAGATAGGCTATGCTATCTGTGAACAATAGAACCGTTGTCCTGGACCTGAATCTGACAAGAGGGGATAAGACCCCCGGAAACACAAGCCCAGATAACTAGCCAGGGTGGCCTCTCAACACCATCCCCAGACTGTCTGTTATTTCATTTATGCCATTCATTCATGCACGCTACAGTGTGTATCAAGCACATACCCAGAATTGTATTAGAAGGTAGGGATATGGTGATGAGTGAGACTCTTGGCCCCACCGTCAGGAAGCACAAAGATAAGAATGACTAGTAAGGACCCGTTAGCCTAACAGAGTATCCCAGAATACAATACCAGAACACATCCTCCTACTTTCAGAAAAAGGTCCAAACTAATGATGGGATAGGACAGGAAGGATGGAGGGGTGACTAGCCAGTGATGGTCCTAGAAGTCTCCAGGAGGCAGAAGAGGACCCAGTGGCTCAATGGCTCACTCCCTGTCTTAATGGCTCCCCTCTATACCCCACAGCTAGCAGCAAAAGCCAGTGTCAAGGGACCCCTTCTGGGATCTTCCCTTGTCTAGTTAGACATAGCACCTGGAGGCAGGTCCTTTAGACTTGGCCTGATATGCCAGCATCTATCTGGGCCGCAGCTCTCATGGATGGATGGACAGATGCACGGTAAGGAGGGAGAGAAATAAGAAGAGTAGTTGAAGAGTTTAGGATCAGGGAAAAAGAAATTCTATGACCTGAGTAAAGGCAGAAGTAGAAAGGGGAAATGGATCAAAAGGAAGAGGCATGTATAGCCTCTAGGAAAAAAAAAAAAAAAAAAAAAAAAAACTATTAAGCACTATGCAGCAAATGAAAAAAATGAGATATGTGCACACAGACACACACACACATGCTCCTCTAAGAAACGTGAGTGATGGAAAAAGCAAGGAGGCTGAACTATCTCTTCTTTCCAGCTGTAAATGCTAAAGCTTTGGGAGCCATTGGCAACACAGAGGTGGGCTTGGGGACCAGTCAGTAGGAGACGAGCTTCCTAGGCCTGGATCTCCATCTATAAAGGAAGGCCCTCTTCCTTTATATGCCCTCCTTCTCCAACTCAAGGCATCTTGTGATGAGGCTTCTAAGCTGACGATGTTTTACTTGCTTCCTTGAAAACACTTGTTCTGCTTTCAAAACCTAATGAGTCAAAGAGGCTTCCCTCATTCGTAGCTGTAGTTGGCGGTGTTCTATGAAGGACAACACTGAGTCACAACTAAGCTCCCAGGGCATTGGCTACTCACCCAATGGACATTTTGTTGCATTACAAAATGTAAATCGCACTACAAGGAAGGTAAAATGAAAAGGACATGTTTTCAGTCCTCACCCCCATCCCCCCAATACAATACCCCTTTCAAGAGGACAAAACAAACAAACAAACAAACAAACAAACAAAAAACCAGATAGATATCTTTTCAATACCTATAGTCCCGTGTCCTAGGAACTACCTGGTCAAGCTCCTGCTCAGACAGATTAGAGACTTGCCTGGATTATCCCATAACCTGAACCAGAATCAACTCAATAAGCTTTAAGAAGACTGAGGTCTCTACCAACTGCTGAGCCGCTGCCCTTTCCCCATTCTAAGCAACTACAGTCGGAGAAAGAAACGGTCCATGGAATCGTCAACTTCAGCAAGGCCTTAAGGCTTGCTTATTCTGGGTCCAGCACAAAGTCCAATTCTGGGAGGAGTGATGCATTCAAGAAAGCACCAGCTCCTAGAGGTGGCTATGTGGAGAAGGAGCAATCGCTTCTCCTCACCCCCACCCCCCACCCCACCCCCTACTATCCGCGGCTTGCTGCCATTGACACGCACGCGGACGGAACCTGCAGCCGGGATTGGAGCTCACTAGGCCACCGGTCGCCCGGAGCCCGCGGTGCAGCACCAGTATTGTGTAAGTGCCAAGAGACCACTCTGTCAGCAAGCTGAGAGGAAAATCGAGGCAAGATGTCAGGCCGGAGCGGGAAGAAGAAAATGTCCAAGCTGTCCCGGTCAGCCAGGGCCAGCGTCATCTTTCCAGTAGGCCGGTTGATGCGCTACCTAAAAAAGGGAACCTTCAAATACAGGATCAGCGTAGGTGCTCCGGTCTACATGGCTGCGGTCATTGAGTACCTAGCAGCGGAAATCCTGGAGTTGGCTGGGAACGCTGCGAGGGACAACAAGAAGGCCCGGATAGCCCCCAGACACATCCTGCTGGCCGTTGCCAACGACAAGGAACTTAACCAGCTACTGAAAGGAGTGACTATCGCCAGTGGGGGTGTCCTGCCGAGAATTTACCCCGAACTGCTGGCCAAGAAGCAAGGGACCAAAGGCAAGTCAGAGACGATTCTCTCCCCACCCCCAGAGAAAAGAGGAAGGAAGGCCGCATCAGGCAAGAAGGGGGGTAAGAAATCCAAGGCCACCAAGCCACGGATGTCCAAGAAGTCTAAAGCAAAGGACAGCGATAAAGAAGGAACATCAAATTCCACCTTGGAGGATGGGCCAGGAGATGGCTTCACCATCTTGTCTTCGAAGAGACTCGTTCTGGGGCAGAAGCTATCCCTGACCCAGAGTGACATCAGCCATATTGGCTCCATGAGGGTGGAGGGCATCGTCCACCCAACCACAGCTGAGATCGACCTCAAGGAAGAGATAGGGAAAGCCTTGAAAAAGGCTGGGGGTAAAGAGTTCTTGGAAACAGTGAAGGAACTTCGCAAGTCCCAAGCTCCTTTGGAAGTTGCTGAAGCTGCCGTCAGCCAATCCAGTGGACTCGCAGCCAAATTTGTCATCCACTGTCACATCCCCCAGTGGGGCTCCGACAAATGTGAAGAACAGCTGGAAGAGACCATCAAAAACTGCCTGTCAGCAGCTGAGGACAAGAAGCTTAAATCCGTTGCCTTCCCACCGTTCCCCAGTGGCAGAAACTGCTTCCCAAAACACCTGGCCGCCCAGGTGACCCTCAAGGCCATCTCCGCTCACTTTGACGACTCGAGCTCGTCCTCGCTGAAGAATGTGTACTTCCTGCTCTTCGACAGCGAGAGCATCGGTATCTACGTGCAGGAGATGGCCAAACTGGACACCAAGTAGCTCTATCCGACAGCGGCAGCGAAGGAGGATCGACGTGACGTCACATGAGCGGGGGGGGGGGTATTTTTTACAAGGATTGCAGAAGGGTGACAGGGCATAGGAGCGGGGGATGGCTGAGAGGGTGCACGGAGGCAGCGGGAATGGGTCCTGCCTGCCTGCCTGGGGAAGGGGTCCGGTGCATTTTATATTCTCTTTATAAAGGGCCTCTCTTCCACAGTTAACCAGGTCTCCACCGGGGCTTTCTTTGCATGTGTTTTTCTTCCTGTTGTTTTAGAACTTTTTCAAAAACAAATAAGACAAACAAACATAAAAATAGGCTTTGTTTAGATTTATAGCAGTGACTTTTACACACTCGAGATCTCTCTCTCTCTCTCTCTCTCTCTCTCTCTCTCTCTCTCTCTTGCTCACTCGCTCACACACACACACACACACACACACACACACACACAATCTGTTCACAGTTTCTGTGTCTTTGGGTTCTTCCTTTTCCAAGTGAAAAGGATGTGACTGCCTAACCTAGGTATACTGGCTGTCTCCCTCAGTGGAGAAGATGAGAAGAACATCTTGGGGTGCTTTTCTGTTATAGGATCCCCTCCCTGACGCCCAAAATATTTGTAACTACACCTAAAAGGGTTTTTTGCTTCAGGATTTTTGTTTGTTTGGTTTTTTTTGTTTTTTTAAAGAAAAAGAAAAATGAGAAGAAGAAAAAAAAAATCCAGTGTTTTTCTTAAAAAAAAAAAAAAAAAAGCACCAGTATTCCCTACCCCTACACCCCAGACCTAAAATGTTCCAAAATACAAAATTGGTTGAAGGTCAACATGATAGCTCAAATGGAAAACCCTCATCATAAACTTTGTTGCATACATAAATCACTAAAAATGTTGCATAATATTACCATCAGACCATGCGTATTGGAAATATACGAAACATAAAGGTTTAGGGTCCCAGTTTGAAGCTATTTCTAGGCATCCATAGCATTAGGAGGGGGAAAAAAAAGCTGATATCCTCAGGACTTCTGTTCCTAAGCATTTCAGCTAGGACAGCTCAACCTGCAGCACTCAATGGCCCAAACACATTGCAACACTGTCTCTGCTATTAGCCAGGGCCTGGCCATCAGAATGACTCTTGCTCAATATTATTCTTTGCTTCACCATTTCCACATGCAAAGGAACAATACTTCTCTTTAAAAAAAAAAATCAATTGTCCCCAGCAATCCACCTACACGTTCTTGGAAAACTATGGGCTAAGAACTCGGCTTCACCAAGCAAACAAGGAACAAGGAGGGTTGAGAGGAATCCATCGCTGCGCCTGCGCTTTCCATTATTCACACCAGTGTTTTGAGAGTCACTAAGTTCAAATGACCCTGTCCCTTGGGGCTGCAGAACTATTTTTACTCACGCCAGTACGGAAGCCGCACACGTTGAATAAATGGGATTACTCAGTATGAAGAGACACTAAGTGGCTTCAAGAGGCTGCAGGGTAAAGGAACTGCCAATGGCCTGGAAGAAAGATGCTGGAACAATCAATGCCTGACACAGGAAAAGAATTCCTGGATGTTTTTCTGCTGCCTGGGACCCAGAGGGACTTTGATGTGGGGACCATGGGGCATCCAACAACAAATAGGAAAGCCCGCCGGGATCACATCCCAAGCTGCTAGAAAACAATGAAAGAAGATAAATGGCCCTGGCTTCAGGAAAAGGCAACCCTGAGCAATGGGTAGACTTGTAGTTAGTGATCAGCAAATACCTCACGCCCATGCACACGTGCACATGAATACACACACACACACACACACACACACACACACACATACACGGAGGGGGGTGGGGGGGTGCGGGCAAGCCTGCAGAGAGAACTAGCATGATAGTTTTTTCTCTGTCCTTTCCTGACTGCAGGGTGATCACACCCAGCCTAAAGGCTTTAAGTTGGAGGCTTCTACACGCAATCAAATCATATTCATTTCTGCACACATTTCAGGCATTCAAGTTAATCCCTTTGTTCCATGGATTTACTATTTCCCAGAGGGTGTGTTTGTGTGAGAGAGTCAGAGGACCAAGGAGGACAGAGAGGAGGGGGGTGTTGGCTTACATAATCACGAAAACTCCCAGGCCCAGAATCTGCAAGGCAGATAAGCAGGCAGTTGAAGTCTGCAGGTGGCATGGAGTCAGGACTCCCACTTTCCTTTGCCACAGAGAACGTTAGTCTGTTCTCTTAAAGCCTACAACTGATAGGAGCAGGCCCACGGGCCACACCATGAAAAGTCACAAACTTCACTCAGTCTGTATTAATCTAAATGAAGAAACACGTTGGCTCACAGAGGGGATGCATGCTTGCAATCAACCATCCTATATGACACATCAAGACCTTTCTCAAAGCATCAACGACAACCACCAAGGGGGGGTCCAATAGATTCCCCCCAAAAAAATATAGGCTGCTATCTCATTGCTCTTTGTTGAAGAGTCTATTGCTGAAGACACCACACAGTTCAGTCAAGGCCATGAAGAAATCACGCTGGCACTGACCTGAAAGCCTCTTTGTGGGTGGGTAGCTCTTAGAGTGCTGGAAGATGCTATGAATGCTGCCAGAAGCGAAAAGTTATCAACAGGCCTACCCAGCTGTAAGTCCTGTGAATTACAATCATCATCGGCACGGCAAGATGTACCCAATGGAACGATAGCATTTTCATCTGGCTCCTACAGACTTGTCCCTAGCTTTGTAGAGTGTAGCTCTCAGGCCTTGTCAAAACAGCTTCTTTTTGCTGTGGGCAGTAGTTTAATCCCCAACAGTCAACATCCACAGAATAAGTGACCGTGGGGCATTTGTAACTCATCCCCATCACAGAAGAAGGAGCAAAAACCTTGTAAGAGCCAGAGGACCAGAAGACTGCTGCAAAATAGTTTCTTCTGGACATGACAGAGGTGCGGCACCCAAGACATTAAGCACCTATGGCTGTAAGAACTACACAGACCCACACTGGTCAAAATCCCAGCATGGATTGTGGAAGAGCTCACATAGCCCTGATCCAGGTTGAACAGCTAAGGGCAATCAACTGCTATTGAGGATGGAAGGGTCAGTTCCCTCCAGGAATAAGCCCTCTGATAGGTTGATCATACCTCGGTGGGGGGCCCTACAGCAGAGTATATGTGCACCACTAATCATAGTAATAACAAAAATAACAGAAGATGAGGATATGAATTTGAAAGTGGGATATGTAGGGAGTAAGGGAGGAGGGTGAAATCAAAATGCATTGAACTCGTGTGGGAGAATCTCAAAAACAAAAATGAAAAACAAGAAAAAAAATATACAGCGTACAAATAGTCTACTTTCTCCCCAAGACACCTAAATCGGTATTTCATCAATGTATGGGTACCCTACCCCAAGCTAAGGTGATAGAAAGTCACCTTAGAGCAGATGCAAACACAGTGATTCTTCCTCTGCAAAAATATTCATTTCCATTGCACCCTCTCACTAGAGTTCCAGACATAAGAATTCCACCCCTTACTTGAAAGACAAAAAAATAATCAGCCAAACTCTCCTCTCCAATTCTAAGTAGGAACTCGGGTTTCTAGCTGCTCGAGATTAATCCTTTTCTCCCCAACACTTGGCATCCCAACCACCAGGGGATTCATTCTGAACCTCAGGACATCTCCCAGTGCCTTCCCCTACCACTCCGTATCTTCTTTCCATATCTACAACAGTCTGGGGGTTCCAACATCCTGCAAAGTGAGCCAGTTGCTTCCAGTCCACCTGCAAGACAATATAGCCTGTTTAACATTGTCCAGGGACCTTTTCTCAGTGAGGGCAGAAGGAAACTTCTTACCCTGTCCTGTCTCCTCCTTGAGTTGCTACCCTTTTTGTTCTTTTAGACTATGTGTCTCCTCCCCAAGTGTCTATCTTAACTCACCCAGACAGGCCATTTCCGGAAACCTACCTATCTGGAAGATATGGAGTGCTCACAAGATATCTTAGAATTCTGGTCCAAAGGTGGGTGGCAGACACTAACATGGGGACAATAGAGGGGATAGAGTACCACAATGGATTAGGGAGACAGAGTGATATGTTTGAATTTGGCACATGTCTAAAGCAGGTGGGAATGCAGATTATTCTCTGAACTGCATTGAGAAGGGGGAAAAGAGTTGAGAGGCCAGCTAAGGAAAGATCAGAGAGAAAGATGATTGGATCAGGGGAAGAAAGGAGGTAAAATCCTAAGCAGGTGACCTAGAACTGCTATGCACTGTGCAGCTACGATTTCATACACTGATGCTCAGAAGAATTGCACACAACCAAGTCAAAGAGGAAGAAATGCATTTGACAGAGGCCAAGCGGAAAAAAGATTGCCATGACCATGAAGAGGGGCTTGGGGTAGCCCAGCCAAACTCCCAGCAAGCAAGGCTCAGTTCCTCTCTACAGTCACCTATTCTCCTGCTCCTCCACAGAAGGGCCCTGAGCACACAGAATCATCATCAGCATGCTCTGTTCTCATCCCTTGGCTGAAGACACTGAAGAGAAAAGGGAATTTATCTTTCCTCTACAGAACGGGTCCAAGTGAGAGGTATGAATGGTCAATAGAAGGGTGATGTAGTTACTAACCAGGCAATTTTACTTCTGAGACCTCCGCACTTGAGTTTGTTAACATGTTATCTTCCATCTTAGCCCATAAACCCAACAACTTCATTCACTGCAGCCTCCTCAGCCTCCCCTTAGTTGGTCTCAGTCCCATAAAGGTAATGGTCGTACTGCTTCCCACTGCAGCATCCTTGTAACCAGAGAAGGTCCAGGCAGGGGGCAAGGAAAGAATAAGGATAGTTAAGCATCAGTACTGCTCATGCTCAAATAAAGACATGGGCTTGGGACTCCCACTGAAGCCTGGTCCCCAAATGAGCGTCCATGGGCATTTTGAACCAAGTCCACATGGTCAAACAACAATGTATGTTTACTCCGTGAGAAAGTTTTCATCTGAAGACTTCCACATGGGCATCTGCAGGTCATTTTTCAATTTGTCAAATAGGATGTGAGCACCAGAACCTTCTTTTCTACAAAAGCCACAGCTGTCCCCTAATATAGCTTTTATATAGCTTTTTTTTTTTAACTTGGTACTGACCAGGACTCGATCATCCTAGCAACTCATGTCGGAACCGTACATTGGCAGATCCATGTATATAACGTACAGTGTTCTGCTGAGGAAGGAATGGGATACAGTAGAGAGCATGCTACTGTTGGATGTATTGGATATCAGTGGGTTAAACCACAGGATCTTCTCTTGTCAGGGAGACATGGCAGTGTTTGGAGACCTTATCATTCACAGTTCATAGCCACCATGACAAGGAAATGACTGCTGTCTTGTCTTTACAGAATACAGGTGAACCTGGTGTTTGGGAAGGTATAAGTTAAGCCCAGGTATTGGGACTTTGGGGCTCCAAGTCACAACAAATGCTCAATAAATATTACCTGCTGCTTCTAGTTGTTGCTGTTGTTCTTAAAGAAACACACTTGATAGGTATTTGCACTGCACCAATTTACTCTGAGTAACTTGCCCTTAAGTCAGTGTACAGTGTGAGCAGCAGAGGCTTCCAAAAGGCCAAAGGCTCTGCTGAATTTCAAGGTCAGTGCTGTGTCCACAACTGCCATGCTACCAGTCACCCATGCCAAGGATCCTCCCACACTCCAGACGTGTAGCCAGGAAACAACAGACACACTTCCTGCAGTTCCTTGGTGGTTCTTTGTGCGGCTTTTTGAAGCTTTTGTGTTCTCTAATGTGCTGGGCTGGGTGGACAGCCCCATCATGATCAAAGACCCAGCTGGCAGGTATGCCAACCCCGTATACGCTGCCAGCCACCAGGCACCAGCTGCCAGCTGCCAGCCACCACACACCAGCCACCTGCCACTGGACCCAGGAAGAGTCACAGGGAGGAGGTATTAGGCTTCAGAACGGTTCCAGGTGCTATCCCAGCCACAGGCTCTGCCTTGCAACAGCTGAAATGTGCCTATTCCAGGTGTGCGAGGCAGGAGCTGACATTCAAGCAGCTCCTAGACCAACAGTGGCTGGCAGATCACTGGCAATGTGATGGCTTAAGTTAACTTAACCTTCTGACTGGGACAAATGAGTTCAAGAGGGCCCGAAGGGAGAGTGCAGCATCCTTCCACAGTTTGGGGGACATTTATGAGGTTTGGACTTTTGAGGGAAGTGTGTCATTAGTAAGCTTTGAGAGTAAAAAGACTTCCCTCTAACCCTTCTCATGGTGTTTGCAGATCAAAATGTGATCCTTCATATCCTGCCCCTGCCTTTGCTGTGCCACCACAGATGGACTCTCACCCTCTAGAACCATAGGCCCAAATACATGTTATTTTCTCTGTGTTGCTTTGGTCATGGTATTTTATCACAGTAACAGAAAAGTAACTACAGCATTCTATGTTCATAGCTCCTAATAGAACAGATACCCAGTTGCATTAAGTGTCAGAAAAGGGAATGGGGGTCCCCTGACTTCCCAGAACTCAGATGCTTGCTGAATCTGCCTCTGGGAATCCCAAAGACCTTCATGGAGAAATTCTGGGTGTCAGCTATGCCTCTAATTACCCTGAAAATCTTGAAGATGTATATCACAGCATCTTCTTTCTCAGTTAGATGGATAAGGAAAGTCTATCGGCTGTCACATTTTCCACATAGAAACATTTATAGATTAAGAAAAAAAAAAAAAAAAAAAAAAGATCACCTAAGGTCAAATGGCAAACCAGGCTCTAACATAGGAGCTCATTTCTTATTTTTTACAAACACATATGAGATCCACATCACATGGAATAAGACTATTAAATGAGTGATATACATGTCTGTAGTGTCAATAAATACAGAAATGATTACACACACACACACACACCTCCCCCACTATAGATAGTGCATGGGTGTATCTTTGTGCCCGTGACTACATATATTAGCAAATGTGTTTCTTAAAAGTTTTGTTCTGCCGGACGTGGTGGCGCACACCTTTAATCCCAGCACTTGAGAGGCAAGCAGATTTCTGAGTTCCAGGCCAGCCTGGTCTACAAAGTGAGTTCTAGGACAGCCAGGACTTTACAGAGAAACCCTGTCTCAAAAAAGAAACAACAACAACAACAACAAAGTTTTGTTCTTGCTTCTCTGAATTTCCTAAATTATAGTATGAATACTTACTGCTTTTTTTTTTTTAAGTTAAACAGTAAGAATGGAAGTTCTACTTCTTTTTCTCAGATGGCTCTCTGACTGGGAGCACAACAAGGATCTAGAGAGTGCAGCGAAGCTTCTGTACTGTTTCCTATGCCCTTGACCATTTATTTCTACGTGATGATGCGCCATGTGACACCTAGGATGATAGGGTATCACTGTAGAACTCACATAGAGTAGCAGAGTGTCAGCAGCTGTTCTTGGTAGAATGCTTATACTGGCCTAGCCCATAGTACTTCCTTGCCCTTCACTAGTGTCAATCAATGTACTGGGTGGATGCCCATGTGCAGAAGAGGAAAATGAGGCATGAAGCAGGTAAGTTGCAGTGATAGCCTGGCAGAGCAAGGTGCTCTCTCAGAGTCTAAAGCCACTACCTACACTCTCTACATAGCATCCTGCATCTCCTCACAGTCACAGAACCCAGCCAGCTCATTACATTCCCACTGCCAGAGATCCTTGGTGGAGACAGGATGTGGACTGAATGGTGTGGGTAAGAGAAGAGAGGGGGTTTACTCATGGAAGGAGTAGGCCCCAGAAAGGATAAAGACTATGGGAACAGCCCCAGCCAGCAGCCCCAGATGGTATATTCATGCCAGCTGAGGTGAATATCTGGGCATTTCTGTCCAGGGCCTCAGGGTATCCAGGTGTGGGAAGCCACCAAGACAGGAAGCAGCCACCAGGACCCTGATACCCAACCTTCATGATTGGCCAGCTTGGTTGGCTGCCTGTCAGGTCTTCTAAAGGGTGAATGAAGAGGCTGGCTAAGTCTGCCTGAAACTGAGATGCTTAAACAAAGGGAGGCCACTGTGGGCTAAGCTGGCAGAAGCCCATGGCGGGACAGAGGGCGGGAAACAAGAGTCACAAAGTAAGAGCTGGGGGTGGGGGGTGGGGCGGTGTACAAGGTGCTATCTGCGTGGGGCATTCTCTGCCCACGGGGGGGAGACAGAATGTGAACAGGAGGCCATAGCTGGTGAGAAAGCTGTGAGGAGGTCTGAGCTGTGAGGTAGGTAGAAGTCAGCAGAGAGAAAACCTTTCTTGTTCTGTTTCCTTTTCTTTTTCTTTTTCCCCTTGAAGGGTGGCAATAATATTTATTTGGTTCTACTTTTTTTTTTTTTTTTACACTGTCACTGTCTTCAGACACAGCAGAAGAGGGAGTCAGGTCCCATTATAGATGGTTGTGAGCCACCCTGTGGTTACTGAGAATTGAACTCAGTACTTGTGGAAAAGCAGTCAGTGCTCTCATCCTCAGAGCCATCCCTCTAGTCCCTTACTTGTGTGGTTCTAAACAGTGCCTCTGGGAATCTAAGGTTGACTCGAGCTCACTACATAGCAGAGGATGGCCTTGAACTTCGTCTCTCTCTACCTCCTACGGTCTGGGCTTATAGTCATGTGATATCCCCTGGGTTTACTTAGTGTTTGGATTAAACCCAAGGCTTTGTGAATGACTCACTTAACCAGTAGAGGCTACTTGCTCAGTCTAAGAGCAAACCTGTTTGCAAGACATTGAAGGAACTCCTTTAGGTGTCTATACATTCCAGAAATTTTCTCACATGGGTCTCTTTCCATCCTTCATCACTTCTACACCAGTCATAGGAGCACCCAGGGCCCAGCCAGGAGTCCCTCTGGGTTAGCTTCCCTCAAACATCCCTATCAGGATCGGGTAGGTCAGCTGAAGGTCTGTCGTGGATCAAAACAAGTTAGTGTTCCATGACACAGGAGTTAGACCAAATATCTCCCCTCCTGATGCCACCATAGGATGTGACCCTGCAGGTGACTTACCTTCAGGAGCAGTAAGGGCAGTAAGGGCATGGCCAGGTAGGATGTTACAAGAGGACTCCTGGCTGAGGTCAAGTGTTCCTCTAGCAGAAGATTCCCTCACCCAAGATCTTCATTTCTAGGTATGGAGGGAGTTGACTGTTCCAGGGGAAGGAGATATAAAGGATGAAGAAAGCATTGGTCCTGGTATGTCCTAACTCCCACCTGGAGAGTGCCACCACCACTGTTGCAGAGTCACAGTAGGAGAAGCAGGAGTCACATGAAACAGATGGTATAGGACTATTACATTAGAACCCAGATTCAAGTCACTTAGAGCTGACTCTTTTCCGAATTATGGGGGCTAGAAAGATGGCTCAGCAAGTAAAAGCACATATTTGTCTTGCAGGACTAGGGTTCTGGTTCTGGCACCTTCATGGTGGCTCGCTAACATGTATAACTCCAGTTCCAGGAGATCCACCATTCTCCTCTGACTGACCTCTGTGAGCACTAGGCACGCACACAGTACACATACATACATGTAGGCAAAACATTTCATGTAGTTAAAAATAAATCTTAAAACAAACAAACAGACAAAAGCACAAAATGATAACCTGGCCTCTGGCTCTGTAGTATTTCATTTCTTCTTTGGGATGGGAACTACATTGGTGGGATTAAGAGAACCATACAATACCTTGTAATGAAGGGTCAGAACATATAGCTATGAGAGAGCTCAAGGAATAAATGAAGGAGAGCAGAGAGAAGGGGCCAGTCAGAGGAAGTCAAGAAGCCAGCTGTAGAGCACAGCAAGGATGATCTGGACCCAACTGCAGTCATACCAGCCCTTCGTTGATACAGAGACAGGACCATGCGTAGAGCCAGATCACCTTGATGTGCAAATGAGGGACGTGTGCAGAGGATATGCCAGGACTTTCTATCCAGCAGCCCCAGGTTTTCTAGCCAGAGATGGACGAGGTTATAGGTAAGAAGTTGGCCATGGAGCTTCCAAGGCCTTAGAACTGAACTTCAGAGGGCTGCCAGCTCCCAGTGCCCACCCAGCCCAGGTGTGTGGGTGTTCCTTTCCCTCCACAGCCTGTCCTGCCACATCAGTCCTCAGAACGAGGCAGATGGCAGAATAGGAAACCGCACAGAAATAGAGACCAGAAGGTTGGAGCTCATCCTCTAGTCCCGGCTTGATGCAGGACTGAAGATGGCAACGCCACCTCTGTGAGACTGAAGATGGTCACCCTACCTCTGTGAGCCTAGGCAATAGAGTCCTGCTTCAAAGGGCGATTTGAGAGATTCCAGGAGACATGGGCCGGCAGAGCCTCTTTGAGTGCAGGCTATGTGTGTAAGGAGTCATTTCAGGTTTCCTACACTGTTTTCAACAAAAGAATCAGAAATGAAGAAGCTAGGATTTAAAGGCAGAGAGTGACATTCCTTTCCTTCCCTGGGCCTTCTTGTGAGGCCCTGAGCTTTGTTTGCTCAGACTGTGAACTAGGATATAGACTATATGCCATTCATGCCATAGGCCCATGTCAGAGTAAAAAGCTTGCCATCCATCAGCACTCAACACGTTAATTACCGCCATGTTGTTCTATCAAGGATAAAACCCTCCTGTCTAAGATATACCTCTTAGGTCGTTCTTTGCCTGGTTGAGACAGGAAGGGAGCTACAATGAGACTCTGGGTGTGTTCCAATCATTCATAAGGCCGTGGTTGTAGCTTCATTGGCAGAGTGCTTGCCTAGAATACCTGAAGTCCTAGGTTTAATTCCTAGTAGCACACTTTAAAAACAAACCAAACCAAAATGAAAGCCTGAATGTACCATAAAAGAGCATATGTGGTGGCTACCCCCTATCACTTGGAAAAGGAAAGACAGATACAACATAAGTGCAAGTTCACATAGCAAGTCCAGGATAGCCTGAGATACATAAATAACTCATAATGTCTATACAAAAGCGGACAAAGTGATATCCGAGGCCCTCCGCTGGATGAGAAGATACGATTCTGTTTTGGAAACAGGGTCTCACTATGTCCCCTAGGCTAGTTTTGAACCTTGGTCTCTTCACCTCAGCTTCCCTGGATATCGGAATGACAGGTGTGTGCCACCAGGACCAAGAAGTCCTTCTGATCTGACCTGAATGAAAGGAAATGGGGATTGTGTGAGATCCTACATGTGAATAAGATTGCTGAGTGTGTCCTGGGTGGGAGTGGGGGTGGGGGTGGGGGTGGGGGCTCCATCATTAGGAGTGAAAGGCTGAAACACAGTGTCTGTTCTGAGTACATCACTCATTCCTCCTGCCTTCATCCTTGGGTCACGTGAGCAAGTGGTAGAACTATCACCTGCCTATCACATAGCTGGGAGAAGGAGGCACATGGAAGGGAAGAGAAAGTCCCTGAGTGTGGCTGTCCCAGTAGCTGGTCTCTAGCGTCTGAAATGCCCAAGGCCTAACAGAAGCATTCTCCTTCCTCCCCATGACCAGTCAAACAAACACATGATGGTGGTGGCAGGTGCCCAAGGCAGCCAGCCAAGCAGGGTTTCTTCCTGGCCACTGTGCCAGCAAAAACGGAAGCCTAAGAATGCCTTTGGCGATCTCCCCATCTTACTCTGAGCTGGCAGGCAGGAGGAAGAAGTTAGGAGCAGGTGGCTGGGATGGAGGCTTTTCTCTTCTGCTCATTTGAGGGTGGGCTGGCCATGCCACCCTTGAAGCAGCTCTTGTACTTCATCCTGGCACACAGATACTTTACGGTTTTTGTTTGGCTGCCCTTAGATGAGAGCACACAGTACCATGGGTGTGGGACAGCATGCTTTTCTAATGCTCGGACAAAGGTCTTCAAACTCATAATGCATTTGAGGTTGGTTATCCAAGCATTTCAGAGGTGCCCGGTGGCACCCAGTAGTCCACAAGGTCTCAGCCAACACACAGGTGTTATGGGTAACCTGGTCACATTCAGCAGTGACATCTATCCACCAGGTAGAATTTCTTCCTGAGTAAAATCTATTTATGCTTTGCTGTCAGGTAGTTCAGGACCTAAATGCTCATGTTGCTACATTCTTAGCTGTCACTTCTGGTCACCCATTTAACATCTCTGAGCTACTGTTTTTCCTCCTCAAGACTCAGGAGAGCGATTCCTCCCGGCTGAGTGAAATGAGACGGAATAAGGTATGCAGGCGGAGAATGGGTACCCCAAGTAATTTTGTAGCTCCATGCTGCATTCACAAACAGATGCCTGCAGCAGACTGTGTACTCCTGAACAATATAATGAGCATGCTTTCATATGGAGACCCAGTTAATCAGTAGATCACATAAGACTCAAGAGACCCTTCAGCTTCGTACAGCAAATGAGAACCTAGTTTCTCAACATCTCCTTGCTATTTTTCATGATCTCTGTCCAGCAAATGGCATCTCTACCAGTATGGGCTTGTAGGTGGCGAATGTTGCAGGTATTGTAATGGAGACTACAGATACCCTAGATATAGTGAGTGGGTGAAGTGCCAGACAGATATGCCGGGAGTCTATCACCTCTCCCTTATAGGACTTTAATGGACCAGGTAATTCGTGCAATGCTATTTAGCTCCTGTCCTTGTAAAGTTCAAGAGTTATCACTAATATCCCCATTATATAGATCACTGAAACCATTCTAACAACCAAACGTCCATGGCATAAACACTAGGTTGGTGTCCACACATCAAGGCAGTCAGGCAGACAGCTTGGATGGACTTTTACTAGGCTTGCTCAGAGTCTGATCTAGGCACTGAGATAGAGTGCCCTGGCTGTACTCTGCTTCATTGATCACACTTTTAGAACCAAAGAGTCATCCCAGATGCAGCCCGTTTTGGGTGATGGGAGACGGGAGAATTGGAAGTTCTTTCTCAAAGCTCATCTGGCAAAATGTCTGCTAACAGGTCAGTGAGCAAAGTCCGGGTGTGTGATCTTCTGCTATCTGCAGAAGATAACAGGGATAGCTAATCATTGGGGCCATTCCTGCAGCCAACTAGACACACTACTTGGCAGATAGACAAAGGAGGACCCATAAAACTACTTTTTAAGAAAGTAACAGAACTAAATTTCCAGGTTGGGATTTGAACTTAGATTTGTTTTGTCTCCTTTGTGTGACTTTCGTTTGGTTGGTTTTGGCTTTGGTTTGTTGTTGTTGTTCTTGTTGGTTAGGGGTATTCTGCTTTTGTCACTGCTGTTAGTTTGGGTGCTACAGATTAAACCCCAAAAACTCTGTGTATACTAAACTTAGACTTGAAGTAAACCTCCAGTCCCGAACTTAGCTATTTGATCTATATGGAGCACACCTTGCGCTTGCTGCCATTACAGTATGGTCACAAAGGAGAGGAAATCCTGCAGCATGAACATGCTAGCATGCTAGCAAACTGTTAAATTTGGATGGCCTGAGTGTTGAGCAACCATGGAGGTGCTCACCTGGCTCAGGTCGAAAGCCAATACACCTTTCTGTTGACAGCTCCGGCCGCCCATCCGGTCTGGAAGCAAATATCACTGAGCTAAGTAGCGGAATGAGCCAAAAGCACGACCTGAGAGAGTGGGGATGAATTAAGCAGCTCCACAGGGAGGAATGCAACCTTCCCTGTGTCTCCAAGCTCCATAAAGCCAGGGTAAAGTTCAAGCAAAGACTTTATGCTAATTGATCCATTTCCACCCACTTCCCGCCCACCCAAATGTCCTGGCTTTCCCAGGGATGTAGACAGCACAGCACGTAGGAAACACTTCACACTGTCTGCAGTGCTGCCAAGCAGAGCTGAAAGAGAGAAGGGGGCCAGGCAGGAATCAGAGCTGACAGCCACCTTCTGACTCAGATGTTCTGTGCCAGTGCTCAGCAACTGACATGGCACTAAGTTCCCCAGGTGACTCCAATACAGGTGTTTCTCAGGTCGCACTGGGAACCCAACAGAGAGGAAGGAATGCAGGAGTCAAACCACTATTTGCCCCACAAAGACGAAGCCAGCCTAAAAGCTATCAGGTGCCCACATTCCCCTATGGGAAAACAGACACATGTGCACATGACAGAGAAGTGGAAAAGGTCAGTAACGATGGTAACTATCAACCTGTGCATCATTCACACCAAACACTACGTCACACTCTGGGCACCCATATCCTCATCTGAACTTCACAATGATTTTGAGACAGGGAAGATATTTGTGCAGTATTTTTCAGGTGAATCATGTAGAAACAGAAAGAGCATGGGAAAGCCTCGGTATATGAAGGTCTGAACCTAACATGTTGTGGGGTTCAGATGCAGAGGTTCTAAGCCCAGGCCCAGGTATTTTAGGGGGAGCATTAAGTCTTCATGGAACATTGTTATCTGCTGTGGGAAACTGGAGTTTGTACTGTTGTAGTCTTTGGTTCTTTTAGAATCTTAATTCTCACAATAACTGTGTATACTTATGGAGTTCGGTGCAGTTTGTCAGTGAATTTTTTTTTTTTTTTTTTTTTTTTTTTTGGTTTTTTGAGACAGGGTTTCTCTGTGTAGCCCTGGCTGTCCTGGCACTCACTTTGTAGACCAGGTTGGCCTCGAACTCAGAAATCCGCCTGCCTCTGCCTCCCGAGTGCTGGGTTTAAAGGCGTGCGCCACCACGTCCCGCTTTGTCAGTGAATTTATATAGTGTATAATACCAAATAATAATAATGTGTATCGTGTATAATATCAAATAAGAGCCATTGACATGTTTATCACTCAACATATTTCTTTGTTATAAGAACACTTCAAATCCTGTCTTCCAGCTCTTTTGAAATAAGCCTACCTTTATAAAAAAAATTGTTGCTCAGCCATTTTTCGAATTCTGCTTTAGATCAATGCCACATTTGTGAGCCTATTTCTGGTTGTATTCTTAAAACTCAGTAACCTCAATCTTTGACCAATGTCCTGGGCAAAGCTGTGGACTCTGGTGGTTGTGGCTTACACCCCTTTTCACTTTCTCCTCCTTTCTCACTCCAGTTTCTTTAACCCTTTCTATCAAGTCCCTCTCCAAGGGCGCTGCCATGAAGGAAGTGGGCCCTGCTCTCCAGAGCATCATTCCCAAATGTCCCACAAACCTCCATTGGGAGATTAAGGGGCTTTCTCAGAGGCTGGGGTGAAGGCCAGCCCTGTTCTTGAACTTCAGAACTGTGTACTGTGGCACTCCAGCACAGTCACTACCTCAAAGATGTGACTCATTCCCTTTGTGTCATAACTCTTGGGAATTCGAAGAAGACAGAAAAAAAAAAAAAAAAAAAAAAAAGTCAACACCCAGCTGAAAACTGCTACGGCCATCTTTTCTTAAGGAAAAGAAACTTCCTGTGTAATTATTAAAATTGATGCCGTGGGGGCGTGGAGGAGAGCTGGAGAATGGGAAATAGGCTGCTTCCCAGCAGAGGGGGTGTCAGGGCCAAGGACATGTCGTTCTTTCAAAGCACTATACAGGGCCGGGAAGGCTGGCCTGTCACTCTGTGTCCAGGGTTGCTGGGGCCACACACTGACTCCTGATCTGTAGATGCGTGCTCACTGTGGACGTGGCTTCTGAGAACAGCATTGGGCCTCCATCCAGCAGCCTCAGGACAGACTCTGGCAAGACTTCTTAGGATGTAATATGGAAAGATATTTTCCCCTCCCAACTTTTCATCTCCTCAGCATGGCAAAATAGAAAGAAGATGGACCACGCAGTTTGCAAACAAAGATGAAAGCTCACAAATGGAAAGTCCATAGACGAAGTTTGAAATTGCAAAGAAAACATCCTACTTTGCAGTGAAGGCCTGCAGGAGGATCTCAAGGTGGACTCTGCTTCTATCTTCTGGTGCTGAGGTAGGAAGGCTTGGACCAGGGATCAGAAGGCAGAACATCCTATAAATGTGCTGGTAGCATATTTAAGTGGGGAGTTCTCAGGTCTCAGTGAAATTTAGGGAGAATTCGTGGCTTACATCAGTTCACTTGATGTATATGCAGTCATGCTTACTGGAGTCATGCTTGCTCCCTTATTCATTCCACCCCTGAGGCTATCTCCTGTAAGAATGAAGTCTTTTCAAAACCCTGTGGGCACGCGAGACATTGGAAATAGTACCAATGAGCTGCAATGATAATGACTTTCACGGGGAGTCTTTTCTTACCTCTGATGAATGGATTGACATAGGGACTGGGGAACACAGCTATGTGGAAACATGATTGTAGATTTTCTAGAGTCAACAAACCTGGGTTTGAACTTGGGCTCTATTATTAACTTGTGCAGCCTTCGGTAAGCTGCATTGTGTCAGTTTCCCATCTTGGTGACAAGAAGGAGCTAAGAAAACCAACGGTGGCCTCTTTTGGCTCACAGTTTCAGAGGGCTCAGTCTGTGTTTATTTGGTTTGATGACTGTGGTAAAGCAGAACATGTCTACGGAGGAACCCAGGCAGGGGAGAGAAACACAAGGCCAGGAGAAAATGAGAGGGCGTGAGGAAGAAGGGAAGAAGTAAGATACCAGGGACAAAATACAACCTTCAAAGGCACAGCTCCTCCAACGAGACTTCACTTCCTAATTTTTCCACCACCTCCTAATACCTATTAAGGTGTGAACCAATCAATAGGTTAGTCTACCAATAAGGTCAGAGCTTTGATGACTCCACTACCACCAAAGATCCCATCACTGGATTTGGTATAAGCCTTTACTTTTTGAGTTCCTGGGGAAGCATTACAAATTGGGGGAAAAAAAAAAAACAAAACATAGCACACTTTAGCCTGGCTGTGTCCCAAGTTCTTCATTCACAAAATGCAGATACTACTCATCCAACTGCAGAGAACTGCTCCCAAGATTGACAGAGCTACTACTACGCAGGGCGTTCCATGTGTAACAGTTCTGTCCTAGTGGTAATAATAGAAGACCAATACTCTATGGGATATAGTAAAATATTGGCCAATGTTTGGCCCATATTCAAGCTCACTGAAAGTAATTCCTATAGAGTGCTAAAAATACTAAGATTGCTAATGTCCTTAGAGGTATCCACTTTAAGCAAAAGCAACCCACTGAGTGCTCAGTTGAGAGCTATCAGACGAATTCGTTGTAAACGCTATTCATAAAGCACCCAATGTGGCCTCACTGAATAGATTTCATTTCTCAGTTTTTTTCTTATTACCTGTCCCTTTATTTTGTCTGACAAAGGACTAGTGGAAGACGGTAACTTGTCAGGGTTGCCAGGCCTTAGGCTTTGTTCCCAGCAGCTCTGATAATATTCCCAGCCTTTGAGGATCTATGTGCATTTTGTATTTTGTGCAGCTGCCCCCCCCCCCACACACACACACATTGTGCCATTTTCCTTGGCAAGAACGTGAGTTTCTCTGTTGAGGCTTCAAAGCTGAGTTTATGGGCTAGGTAGATTTAGCTCTATCAGGAGGCTCGGTGAAGAAATCTCCTCTGAGGTGATTCATGCTGTCGCCTAGTTCTATTCCCTGCAGTAGCAGGATACAGGCCCTAATTTCTCAGATAGCCATTGGTGGCCAGGGACCATTAGGAACCAGTGGCCTCTCTCCAATCCATGCGTGTTAGTACTCACATTAAGGAGCCAAGCAAAGTTCATCAAATCCTTCTCACCTCTGCATCTCTTAAGTCTTCCTTTATAATTTCTTGCTGATTCCAATCAAGCAAACTCTCTGCTACTGAGGGGTTGACACAGCAACCTGTGGGTTGTGATCATTTTGGATCCTGATATCATGCATAGCAGATATTTAACATTATGGTTCATAACATTAGAACAATTACAGTTATGAAGTAACATGAATCATTTTATGGTTGGGCATTGCCCCACCATGAGGAACTGTATTAAAGGGTCACAGCATTGGGAAGATTGAAAACCACTGGTCTAAGAGATTAGACTGGGCCCCATGTGCTTAACTTAAGATAACTCTTAGGCTAACATGATTAGCAACCTTAATGATGCATACAAAGTCCTACTGGTATATAATACATTTTACTCATAGGCTTAAAACACTAGGAAGAGAGAGGGCTCTTTCTGCCTTCCAGAAGACTTCGGCTTCTTGACAAGAAACAGGCAGATGCTGTACAATAGTCAAGAAGGTGTGGTGGGCAGCACCACCCACAGAAAGAGGGGCAGGACTCTAAGAAATAACAGAGCAAAGAGAGAAACCTGGGGACAACTGGAGAATGAAAAGTTGCCTATCAGGAAAAGTCCGAATCTCTCGTGGGATCTGGAAGTAAAGGGGAACGAAAATGTCAACAGTCATCTCTCCTGGGTCACACATTATCAGAAGAGCATGTTTAGAAGATGCTGGCACATGCACTAAGCAAAATCCATAAGCAGGCAACACAGCAGGAGCTAGCTCCTTTGCACCAAGACACTATTGTTCTTTCTCTTCTGCAGGGGTCTGTTCTGCCCTTGTAACAATGCTCCTGCAACAGCAGCACTCTGAACTCTCATGGGAGCCCATCACAGGAGGGAAAAGGAGACAAGTGGACCCACTCATGCTGATGCATCAGATATGGGCAGACCAAATCAATGAGGGATTTATCATCCTCCACAGAAAGAGAAAGGAAAAAAATGTGTCAGTCTGTGTACGCTTGTGAGAACTAAAAACTTTTCATGGTAACTGTGAAGGCGGACAAACCTCCAATGCAAGGTATGCCTCCACCCACTCCCCACCACCCCACCACCCTCCCAGAAGACTAACAGGAACAACACTAGTAGATTTACACAAAATGTGAACCAGCAATAGGAATGATCTCAAGATGAAGTTGAGAAGGTTTCAGACTAGTGTAGGCATTAGGTTTCTATTAGGTGTTAAAAATCAGTGTGGTTATGGGAATTTTGAGTGTTTGCATTTGTCTTCTGTGTACTTTTTCTTTTTAAAGATTTACTTACTTCGTATATTAAGTACACACTATAGCTGTACAGATGGTTGTATGCCTTCATCTGGTTGTTGGGAATTCAATTTAGGACCTCTGCTCACTCTGGCTCCGCTCACTCAGTCCCTGCTTGTTCTGGCCCAAAGATTTATTTATTATTATAAATAAGTACACTGTAGCTGTACTTCAGAGACAACACCAGAAGAGGGTGTCAGATCTCAGTATGGGTAGTTGTGAGTCACCACGTGGTTGCTGGGATTTGAACTCAGAACCTTCAGAAGAGCAGTCAGTGCTCTTACCCACTGAGCCATCTCACCAGCCTGCCTTCAGTTAAAACGAGCTCCTGGTCCATTGTAACCTCTAGTCCTCACAGATCTCTTCCTCCAATGCAGTGACAGCATTCTGTAGAAGTGATCACACAGATGGGGCCAACACAGTGGCCCTGAATCTCATATTCAGACTGGAAGCACCAAGCTGCTCAGGGCTGACCACACTGCTCAGAACTGGCCAGCCCAGGCCAGCTCACAGGCTAGACTTGATCCTGCAGGGCAGGGTCCTCAGATGGCCAAGCTCAGGACCCATCTGCTA
Source organism: Mus caroli (assembly GCF_978045245.1). Taxonomy (NCBI): domain Eukaryota; kingdom Metazoa; phylum Chordata; class Mammalia; order Rodentia; family Muridae; genus Mus; species Mus caroli. Next base: position 41,988,725 of record NW_028227271.1, read on the forward strand.
CCGTCATCATGAATCATACTTGATGGCTAATAATCAAAGAGCAATGTCTTCTCCAGAAGCAGGTTTTCCTTCTCGGTGTCAGATCCATGGAATTTAAGTGGGAGAGAAATAGTGTGGAATCCAGACAATCTCATTAACCTCTGGTTTTAAGGACGCAAGGGTTTCTTATTTCTAACTCTTTCCCTGACCCATCCCTTCCAGACCACACAATTCATTCCAGGATGCAGGTTCCTCCCCAGGATGCTGGCTATACACTAGGCATCCGCTCCCCCTAGAAGATTCTCCTGATTATACTCCAGCTTTCACCGTTGTAAGCCGCTGAAGACATGACTTTTCTACCTGGACCATACCCCTAGGACTCCCTTCTCTGACAGCTGAGGACAGTAGGCACCCAGAACGTCACTATATGCAGCAGTGAGGATTCCATCATACCTGTTAATGAGGAGGGCATTATATGCAGTGAGGAAGAGGCCCTTGTGTGTAGTAGGGGTTAGTGTTCACCTTGGAGAGAGTGGTTTCTAGGAGTCTCCTGAGAAAACACAGCTGTGTGACCCTGGGAAACATTGTTGCGGTTAGTGCCTGACATTGTTGCTGACCTAGGTATTATTTAATATGTTTTTTGGCTTTTCTTATCACTGTGCCATTCCAAAATTTTACATGTCTTTTCCCCCATCAGACAGCCATTTTAAACTGTCACTTTTATGCTTGAATGTTCAGAAAACAAATTCAGTCAATATACATACTACAGTGCCATTTGTGCTTCATTTTGTTTTGTTGAGTTGTAGTCTCACCATGTAGGCCAGGCTGTCCTCAAATCTGTAATCCTCCTGCCTTAGCCTCTCAGGTGCTAGGATTACAGGTGTGTACCAGAACAGCTGACCTATTTCTGTACGTACACGTGCACACACACACATACTCTTTTTTTAATTTTTATTAGATATTTTCTTTATTTACATTTCAAATGCTATCTCAAAAGTCACCTATACCCTCCCCACCGCCCTGCTTCCCTATCCACTCACTCCCACTTCTTGGCCCTGGTGTTCCCCTGAACTGGGGCATATAAAGTTTGCAAGACCAAGGGGCATCTCTTCCCAATGATGGTCGACTAGGCCATCTTCTGCTACATATGCAGCTAGAGACACAAGCTCTGGGGTTACTGATTAGTTCATATTGTTGTTCCACCTATAGGGTTGCAGACCCCTTCAGCTCCATGGGTACTTTCTGTAGCTCCTCCATTGGGGGCCCTGTGTTCCATCTTATAGATGACTGTGAACATCCACTTCTGTATTTGCCAGGCACTGGCATAGCCTCACAAGAGACAGCTATATCAGGGTCCTTTCAGCAAAATCTTGCTGGCATATACAATAGTGTCTGGGTTTGGTGGCTGATTATGGGATGGACCACCAGGTGGGACAGTCTCTGGATGGTCCATCCATTTGCCTTAGCTCCAAACTTTGTCTCTGTAACTCCTTCCATGGGTATTTTGTTCCCTATTCTAGGGCAGAATGAACTATCCATGCGTTGGTCTTCCTTCTTCTTGATTTTCTTGATACACACACATTCTGTATATATTCTGGAAGGAATCTCAACAACTCATCTACCTAGCTATAGGTCTTTACTCATGCCCTGAGCACAGGAAGGTCATGGCTGGTATCCTGCCTGATCCCATAGCACACAGGAATAACTATAATCTGCCACTCAGTCACACACCACCACATCATAGCTGATGTAGAAAAATGACATCGTTAGAGATCAGGATCTTGTCTGACAGACTTGGGGAGGCTTGCCAACACAAATGAGGCACCTGATGTTCAGGAGTTACAAATATGTGTTTAATAATTAAGGGGGGGCAGCTGACTATATTAGTTACAAAAGCACCACAATTTTGAGTGTCTAATAAATCCAAGAGCAGGATTCATCTATTTTTTGCCACAGTCACTTCCTATCCTTTGCATACAGAGAAATAGACACAACATCTAGAGAAATAGCACACTGTGATCCTGATACAAGGATAAACTATTTAAGACATAGAGACACCTAGATGGGAAGCCTGGTAGGTTTGTACATATATTCCACCCCTCCTCTGCCATCCACCCTGGACTCTTTGCTTTTCTGTTCACAAGCAGGATAATGACCACTGGTCTCAAAGAGCCCCTCTCTGGTGCTGGAATTCACAGAAGGCAACTGCTAACTCAGGAAGTAGAGTGGACTCATCTGTATATCCTTTATACTTCAACATGCAAATCACTTCCATCACTTATTCCACTCTAAGTATTTGAAGGGTAAAATCTGTCCTGACTTTTTGACCTTCTCTCCTCCGGCCATGGATTATCTCTGAATTGAGCCAGCAGCATCTCTGAATTGAGCATATAGGAGAGAATCTATGCAATGTGCCTTGTAACAACAATAAAACCAAAGAGGCACCAAAGGATGCTAGTGAGAGTGGCCCAGCCTCAAAGTTTGCCATTACATTTTGGGTACAAATCCATCTATGATGCTCAGAAGAACCACATGTTCTCAGTAGAATAAGTACATTCCATCACTGCAGGATGCATGTGTCTATGTATGCATATTTATGTGCTGTCTTTGAAAAATTACTGGGTCTTGGGACTTAGGTAAGTTTTAAATTGAATTACATCTCTTTTAAAAAATTAGTCCTTTTAAAATTAAACTACCTAGTAGTATTGAACCAGAGTTGACAAAATGTAGCTTTCAGGATAAATCTGGCTACCATATGCTTTATAGCCTATGAGCTAAGAATGGTTTCTACATTTTAAAATAGTTTCAAGAAAACCCAGAGGACAAATAGTAGTCTGTGACAGGAAAATTATATGAAATTCAAAATGTAGCATAGAAACCCAAACCTTTTCTTGGTCCAGAACCACATGCATTCACAATAGATTGCCTGTGGCTATTGTGTGCTGAATCAGGATAGTTGATTGGCAGAGTTGACAGGCAGAGTTGGCAAAACCAGAAATAGCCGTTAAGCTTTGACCCCGTACTGAGAAAGTCAGCCTGGTTCTAGACAAGCACATTGCCTGCATATCCTCAGACACATTTGCAGTTCAGGGGGCTGAACAATGACTCTGGTTGTATTTAATTACGATGTACAGTGTATTTCCTAATCTGGAGACAAAGTCTTGTATAAACATGGACCACCTCAAACTCAGTATACATCTAAAGATTACCTTGAACTTTTACACTGGGGTTGCAGGCTTGTGTCCCTGTGCTGACTTAATGGGATGTTAGGGCTCTACCTCAAGGTTTGTGCATGCTAGGCAAGCACGCTACCAAGTAAACTACGCTCTCAGAGTCTCACTTCTAGACTATGTATTTAAGATTTTTACCTTCTCATTTAAGTGTATTTCTAATTATCCAGTTCTTTGTGGTCACTGACAGAGCAATGAACATTTCAAGCCACCGACCCTACCAGGTGACTCTGCTCTGGTTCCATTCCTTGGCCTTTAAAGAAGAATCTTTGTCCCGGTCTATTGAAGAACATTTTCTTTCCCTGTATTGCTGTGATGTCTGATGCTCGCAAGCTTTTGAAGGGTACTGCACGTTACGAAGGAAGTCTGTGTTAGAGACGCTTCTTCAGATGGGAGGAGGTCTACTGCCGTTTGGCATGGGTTCAGTGCTAGTGACTGAGATACATAAAACATAGCACCTTTAACGGACACAACCAAACAAGGCTATGTATGGAAGGGCTGACAAGTCCATTGGTCGGAGGCTCCCAAGAACAGAACTCTGTTTCGTCTGGGGCAGTGCTTTCATACTGGCTAATTCAGTGTGTGCGGCCCTTTATAAAGCATAACTATTACAAAGAATTAACTATATGCTATCTCATTATTCACCCTACAAATACCACCACCTCAGCCTCTGCCAAACAGGAAGTGCCTTGCAATCACTCTGACTTGTTCAAATCTCTATCTTGAATACCTATTTAAAACAATACAACAAAACAAACAAACAAACCTTTCATGAACCTTCTGATAAGGCCAGAAAAAAATACAACCCAGACAGAGCAAATGCCAGCACCTCCACACTCCACATTCTAACACGGTTTCTGAGCCTCTTATCCTTTGTCACCTTGGGGAGTGCCACAGACTGGGGATCATTAAAGGTGCTGATGGGACAAAAATAAATTCACACATGCAATCACTTGGCCCTTGGCCCCATTGAACATTGTGCCTATTTTAATTATTCAGGGAAACCCCCAAAGGATTGGTCCCCTTTATGCAACAGGAAATTGTCACTGTGCTTGAATACATCAATTAACAAAACTTCCTCCCCAGCACTGAACCCAAACGTTCCTGCAGATGCTTCTGGGATGCTGCTCAGTTCTTAGTAGCGATATTTATAAATGGAGAACAAGTGGCCATACAGCCCCACAGGAGCCATCATAAACCTGTCAATTAACAATTTTGGGGGGAAAGCATTGATAAGCTCAGTAAGAAGATTTACCTCTCCCTAATCCCATCCAGAGTATTAAAATAGCATCAATTTGGGAGTTTGTAAGTTAGTTTATTAAAAATATGCACAAAATTAATAACCTTATAATATAAATGTGCATTAGGAAAAAGTAGAGGGAAAATCTACTGTCAATGGATTCTGAAGTTTGCAGACTGTGATGATTTATATATGCTTGGCCCAGGGAGTGTCACTATTAGGAGGTGTGGCCTTGTTGGAGTAGGTGTGTCTCTGTGGACATGGGCTTTAATACTGTCATTCTCGCTGTCTGGAATGCCAGTCTTCTGTTTGCCTTCAGAACAGATGTAGAACTCTCAGCTCCTCCTATACCATGCCTGCCTGGATGCTGCCATGATCTCTTGATGATAATGGACTGAACCTCTGAACTACCTATAAGCCAGCCCCACTTAAATGTTGTCCTTATAAGAGTTGACTTGGATATGGTGTCTGTTCACAGCAGTAAAACCCTAACTAACTAAGACACAGACTATGCCACAACAGTATGCTTACAGCCCAATCTCATTTACTCTTGTGTAGCATTAAGATGGAAGACGTGTATGACAAAGAATGGCTGCTATCCACCTCTACCCCTATCATCTCCAATTCTGGAGCTCTTCTAGAGTTTATGGTTTAGAAGGGGAGTAACTATATGCCACTTTCAAGGTAAAGTATTTAAAAAGTGGCTATGAGTGTATACATAGAAAGCCCCCAAAACTGCAGTAAAAATGCAACAAAGTAAGAAAGCTGCAGAATGCAATATTAATATACAAAGCTTTGTTACATACCTATAGCAAACTACATGAAGTAAATATATAAAAAGCAATCCATCTTACAATAGCAAATAAACAAAAATGAAAGAAACAAGGAAACAACAACAACAACACACACACACACACACACACACACACAGGCATACATAAATGGGTGCACCCAAAGAAGAGATAGACATCTCATGTTGATAAATGAAAAGAATCAACATTGCTGAAAAGTTAATCCAATCTACAAACTGAATCCATTCCCTATCATATCTTGGTAGTATTGTTCACAGAAATTGAAAACAATCCTAAAATTTGTATGGAAACAGAAAGAAAAAAAAATCTCAAAAAAAAAAAAGTCAAAACCAACCTGAACATAAAGCACATAGGCGGCAGTATCTTTGAATTCAGTCAATTATAAGCTGTAACAATGAAAATATCACGAGAGGGGTACAAGAACAGACATGTAAATCAAGGGAAAAGAAAAGTGACCTACGATTAAATCTACACATGTTCAGTCTATTGATTTCTGTTTCTTTGGTTGGTTGCTTGCTTGCTTGCTTGCTTGATTGGTTGGTTAGTTGGTTACTTGCTTGATTGGCTGGTTGCTTGGTTGGTTGGTTAGTTGGTTGGTTGCTTGTTTGCTTGCTTGCTTGCTTGGTTGGTTGGTTGGTGAGCTGGTTATTTGGTTTTTGGTTGGTTGGTTAATTACTTGGTTAGTTGGTTAATTGCTTGGTTGATTAGTTGGCTATTTAGTTGGTTAGTTGGTTGGTTGGTTGGTTAGTTGGTCAGTTGCCTGGTTGGTTGGTTGGTTGGTTGGTTAGTTGGTCAGTTGCCTGGTTGGTTGGTTGCTTGGTTATTTGGTTTTTTGGGGGTGGTTGGTTGGATACCAAATCTCATACTTCATACTATCTCATACTTCTCATGCTATCATACTTACTATATACCCCAAGCTGGCCTGAAACTCATGACAATTCTCCTTTTCTCAGCCTCCCTAAGTATTGAGATTACAGGGAGGTACCACCATTGCTGACCAGTCAACTGGTTTTTAACAGTGGTGTTAGAGTAAAGATCTCTCACTCATTGACAAAGGCCAATAGACAACATTCTCAATAAATAGGAAAGTTGTTAAGCAGGGAATAAAACTATACTTCTATCTCTTGTCTCTTACAAGTTATAAAAATAATTTCAAAATGGATTAAAGACTTAAACATAAGCCATAAAACCATAAGATTTAAGAGAAGTCCTCAAGCTATTATACTAAACAAAGATGGTTTTTGTACAATCACCAAAAAAGTCCACAAAAAGAAGAATCAAATATGGACAAACAAGATTATGCCAAACCAAAAACACAAAGGAGACTACCATCAGAATAAAGAGTTATTCTATAAAATGTGGAAAAATGTTTACAAACTATACATCTGATAATGGGGGAGAGGACCACAATATATAAAGAATATCAAAGCACAGTGGCAAATGATAAAATACCCCAATTTATAATTGCATTAAGAAATTAATACCCCTCCTGGGCATATATCCAGAAGATGTCCCAACCGGTAAAAAGGACACATGCTCCACTATGTTCATAGCAGCCCTATTTATAATAGCCAGAAGCTGGAAAGAACCCAGATGTCCCTCAACAGAGGAATGGATACAGAAATTATGGTACATTTACATAATGGAGTACTACTCAGCTATTAAAAAGAATGAATTTATGAAATTCCTAGCCAAATGGATGGACCTGGAGGGCATCATCTTGAGTGAAGTAACACAATCACAAAAGAACTCACACAATATGTATTCATTGATAAGTGGATATTAGCCCAAAACTTAGGATACCCAAGATATAAGATACAATTTGATAAACGCATGAAACTCAAGAAGAATGAAGACCAAAGTGTGGACACTGTGCACCTTCTTAGAATTGGGAACAAAACACCCAGGGAAGGAGTTACAGAGACAAAGTTAGTAGCTGTGATGAAAGGATGGACCATTTAGAGACTGCTGTATCCAGGGATCCGTCCCATAATCAGCTTCTAAACGCTGACACCATTGCATACACTAGCAAGATTTTGCTGAAAGGACCCAAATATAGCTGTCTCTTGTGAGACGATGCCGGGGCCTAGCAAACACAGGAGTGGATGTTCACAGTCAGCTATTGGATGTATCACAGGGCTCCCAATGGAGAAGCTAGAGAAAGTACCCAAGGAGCTAAAGGGATCTGCAACCCTATTGTTGGAACAACATGATGTACTAACCAGAACCCTGGAGCTCTTGTCTCTAGCTGCATATGTATCGAAAGATGGTCTAGTCGGCCATCAATGGAAAGAGAGGCCCATTGGACTTGCAAACTTTATATGCCCCAATATAGGGGAATGCCAGGGCCAAAAGAATGGGAATGGGTGGGTAGGGAAGTAGGGGGCGCTATGGGGGACTTTTGGGATAGTATTGGAAATGTAATTGAGGAAAATATGTAATAAAAATATATAAAAAAAAAAAAGAAATTAATACTTTGCCCAAGGAAACACATAATTTGCCCAACAGTACACCAAAAACTTCCACTATCACTAAACACCAGGAAATTTAAATCAAAGGCACAGTGAAATGGATTTGACCTTATTCTAATAATTATTGTCAGAAAACCAAATGATAAAGTCTGGCAAGAGTGTTCAGGAAAAGATTCTGTCCCTGCACAATGTTGGTAGGAATGTAAACTAGCACAGACATTATGGAAAACAGATTGGAGGCTTCTCAAAATACTAAAAATAGAAAGACTGTATGTTCCAATAGTCTTACTACTGGGTATGTGTCCAAAGGAAATGCAAGCAGCATGTGGAACATACATCTGCTTTCCCATGTTTATTGCAGTGCTATATTTACATTAGCCAGAGATTGAAAAGCCTACATGTCCATCACACAATGAAGAAATTGTGGCAGGCATGCTCAATGTGATACCGTTCAACCATAACAACAGAAAATCCCACAAAACTGTAAGCCTGCTTTTGGTGACAATGTGGATGAAAGTAGAGGACTTCGGTCATTATGACAGGTGACAGAACCAGGCACACAGAGCCAAGTGCCACAGGAGCATCACTCATAGGCAGAATTGGAAAGGTTGATCTCAGATATTCAGAGAATAGTGCCACACTGGAGGATAGAGTAGGGAGGAGAAGAGAAAGCGGCTGGGCAGTGGGTACCAGACTATAGTTAGAAGAAGTAAACATTTCTCTTTGCCATGGTATAGTATAGACAATAACACTAAAACAGCGATGATAGTAACATTATGCTGTGTATTTCCAAACAATAGAAAAAATATTTTGAATGTTTATTCCATAATAAAATGATAAATGAGATCATTGAGATAGCTCATTGAGTAAAGATGCCACCAAGCCTAACAACCTGACTTGGATACCCACATGCCTAGTGGCATACACACATGCATACAAACACATGCACATAACACACAAAATGAAGAAATGGAAAAATTAAAAAGAAATAATACATGATTTTAGAGATAGAAGTATTTCCCAGATTGACACATTATACTGTGTTTATGTGTATTTATGCACTGTGTGACACACCCTTAAATCTGTGCTTTTTAATATATTAGTCTTGTAGAAGTTTTCTGAAAGTAACTGGGTAGCCCTCTTCTACTAGCCATTTGGTCCTAGGGATAGCAAGACGGTGACAGGAAGAGGTATGGCTTCCAAATTGCTTCATGAAAAGCAGCCATCTACTCATTAGCTACACTCTGTCTGGGCTGTTATGTAAGAAAGAGGCTATTTTAAGTTAAATATTAAGGTTTGCTTGTTACAGCATCTACAGTCATTCTAACTAAACAGTCCACTCTTCCCTTTCTTCATTGGATTTGAAGACTGAAACTCACATGGTCAATTAATTATAACACGGGAATGTTGCTGGAAATGTATTGATGGCTATCAGATTCTTAGACAGTTTTCAGAGTCTATGATCTTTCCAGAAGGCCCAACTGCTGGCATGCCAAGAGTTCAAGTGCTCAAAATCCAGAAAGAACATTCAGGGCAAAATACCCTGAGAAGAACAAAGCAGTCAAATAGCAGCTGTACTGTCCAGGTTCCTGTCTCTTGGTCATCTCTGTCTGTCTAGAACTACATTTTCAGTGGTCACAGAAATCTCTAAACATTCTCAAGCTTTCTTATTGCATTGAGTATTAAAGAAAAATGGATCCTTTTTTTCAGTTTGTGGTGTATGTGTTTATGTGTGTGTGTGACATGTGCTCCTGTGTTTGGGGAGGCCCCAGGTTACTATCGGGTGGGTTTCTCAATTTCTTCTTGTCTTACTTATTATGATAGAGTCTCTCATTGAATCTAGAGTTCACTTGGTTTGATTAAACTGGCTGGCCAGCAAGCCATAAGAGTTCCACCTCCCAAGCCTTAGTTGCTTACACAGTAAAGCAAGCGTTTTACTAATGGAGCCACTACCCAACCCCCTCATTCCTGTAAAATGGCTGGAAAGGCCAACCCCACCTCATTTGTGTTGTCTGTTCAGTCATTATCAGCGCCACCCACAACCAGCCATAGCCGGGCTGCTTCAGAGAAGCTAAAGAACTTATCAGAAATAACTGCTTGATTTGACATTAAGGGCAGAGTTGCAGAGAGGGACACTTCAGAACACTCTTCACTCCCCCACTTCAAATTAGTCATCTTCTAGCACTAATGAGAGTCTGAGGATATCACAAAATAATGAATTTCTTGGGCAATTCCAAATCAGGTGGAGGGGGTCAGTATTCAGCACCAATCAGAAAGATTCTAAAATGTGAACTTGATAAAGAACATTTTTCTTCTTCTTCTAAATAGAGTCTCACCATGGAGCCCTGGCTGTCCTAGACCTCTCACTATAGACCAGACTGGCCTCAAGCTCAGAGCTCCGAGTGCCTCTGCCCCCCAAGTGCTGGGATTACAGGTGTGTACCTCATGTCTGGCTCTTGTTCAAGAGCTTTAATATGTTGCTTAAAGAAGACAACCTCCTAGAGAAAACCTAGTCACACTCTATATATGAAACCTGTTGGTTTAGATGGTAGTACACTCAGCCTTGGGAGGCGTGGGTGGAAAACATACTGCTTTTCACCTTAGGAATACAATGTAATATTGCTTTCAGGCCCAGATGCTTTCCTGAAGGGTCCAGGACCAGCTGGCTCTCCACTGATCATCGCCTCCACATTTCCCAGAAGTCTGAAAGGGTAAACAGGGCTGCTCATTGGTAGGACTCCAGTGTTTAACAGTCTCAGGATGTATTCATTTACTGAATGGAGTCAAATGAGTGAATGAGTCATACCAGTAAAACAGAATGGGAAGAAAAAAAAAAAAAAAGAAAGAAAGAAAGAAATCCTAACTCCAAGGCAACGATCGCACTTGAATGCTTAGGTGCATAGGTAATTATGGAAACCTCAGTATGTGCCAGCAATGCGTAATCCAGGGATAATGCTAAGGACAATCTTGTAATTAAAGGGCAATGATTATCTGCATTTCGTAACAAAGCAGGGTAGAAAGGGGACAAAGAAGTGGTCTATCTCTCTTTTGAGCACGTTTCTAGAGTCAGCATGGCAGACAAACCCTCTCAGAGCTGGATCTTGTTTCTACTTTGGGCATGAGAGCCAGTGAGCTAATGAAAGGCAGGGTGGTTGTAGCCTGGCTTCCCTCACACCTCTCTGGCCAAGGTGCAGTGCGTGGCTCAGAACAGTCCATGGTAATACCTTGTAAAACCACAGGTGGAAGGCAAGGCGCCTGGCCCAGAGGAAACCCAGTAGTACTTTCTGAAAGGTAACCACTGACTCTCTAAATGTCAGAGGAGGCCCACTTGCACGTTAATTAAGAAGAGCCATGAATGGTTCTGGAAACTAGCCATCAAAGCCACCTGTGACTCTATTCTTGAGTAGAGAAGGTAACCAGCGACCAAGGCGACCTTTATCAGATGACTCACCATGCAAGTGCCGGGGATGTTGTCAACTTCAGTTTGTAAAACAGAAACCGAAGGAACAAACCCGCTGCCGCCTTGCAGCCCTATCTGGCTACAAGTCTTGGGAGGGATACAGTGCAGACCAGACCAGCATTAACTGAAAGGAGATGCAATTTGAAGAGTCCTCCTGGTTCATATCATAGAGATTTGATATGTGGCGATACATTGGAAGAACACTGTCCTAACAATGGACTCCAATGGCCACAGGGATAATTCTTGTATCATTAAAATTTGTTTGGGTGTGTAGACAAATGTTTGTAATCCAGACACTTGGGGGAAAGGATTGAGAGTTCAAGGTCAGCACTACCCTGTCTGAGGGGTAAAAATAATCAACTCAAGTCCCTGCCAGGGATACACCAATTTGAACCAGGGCATACAAGGCATACAGTAGTCACAAACTGGGAAGGTGGATCAACAGTAAGTCCAATGACATCTCCCCTGCTTCCATGTGTGCTTAGAACATTAGCTCAGTGGAACTACAGACTCTTTTTGAATTCCTGTCAATCTATTCAGCAGTCAAAAGAGATCCTTGCTGCCCAGCCTTGGAAATAGTGATGATTTTTCTAAAATCATGTCTTATTATACTAGGGTTCCTGCCAGAGTCTACTTTGACTGTCAAAACCTTGTAAGTTAAAAAGACTGAGTTGGAGCATGCTCACCAGGATAACACACACATATGTGAATTCAAAGAGAAATAGCATGCCGTCTTCAACATGATAAAGATCACCCCTCTGCCTTTGGTCACTTCAAGGTCTGATGACAGAAACCATGGTACTGGATGGTAGTTTGCCTAATAACCTTTAGATCTGCATCCTTCCCATCCACATAAGCATACATTTAGATCGGCACTGCCACTGGATTTACCAAATGTTTGGAGATTTCGTAGTGTGCTTCCCAAGGCCTCATGCTGTACAGTTGTTTTCTCAAAAATAAGTTTTGAAAAAAAATCACAGAGCTCCAGGGAGAGGTCCATTTAATACCAACTGAGTTCTTAATGACTTTAAAATAAAATGAGCTTCCCTCTTTACTCACTGTTTCTCCTACAGAGGCGACTCATCTGAGGGGTTGTGGAGGACTAAAAAGGGAGCTATAAGCATATCCTTTTTTCTGCCATCTGTGTCTGGTGCATGACATATAGAGAAGACTCTTTATGGAGTTAATATAATAAAGGATAAAGATACTTTGCTATGTAAAGGTAAAATAACAACAATCTCCAAATCTTTAAATATCTTGTCATTTACCAAACTGAAGGGACAAACATTAGTTTTTACTGAACAGTTGACTTCTCCAATTCTTTTCTTACGTTTGGGTCCCCAGTGTGTTTCTCCTACTGAAGTAAGAGGATATCTAATATTTCATGCTTTTAATCTGGACAGCGGCACACATACACTTCATGAATAACTTGATGATGTCACAAGTGAGAGAGTGTCAGCCGGAATTCATGTTGGTTCAAACATCTATTGGTAATGCCTGGGAATGTATAGCCAGTTCAAACATCTATTGGTAGTGTCTGGGGACATAGGGCCACGGCCATTAATTCTGGGGGATAATAGTGTGTCAGTTAGAATTTGCCACTTTGCAAACAACTACTGGGAGAACTTAAACACCCAAGTGAATACTTGAAAGAAGAGTAAAGCCCCATCTTACCTTCTGCTTCCTTGTGAAGTCTACTGGGAACTTTAGGGCCCAGCCCACAGTGAGCCTCAGCCATCAAAGACTCATCAGAAGAAGCAATGACACAGTGAATGTGCATTCCTGAACTACAGTCTGTACTAGATTCATAAATTCCTGAGCTACCATTATAACCACCTGTAGAGTCACTCTTCACAGTCCGATCACTGGAGAGACCATGCAAGGAAGATCCCAGAAAGCTGAAACAGAACTCACAGGAACTGTGAACTAGAAACTGTGCAGGTGACAGACATCCTGGAACACTGAGAGGAATGGCAGAGACTATTTTAGAGAACATGAACCCTAAGAGGGGCAAAGACCTGGAAGAACAGGCGAGAGCTCTTTCGGTAATTAACTCAATGATCATCCAGAGTGGGAAGCTCATGAGGTCTTTGTTAAGCACATCTATAAAGGAAAGAACGTCACATAGTAACAGGAGGGTACAATGGTCAATCTCTGCTATAGTTCACAGCTTGAAGAAACCCCTCATTCCAGAGACATTGCTTCTATTCACACTCATTTCTTCTTAAAACTAGCTTGTCTATAAAATGAACTTACTCCCTGAGGAGAGCTTCAAGTTCAAGGCTACCTTGATATACACATCAGATCCTAGGCCAGGCAGGGCTACCAATAAGAACCTGCCACACACACAAAAGGAAAGCAAATTTTTGCAGAAACTCTAGTCTCATGGTATCACGGTCTTTAAGCATCTTGAGAGCCTCGAACTGGTGAGATGGCTCAAAGGTAAAAGGGCTTTGATGCACAACCTGAGTTTAACCCCATGTTTTAAAAACTTTCTGCAATGATTCTGGTCTGTAGTCCTAGCCTAAGCACAGTCAAGGAGAGATTGAGACTGAAACAGAAGAATGGAAGTTTGCATAACAGCTCAGTGGCAGAAATAACAGGAGAGACCTGACTTTAAAATCAGGGCGTAAAGTGAGAAATGATGACAAATGACACCCACTTGAACTGTGCTACAAACAGCTACCTGTTTGTGCACCCCAAACACAAACACACACACACACACAGTACCTAAAAACATAATAACTTTTTAAAATCCTGAGTTGAACCACAACCATTCACTAATTTTTGGGCTTGAGATCCAAAGCCCGGAATGAGTCATAGTTCCTTAGCACAGCAAATTATAGCTTATTCACTTCTCTGGGGGAGACCGAAATGATACCGAGTTAGGAACAAAGTTTGTAAAGTCTAACAATTGTGAGGCTTCTGAGAAACAGAAAAAGAGCTGGCATCCCTGAACTAGCACGGATTGCCCATTGCCTCTGTATAAAAATACCTGAGGAAGGGTCAGATGTGAGGAAATAGTTAATGGAACCAAAAGATATGAGCATCCCTCTAGTAAGCATGTTTGTACTGTAAGTGTATACAGAAAAACATATCTGGGTAAGAGAGGGGTACGTACATACATACATACGTACATACGTACATGTGTATAGACACATGTAACCCAGATGCTGATGGTTCCCTAAATCCAAGCACTGCTCATTTTAGAACGCATCAAAAAGTAAAAGCTTCCATTGCCTCACACCTTCCAAGCACTCTTCCCAGAAATGTGTGTTAAGAGGAAACGAATGCTTTTTTAGAATTTCTCCATGTGTAGATATACATGAATATGTGCTATATGGGACCTGTTTCATTTCTATAAGAGAGGCCAGTTCAAGACAAACAGTACTGCTGGGCATGGTGGCACAAGCCTTTAATCCCAGCACTTGGGAGGCAGAGGCAGGCAAGCTGATTTCTGAGTTCAAGGCCAGCCTGGTCTACAGAGTGAGTTCCAGGACAGCCAAGGCTACACAGAGAAACCCTGTCTCGGGGGGGGGTGGGGGGGGGGGTGGGGGGGGGAAGACAAACAGTACTACAACCTATCTTTCTCAATCAGTGGATGAAAAAGATACATATACCCGCAAACATACACAGAGCTTACTGTGTTTGTAATTTTTATTTATTTTTCAGTCTGAAACAATGTCATACCTAGAAAATAAGTTAAAATGTACAGAGAACTCCTATATAGCCTAAGGCCTTTTAAATTTTGGTATCTTATTTATACTATTATCACAGTACAATTATTAAATTTTATGTGCAAATTAGTTCTACTTGCTAATTAGGAGTCTCCATTTAAATTCTCCAATAATGACTTTTTCAAATACAGGCCCTGACCCAAGTCACAAACTATATTTAGCTGATAAGACCCTTAATTTGGTTTTGTTATTTCTTTATTGTTTAGTTTGAAGCCAGTATAATGCACTATAACCTAGTCTATGTAGCCTAGCTTATAAACCCACAGCAATCCCTCTGCTTTGACCTTCTAAGTGCCAGGATTTCAAGCCTATGTCATCACATTTTGGTCCCTGGTTACTCTTCTGTGTGTGGGAGGGATATATGCATATGCATGTAGCAACAAGTCTGTGTGTCTACATATGTGAAGATAACACAGCAACCTTCGTCTTCAACCTAACATGCCTCCCCTCATTTTGGTTGAGATAGGGTCTCTCATAGAAGTCTAGTCCAGCTAGAAAAATACTAGGGATCTACCACTTCCCATCCTGACATCATTGGGTCTGCAGACATGTGCCACCACACCCAGCCTTTTCATATGGGATCAAGGGATTGAACTTAAGTCCTCATGCATATGAGAAAAGCATTTCACTGACTGAGCCATCTCCCCAGCCTCCTTAGTATGAACTCATTCCTCAATCATTCTTTGTCTTCAGAAGAGTGATTAGGTAGAATGTCTCTCAATTTGGGTTGGTCTTAGAATTATTTCTTCTTTAGTTAGGGGAATGTAAGAATATCACAGAAGTCTTGGCTTAATCCAGTGCTAGGGCAGGCAGGCAGAGCATGCTGTAATACTGGACCAAAATATAAGGCAGAGCTCAAAACACTGGTGAAAGAGCAAGCCATGGGCTATAGAAGCCAACTTCATGATCGTACTAATGACCAAGAAAAATCTGGCTAACAATGTGGTTTTATTCATGGATTTGTGACCAATGTAGCAAGAATCTATAAGCCCATGCTCTAACAAATAAGTGGCACTTTTTTTTTTTAACTTCTTCAGGATTACAACCGAAGACCAACTAAGGGATCAAGCTGATCTACTGAACTATTCAATGTATGTTGGAATCCTGAAGAAGTAGGCTTTAATATCAGTGAAGGATGCCTGAACTCCAGGACGGATGAACTTGCCAGTGAGCATGAGGGCAGTGTGAGAGTATCTAAGTAACCTAACCATTGGGTTCTTGGACTTTCTGTCATAAGACAGGACCATGACCTATAAGTCATTCTAATAAGTGAGGGTGTGTGTGTATGTGTGTGTGTGTGTGTGCACGTGCGCGCGTGTGCTTGCGCATCCTATCAGCTCTGGTCCACCATTTCCATGAGACTATATTGGAGAAGAGGTATTGATACAACACTCCACCATTTCCATGAGACTATATTTGAAAAGAGGTATTGATAGAAGTTAGGAAGAACACATGATACCTCATGCATTGGCAGAGATCTGAGCTCATAAGTTTCCCATAAGAACAGACATTGGATGGGGCTGGTGAGATGATTTTCTGGGTAATGGAACTTGTGGTCTACCTAGCCTGAAGACCTGAGTTTCCAGGAATCTAAATGGTAGTAGGAAAAATCCAAGTCCTACAAGGTGTGTTCTGCCCACCATATATGCTCCCATACACCCTTACACACATGCACACGTGGAACATAAATAACTATTTCTTTTTTAAAGGAGAATGAGAAACATTAGATACTCTTACACTGAACCCTTGACCCCACTGTGATGACAAAAGAAGACAGACATCCATGACCAAAGCAGACACCATCACCAGAAAATGAACTGTTAATACTTTGTCCTTGAACTTCTCAGTATTCGTAACTCTGAGAAAATTTTACCCTGAAGCCAAGGATAATAATTTGTCATTGCAATGAGCGGAGGCCAAAACAGAGTGTCTCCATAAACCAGACCAGGGCCTAGGTTGCTTTTTCTGCTTTGAATTTACCTCTTCTCTGACAGGTGCCAAATCTATGCAGGTATTTGCTTTTCATTATACATATGCATGCTTCTTTGAATGAAAATGGCCCCTGTTGGCTCATATTCAAATGCTTAGTCATCAGGGAATACTACTATTTGGGGATTTAGATTAGCAGATATGGTCTTATTGGGGGGGTATTTCATTGGAGGTGGGCTTTGAGGTTTCAAAAGCCCAAGACAGACACAGTATCTCCCTCTTCTGCTGCGTGCAGATCAGAATATACAACTCTCAGTTCCTTCTCCAGAACCTTGTCCGTTTTTTGTGTCACCATTATCATGGGCTAACCTTTGAAACTTTCATGACATCTCTTCATAGAACACTAAGACAATATGATTGTCCACGTCACTGCAAATATAAAACCAAAGATACTTTACTTAGAGAGAGAGAGAGAGAGAGAGAGAGAGAGAGAGAGAGAGAGAAGCCATAGAGCTTGTTTTCTCTTTCTTCTCATAAAGGTAGAGTTGTTGAGGCAAAGTCTCTGGCAGCCCAGGCTAGCCTTAAACTCACAATGTAATTGAAGGTAGTCCTGAACCTCTGATCTTCCCACTCCTGCTTCCCAAGAGCTGGGATGACCTGTGTGTATGATCTCCAGTTAACATTTTATTCTCACACCCTATTGTATCTTGCAGTACTTACAAATAAGATGTGACTTGGACCTGGGTTCTGCAGACACTATCACTGTATAGTATTTGAGATATATGTGTACATGGAAGTTGATCCATATAAGAAGAAAGTTATAGGCATAGGCCATGGGAGCCTATATATAAATATATAAGCCTATAAGTAAGCCATGGGAGAACAGCAAGAGAAGCGTGCTGCAAGCTGAGGAATGCCTAGAGCTTCCAGTAGTCATCAAAAGCCCATAGAAAAAGGACAGGCTCTTCCCATGGATCCCTGGATTGTAGGGGCATCGCCATATCAGCTTTGCTGCCTCCACAGCTACTGGAATGCATCCCAGAGGATTTGAGCAATCTAGCATGTTTCAGATTGTTTAGTAGCCCTGAAAAACTAACAGACACCCTGTGCTGGCTAGTTTGATGTCAATGTGACACAAGTTTCATACAGTCATTTGGGAAGAGGGAATCTCAACTGAGAAAATGCCTCCAGCAGATTGGCCTGCGGGAAAGGGTTTTGTGCTATTTTTCTTGATTGATGACTGATGTGGGAGGCCCAGCTCACTGTGGGTGGTGCCACCTAGGCTGTTGGTCCGACCTACTGTTGAGAAACAGGCTGTGTGATCCAGGAGGAGTAAGCAGCACTCCTCCATGGCCTCTGCATCAGTTCCTACCTCCAGGTTCCTACCCTGACTTCCCTGGATGATGGCTACAAGCTTGTCATGGTGTTTTATCACAGCAGCAAAAAAAAAAAACTAACTGAGACACACCCCCAATGACTCTCCTCACTTTGTGGAATACAGAAAGGCTGAAGCTAAGTAAGAAGCCATGGAGACAAACTTTACCACACCGGCAAAAGTGACTTTGGCATGCAACTTGTCATCAGTTTGAGCATATTGAAGAAGAAGCCCAAGTCACAATATGAACTGTAGAAAGTACAATTATTTCTGCTTTACAGTGACATGAAATTTGTTGACATGCCTGGTGAGGAAGGAGAGTGCACTCAAGAGGTATTTCAAGGAGGCTACTATGGGCTGTTTATGCCCTCATAAAATTCCTATGTCGAACCCCTAACCTCCAAGGTGATGAGACCTTTGAGTGAGAAATGTCATGAGAACAGAACCCTGGGGCTACAATAAGCATCCTTAGAAAAGACATGCCCGAAAGCGGCCTCACCTCATCCCTCAGGTTAGAACTGGAAGACAGGGGGCCATGAGCCAAAAAGCAGGCCCTTGCCACACACTAATGCCGTCGGCGGCACACAGTCGGGGATGCTCAGCCTCCAGAACCAGGGGAAATCAACCTCTGTTGTTCCACAGCCACACAGCCTAGTCACACTTCCTTATAGCAGGCCAAATGCACTAAGACAGGAGCTGAGGGGAGAAGAGAAAGAAAGAAGAACTGAGTAAACCCTTCTTGCTCTGTAAATATTGGAAAGTGAAGAGGAACAGGAAGCTCTTGTGTCTGATGGGGGCCTCATGTAGGTCTAGAGGGTCACAGGAAGTATTTCAGGCAGCCTTTAGCTACAGGGCCCCTCACAGAGGAAAGCCCCTGGAGAAGCACCTGCCCTATGCTCCGCCCCAGGTCAGCCTCATTTCCCCTCTCAGCATTTGCCCTTGGTCTATTTTGACAAGGCTATTTCCAGTCTATGCCCTCACATACTCCAGCAGACACATGAACCCTGCCCACCCTGGGGAACGACCAATGTCATGGAAAACCCAAAGCCTTACTTACCACCATGCGCAGCAGGCTCTGGGGGCTGTCGGTGACACACACACACACACACACACACACCTGCCCCAGCCTGTGGGCTGGAACATAATAGGCTGCAGCTAGGAAACAGGACTTCCCAGCACAAGCTGCAAGGGGGAGTAGGTGCTGCGGAGAAAATGGGGGATACAGGGAGTTATTGGGGGGGGGGCTGAGGGGTGTGTGTGGCAATACTCTGAGTCTCCAAATGACCAAGTAGAATCTGGATTCCAGCTCGTGTGACTACAGGAAAGGAGAGGTTGGTGCTACAGAGTCTCATTAGGGCTCATCAAGGGAAGCGTCACCGGGCTATCTTAGAATGGTGAGAAAGGACAAGACAAGAATTAAATCTGAGAGAGCGTAAGAAAAGGAATGGTGGGATAGGAGGAGCAGCAACTAAGGCAAATACACCGCCTCAGAATGGGAAGAAGCTAAGTAGTAAGTGCAGAACTGAGGAGCCCAGGGCCCTTCTGGGCAGCATGCCTGAGAGGATGGAGATGAAGCTTGTTAAGAGCATGGGACACAGAAGACACAGCTGTCACTGAGACAATGCTGCCAGGGTAAAGAAGTACTACTTCAGCAGTGGCGCCATCAGGGAAGAGGTAAATAGAAGCCTCAAATCTTCTTTTGAATACCTATGTCTGGCCACCTGGCCAACAGTCCTTCAGAGCCAGGGTTTTTGGCTTCATTTGAGCCACTGCCTCCTTTGTAATGAATATCCACAGGTACAATAGCCAAAATGTTCCTGAATAGGCAACATAAATATGGAGAGGAAAGAAAATGAGATGAGATGAGATGAGATGAGATGACATATGAAAAATAATACACTTGAGCTAGTCCCCTAATTCAAAAGCAATGTCCCCAGTATTATTATTATCTTCCTCAACACCAACATTACTAGAACCAGCTACTCCTCCTGCAGCATCACTACAGCATCATGGAAAGCAACTCCTTAGCAGATAGAATACTGTGCTGTGAGGTCTCCTGGCAGGCCTCAGGAGAAGGGACTGAGGGACTGACACAACATACACACATCTGAAGGAAGGACCAGAGTCCTAGTTGAATCCCCATCATGTCTTGAAAGTGAGGTGTTCAATGGGACACAAGGTGTAAGACCAGAGCAAAGCCAAAGCTCTCTCTCTATACATAGTCCTAGCAGCCTGATGCTGTAAAAACAGCAGTGCTCATTACAAGCCAAGTTGTAATGAGGAGGAGGCAAATATCATCAATCAGTTAGGGTTCTGTGTTGGGTAAACATCAAAGCAGGGGCATAGCCAGATAAGGACAATAACTTAGGATGACTCAATTTGGTCTACCTTGTTGCAAAACTTGGATTGGAAAGGAGTGCTTTTGTGCCCTCAGCAGTCTAAGTGCCTTCAGCTTGTGGCCTGAGGTGGATGTCAGCCAGCTGATTCAGACAATTGAATACACTGTGTCTCCCCAGTGTCTCAATTGATGGTTAGATACATTGTGTCTACTCAGTGTGTCAATTTGGCTGGGCCAAGAGCTACAAAGGGAACCAGTTAAGGACATTTCTAAGGAGGGTTGACAATGGTGTTTCCAGAGAAGGGAGGGAAAGTGAGTGTGGTAAGTAGTTTGCATCAAGATGGGTGAACATCATCCAGCCCACTGAGGATCAGAACTCAAGGATGCCTAGAAAGCTGAATAAGGAAGCAGGAGAAGTGAATTCAGTCTGTCTCTGCCTGGGCACTTGCGCTGAGACACTCTTTCATAATTCTATCTATGCACACAGCCAGCTTCTCTAGTCTCCAGGTATACGCAGCAGACCATCAGAACTTCACAACCTCCGTGATAACCTCTATCAATGCTTTATGAAAAATAAATCCTTCTCCATATAGACACAGCTATTGAGATACATGTCTATCTTTCATTGCACATTGGTTCTATCGTTCAAGAGAATCCTGACTAATATATCTAGCTTCCTCACCCTAACCCCCAAGACAAGGTTTTTCTGTGTGGCTGTAGCTGTCCTGAAACTCACTCTGTAGACCAGCCAGCCTGGCTGGTCTCAAACTCAAGAGATCCTCTTTCCTCTGCCTCCTAAATGCTGAGATTAAAGGCATGTGCCACCAACAACCTGAAATATTTTAATGATAGAGATAGTAGCGTATGTATAGCTAGAACCTCAACCTGCTATAGCACCTGACTTGACACAGAAGAGTTGAGGACAAGGAGGGAACTGGAGCATCCTGCCATCATTACAAAAGAAACAAATAGACAGAATAAGAGCTAAGGCTATGCTCTCAAGGGAAGTTACACAAATCCCAGACCCAGCTCTTTATAGTCAGATTCATATCCCACAAAAGTACTGTAGAAAGAATCCTGCTCATCTTCAGAAGAAATGAGCTGGTAGGAGGGGGGTAAGTGGAGGCAGAAAGGGGATGAGAAGACGTGAGGGAATAGGAAAGGAGGGGGAACCCTGCTGGAGAAGAAAGCAGGAGACAGGTAAGGGCAACATCATCAGACAGGTCCAGAAACAGAAGCCCGGTGTTCTCGTGTGAAAGCCACTACAACTAGCAGCCTGATTTCAGGCTATGCAATCGCCCCCAGATTCCAGCCATGGCCTTCTGAATTGCCTAGGCATGGGAACAACAGCTCTTCCTGAAGGACCGCAGGCGCCCTGCACAGTGGCATTCTGCGGTATCTCAGTAAATACTGAGCAGTAAAAAGTAAACACTTGTGCAATAAAAGAAAGCAGACGGGATGGAAAGAACTTTATGAACTGTGAAGTCCTAAGCAGATGGTAAGGCGTGCTTTGCTTCTTGAAGCAGGCAGGGTAGCCCTGGTTTGGAAGGGGCAGACTTCAGTGTCATCTTCGCTTTGAAAACCAAAGTCAGGATGCTGCCATTCAATTGACACTAGAGACCCTAAGTATGTCCTTAAGCCTGTGTTGATGCCAAAGGTTCAGGTTAGTGAGAGAATATCTAGAGCCATCTAGTAAATATGAATTAGCCTGGAAGAAAGGCTGAGGGCCAAGGGAAAAAAAAAAAAAAAGAGTGTCACTTCTGCAAGGCATATCAAAGCCTATGAATCCAGTAAGGACCCCTGTGAATTCCATAGCCAGGCCTTTCTTGATTTAGTTATAGCTGGGATGCACGTTTCTCTGTGTGTCCAGCTGCTAGAGTCATACTCACAAATGCTCTTGTCTTTAGCTGCTGCTCCCACCTCTACGGAACCCATCACAATGGTCATCAGCAAAGAAAGCATGTGACCAGGTATCGTCAGAGACAGACGTCATCAGAAAAGACACAATTAGGCACATTTTTTCCCCCTAGATGTACAAATCCCTCCTCTTCATTTGCTTTCATGATTTGACATTCATTGAACTCCGCCTTTAGCACTAAAAATACACTCTAGGTCAAAGGCACTGCACCAAAACCTCGGTATGAAACCACAAGAAACCGTAATAGACAAATGGGCCAATATTGGAGGAGGTTTGAAAAGACGTTGCTGTCACAGGGAGAGTACAATGAGCCACAGTTTCACTGCTGTGAAAACTGACAACCGGAAACAACCTTTCAACCTGCACCTTGTGGCTAATGAGTAGTGCTGGCTTGTGTCTATAGGCAGGAGCAGAAGCCCACAGATGCCTTATCATTAAAGCCAATGGAGGCCAGTAAGGGCACAGTCGGGCAAAGAACTAAGAATAACAGACATGGAAAGAGACGCTAGGGACGAACCCAAAAGGGCAAGGGGGAGAGTCAACACATAGATGCCATCGGTATCTTTGGTCTACTTTCTATATAACACCCGTAGCTCTGATAGCTTATTAATAAAAGGGATTCATTTTAGCTCATGGTTCTAGACACTAGGAAGGACAAGACCAGGTAACTTTATCTAGTAAGCTTCTGGGGAGTATCTTAGGGCAGGAAGGGAAATGAGTTTATCTGTAAGAAAAAGATGGGGCGAATCAAGAGGCATCAAAGTTAACCCACTGTATTTTAAAGGGGCCGGATAGCTATTCATGAAAGCTTCTCATGACACTAGGGAAGTCGAGCTGTCTCTCATACTGTATATCACAGACTTGATATTCCAACTCCTGAACTTTTAAGGAATGTACATGCTCATCGAAAGCTCCAACCAGAATGGGATGAATTCCTCCTGTTGAATGTCCAAAGTGGTTCCTGGATAAGCAAGAACAATATTGAGAAGGACAGGAGACAGACAGGCCTGAGATCAGAAAGAGTCACAAAGAATAAGCCTCCCCCCCGTTTCCAGCTATTTCACCCTGCCGGGTTTGGTCATCCTTGTGGCTGTCTATACCTAAGTGGGCAGTGGTTTATTTAGCAGGTGAGAAAGGAACGATCGAGTGGGGCACAAAAGGGTAGAAAAGGATAGCTGTCCTACTAGTAAAGGCAGGGGATGGGCAGACAGGCTCCTGGTATTGCAGCAGTATTTGTTTTTTTTTTTTTTTACACAAACACAACCGCATGGATAAGTGCTAATGTAGAGCTTATATAGAGCACACCTCTGCTCCAGGACTGTGAGCCTTAGAACCTCAGGAGCTGCTCTGGCTGCTGCGTGTAGCAACTGAATTCTAAAAAAAATTCCTTGCCTTTCAGCAACAGGAGAGGATTGGCCAGGCCTCTCCCGGTTCATAGAATGCAAGTCATGAGGCTCATAGCAACACAGGACAGCTCCTCCGCTCTCAGTTTCTCTGCCCTGATGGCTGCACACCCTCTGCCCTTCTCCCATCTGGGAACAAGTCAGCAGGGACTATGGACAAAAAAAGGCTAGTACAATGCTATGAATGTATGAATGTCTACCCCACCCCATGCCTGCTGCCATGAGAGTCATTCACCAGATCAAATTTCCACATCCATTGAGAGGACTGGCCCTGGACCGGGCATGGTACTCTGTAAGCAGTGGGGAAAGTAAGACTACTTTAACCCTGATAACACCTTCTGGTGATGGGGAGTGGCCAGAGGAGAGACAGAAGTTACACCCAACTACAGAAGCCACAGTGTGACAGTCCATTCCAGCTGCGGTACAGTTCAGGGAGCAGTCAGTTCTGCTCAAGATTGGAGATTCACAAACTATTTCCCCAAGGGACTTGCTGCTAAGGAAAAGGTGTAGCCAAGATCAGACCAAATCTTTTGAATAGCCTGCCATATAAAAGGCACCCTACAGGCTCCCATTGATCTATTGTAAGGCAGTAATCAAGAGAAAGCCCTGTTCAGCAGCAAATCAGATGGGCCACTCCTCTTGCTATCTCTGCTCTTTCATTCAATACCCACCGCACCAGAGGAGAAAGAAACCTAGCTCCACCAGGTCACACTCTAGGTTCAGCAAGACTCACTGGAGGAAAGACAGGTACAACAGGAAAGCCTAGGTTTGAAGAAAGACCTTGGGCTTCACTTCTTACCCCCACCAGGGGAGCCATGGTCTTAGCGTACTTCCATCATGTAATGGAGGGCGAGGAGAAAACACAGACTGTACTAGGCATAAAGGAACATCTCACAGTCCATGTGTCCCAAATGTGTTCTCACCTAATTATCACATTAGAGGACCCTTTCCGACCTTCTGCTCCTCTCCTAGGGCAGGCATCTCACAGCAAAGTAACACAACTGATTCTTCTGAGAGACTGGCTTCTCCAGGTTGGAGCAGAGAGAGCATGTTAGCATTACAGTCAAGCAAGTCGGGGGGGAAAATGCTGAGAAAGAAAGCCAAGATATAGATGACTAGGAAATCAGCTTCCTAAACACAAGAAGGCCTATTAAACACAAACACAAACACACACACACACTAAAACGTACCCCAAATCCTGCTACAAAGACTAAAGCTAAATTTTCATTCTCAAAGCTAAATTTTGTTTCCAAAAGGCTCGGAATGAAACCAGCCCTTACTTACCTCAATTTTCCAAATCCCCAAATATTCCACCTTTGATTTAGGAAAGGACCTCAAAATCCTTCTGGAACGCTTCAAGGGTATGCTAGAAAATGCAAGAAAAAGAGAGAGGCTTATTAGTATCAGTACAGAATGGCATGGGGAAGGGGATATTTTATTCATTTAAAAACTAAAAACAAACAGCTGGCAAAATGCCTCCCTCAGTGGTAAAGACACTTGTTGCCAAGCCAGACAACTTGAGTACAGTCACACAAACCACATGGTAGAAGGAAAGAGCTAACTCTAATGGATTAACTCTGACTTCCATGTCTATGCCTACAAGTATCAAAACAGAGATATATACACACACAAAATAGGTTGATTGATCAAATAAACAAAGTTTCTTTAAGAAAGAAAGAGGAGGGAGGGGAGGGAGGGGAGGGCAAGGGAGGAGAGAATAGAAATTCAGGGAAAATAGGCATTTATTGAACAATTCTCCTTTTTTCTCTTTTCCATTTTTATTTGAGCACATATGAGTGTGGGAACATATATGAGCACATATATGTGTGGAAGTCAGAAGACAGATTGCTGGAGTCAGTTCTCTCCTTCCACCATGTAAGTTCTGGGAATCAAACTCCGGTCATCAGGCTTAGCAATAGGTGTCTTTACCCACTAAGCAATTTTGTAGAACCCCCCCTTTAAAAAAAAAAATGTAATTGTTGTTGAGCAATTCTTATGTGCTAAGCTTCATGTTAGAACATTGTATTCCTGTTTTGATCTCTTTGTGTTCCTAAGTCACACAAACAACAAGGCCACAGCTGATAGTTGGTCTTACTGAGTGCCATGTCCCCACCCGTCACCAATCATGTTCTCTTCCTCACTGGTATTTCCATTGCAAGAATTCTAGGTGCTGAAGAATAAAAAAACCTATCTCCATTCTGATAACAACCTTGTGTTCCTGGCCTAGCCCATTATGTAAACACAGTGGAATGGTGTAGGCAACAGAAGCTGAATGGGATAAACTTAGCCTAAGTGTTAGCAAAGTTTACCACTCACTGCAGGCATGGTGAACTGTGCAGGAAACAGACACAGACACACACACACACACACACACACTCACACACCATAGTCTCTACGGAGACTCTAATCCTCAGTGATCATTGCAACAGCTTCAGGAGGTGGCTGGAAGAGGAGTAGTGTAAGGAATGAGGCATTCAAGTGTTAGGTCCCATGAGCCAAGGGAGGACTGTTTTAGCTGGGTGCAAAGTGCCAAGTAGGTCTTGGTGGACTCATACATGACTTCTCCTGCCATAACCGGGAGATTGATACTACAGCGTGGTACCTGGAGACAGCCACATTATACAATTCCATGTTCCCTTCCCTGTAGACCTTTTTCCTGCCCCCCTCCCCTGCAAACCACCCAGGGCATCGGCAGTCAGGACACTAATAAGATCAAGCTTAGTTGGCGCCGACTCAGCATAAAAGCCACTTGAACAGAGCTGGGAGCAGAGGGCACATGGCTCATAGTATATATTCCTCTTACTGAATTCCCCCTTGTAGTTCAGATACACCTTAGCCATAATTTCCTCATCTGGGGTCTGTTGTCATAGTTTTCTGAATGTGTTTGTACTAAAGCCCTGCAAGGCTGAGTGGATGTCCGCCTCGACACAGCCAGTGCCCAGAATTCAGTTCCCAGCAGATGCAGGTGAATTCCCCTCCCCAGAAAGTCCTGCTGACTAGTGGTGGACTCAGAAAGATGCCCTCCTGTCCCCAGCACCTCTGTACTCAGCAAGCAGCCACCCACACATCACTGCCATTTATACCAGGAAAGCACTTCTAGTCTGAGTGTCACACTGCAATCACTTTGTGACCCTAAAAGGCCAAGCACATAAGCACATAGCTTCCTGGATGTTGGTGAGCTCTTCTTATCAGACCCCTCAGAGGACAGCCCACCATTACCGATCTGCAAGTCCTTCTCTGGCGGCACCTCATCAAAAATTTCAGCTCTCTGAGTCTCTGTCTTCTTTTCAGCAGTATTCTGGGTAGAAAGTGGGTCTTAGCAGAGTTCAAAGCACTTAGACATGTCAGCTACTGCACGCTTTAGACTTCTTCATTGACTCCTAACAGGATTTAAAAACCCCAAAGGTCGGCCCCCTTCTTAGTGCATCACAATTACCCATGGAGGAGAGTACACAGGCTTAGTTTGCTCATCTGTGGAATGGGTAGGTGGCAGCAATATGCAATAGCAATACCAAATGAGACATTTGAAGGAAGCCATCCAACACTGAACAATAAATCAGTATGGCTGAGTTGTTGGTTTCTAAGTTGGCTCTCTATCTCCTTGGCAATAGGAGAAGGGCAAGGACACAGTAAAGACCACATACTAGCTCCTGCCAGAGGAAAAAAACACAAGGACCTCTTCCCAAGGCAGTCAAACTGCTGAGTGGTTTTAATTGATGTTTTTGACCATACAGAAGGAGTGATGTTCTATGAAAATTAGGAAATTAAAGATTCTAAGTTTCTTCCAAGAGCATGGGGGCAGGGGGGGTGTGTAGAATCCCGGGGGCTTAGTGCCTCAGGGTGCAGAGTAGAAAAGTCTCAATCTTACTGTCACACATAGAACTTGTAGAGTCACAGATTCCTACCCTCCCACAGAGATGAGCTAGGGATAAGAGACATGTGCACACAGGGTGACAGGACTCATCTGTCCACTTTGAGGGGATCTGTTCAGAAGTCCCTCAGGCAACCCAGCAGAAGGAAGAGGGTAGGGAGGGGGTCAGCCTGCTGCAGATGCTGCTGCTCAGGTTCCCTTGTCATATCACTGCCAACACTCTCCCCAAGAATAGGACAGTAGTTTGCTCCCTGACATCTGACATGGCCAAGCAAACCATGGGTCTGCTAAAGGCCTTTAGACATGGCAAAATGTCAACTGCTGGGACCCAAAGTTTATGTCATACTTTCTGTGACTAGGCAGAACAAAGGACTCAGTATCTGTGTGACAGGCAGATCCAGGCCACCCAAGATCCTTAAGAATGGAGAGACAAGAGGGCTGATTGGATGCCCACTCCTTAGCCCTTTGGCTCTGGGATCTGCAGCAGAATTCCAAGTATGCTCAGGTCCCTCATCCTCTTCTCCACATCATAAGGCCAAAGGTGGGCCATGTAATCTTCTTTGCAGCAAACAGGGTGGGGGTGGAGGGGTGGGAGGGGTGGAGGGAGCGCATATACAATGGCTAAGGAACTTCAACAAAGATAAGCAGTCCCTGGGTAAGGCAGGGGGTCCATCATTAAAGGATGGAGATGGAGACACAATCCATCACAACAGAGGCTCACCAGTTCTGTTCTCAGTAATTTAGCTTCCTCATCTGGGGCAGCTGGTTGTTTACTCGGACCGTGAGGCCAAATGGCCGCACAGATGTTGCCATGATCAGTCAGCCATGGGTAGCAGATCTTACACACTTAGCAGGAAATAATGAGCCAGCTAGAAAATAAGTGACCATGGATGGATTCCTCAGGAATCCATCCAAACACCATCTGACCACTGCAAACAGATCGGGCCAGTAGACTGGGGCACCTGTAGCAGCTGAGAAAAGCCAAATACCTGGTTGTTCAACCAAGACGTTTCTGAGCACAAGTGTGATGTCAAAGGGTATTTGCTCTCCCCAAAGAAGGCCCTGAAAAAGATCGAATACAGATACAGCTGGATGATTCCAGGAGGGTTGGCCCAACCTGGCTCCTACCCTTGTTGAATTCTATGAAATCCATCAAGGCTAAGCATGAAAGCATCAGGGACAATCTCAGGACACTGGCTGCCAGGGGTCAAAATGAGAGCCCCAGGAAGTAGCAAGTATCTCTTCGGTTCTCTGGCCCTGACTTGTATTCAAAGATAGAGAGCAGCAGCCATTACCTTCTTGGAGGCTGAGGAAGCCAACACAATACAGCCCCAGCTCACAGTAGGGGCTTGGTAAGCATTTTGTTATTCTCAGTGTCTAACTGCTGTCACTCCTTGATCCTCCTGCTTAGTAAGGAGCTTTCTTAGAGAACTGGGTCAATTCTTACCATGGTGAGTGTTTGCAATCCCAGTGCTTGGTAGTTACAAGCAAGGCTGTTCTCACTCTACTATCTCTTCCCACTGCACCCTCTTGGCCTTCCGACTTCTGCCATATTGTAAGGCAGATGCAGTTGCCCAACCATGGACTAACTTCCCAAAGCCCAGAAACACAAACCTAAACAAACATCTTTCCTTTATAAATTACTACGCCTCAAGTACTTGGAGGCTTAGACACTTACTGAAAAGGGGCTTGAAAAGAAATAGACCAAGATGTTTGCTTTGTTTTAAATACAAAAGCGGGAAAAAACAAAAACAAATAAACAAATAAACAAAAACCAATAACAACAACAAAACACCAAAGAAATGAACACATTACTGTATGAGCCAGCACTGAGCACGAAGCAGTGATCATTCCCACGCAGCATCATGTTTCTTCCCTGGCACACAGCCGTCACTCATTCCTTGCACATATTCCTGCTTTCAGAAGATAGATGGGCTAAATCTTACAGAGCTGTCCAACCTTTTGCCATTGCGATATGATAGTGTCATCTACGAAAGTAGTGAACTGCATTAACAGCTATCGTGAGACTCAAGTGGCCTATTGGCCACAGGTTCGACACACCTGGTTCCAAATGGCTAAACTAGTATCCTGGGTAACACCTAAGGGTGTCAAAGATTTGATCACTAATTGGTGAGGTCATATACCCTTGACTCCCCAGCACAGCTTAAAAAAAAAAGCCATCAAGGAAAGTCAACCTCAAGAAATTCAACTCAGGCAGTGTGTAAGGCCTTTCCTCTGCACAGCAGTGACCTAAAGAGAATGGCAGGGACTGTTATCAGTCCCAGTTAGGGCTTAAGAAGCCAAGGCTCAGAAGAGCCATGAACAGAACATTGGGGTTCCACAGAGGAGAAGCTGGGAGGGGTAGGGGAAGGTATAGCTTCTACAAACTGGGAACTGGAAGACAGGATGCTCTCAGGTCAGTGAGGACCACTATGATTCTATGGAGAAAGGCTATTTGGTCCAAGAACTCTGGTTTCTAAGTCAAGCTCCCTGAGCAGTAGGCATGCATGGGTCAGGGTAACATCATGTGCGAAGGATGGAGCAGATAACAGGTGTAAACATGATCACTGGTGAAACTGAGGATTCGGTGAAGTGTGGGAGGAAGAAGGGTCCTAGAAGGTTGATGGTGCCGGAAGATTTCCCCGAACCATGAGAAGCCCGTCATCTCACTGCTGTCCACCTCAAACTTTCCTTTTCATACCTACACTTGCATTCACCTTTCTTTTATAAGAACCTTCCTACCATAGGGTTGTTAAGTGATGAAGTCACCACCCAAAGTAGTTTCATTTCTCCAACCTCAAAACCCTCCTTTCCTGCCGCACACTCACAGCTTGTCACCCAGAACATCAAAGCCATTGCTTTCCGGAAAGCTTCTCTGATCACCTGGGTGACTTGTGGAGATAAAAACAAACTAGAGATCATCTACTTCCTGCTATGTCTCGGTCAAGGCAAGAGCTGGAAAATGGGGCCAGAGTATACCAACAAACACTTCCCAAAGAGTTGTAAGGTCCCAACTCAAAAGCACTTCCTACCAAGGGCTCTTGCCAAGGTAGGCAGTCGTACCAAGCTATCTCTGTCTTTTTCAAATAGAAACTATAATGATCTCATGTTCACTCTGTAGAGTCTCTACTTACTGAACTGTAATGACAGCTCATTTGCATACAGGAAAAGTAAGTCAAGAAGTTACACACACCCTGGGCTGTAGTTTTTGGTGACTCACAGAAGAAAGTGTATAGATTATTTCCATTCGGCTCCATCCTTCAATTACTTAAGTGATGGAAAGTCACAGAGCCAATGGGACCCCTGGGGAAGTTCCAAGCTACTGGGAATTCAAACAGTTAATGTAAGTTTAGCAGGGAGTTTCCCGTGGTGCACAGGTGCATCAGGTGGGCCGTGATGGAGAGTCCCACCCCTGAGACACCTCGCACCTCATCTCAAGAAATGATCTTCTAGAAACACAAGGAAACACCGAGTCCCAGAGCCCATGATCCAGGAAGTTACATCTCCGGGTTGACTCTTCCAGGAAGCCAGTACTGAACCTACCTCATATTATAAACTTCCTATTTGTAGCCATGGTGCACGATGCTTATAAGGAGCTCAGTAGATCATTGTCCAAATAGTAAGCACTTGCTGAATGAATTACAGTTTCCATAGCGCTTGGGTGAAAACATTTCCCTAAATACTGATTGCTTATTTTGTGCTAGGTACCATGCATCTATCATTAAACAGTTGCTTAGTACAACCAACTGACACTCCGCTGTCAGCTTCTTTGGAGACAACTTTAGCTGAACAGGATCAAACTCAAGTATCCTTCCAGACAATGGTACATTGTCACTGATCAACCGTCATGCCACCACAATTCAGGACAGTTCTCAAAGAGCATTCTAGTGTGGTCTATGCAGAGCTCTCTCTGGGGCTATGCTATGCTCAGACACCTTCACAGCTCGGTGGCTCCTTCCAATCCTGATTCCTTCCATGCATTTCACAATTGTTGATCCCAATGTACTCCAGAGAATGCATCCTGCTTATTAACCTATACACTGATACTTGCCTCAGAGAAAAATTCAGCTTGTAAAATGCAGGATCTCTTGACCCATCTGTGGTGGCCCAGGCCTGTAACACCAGCATTCAGGCAGCTCAGATATGAGGATTAGTAATTCAGGCTAGATCTAACCTGGGTTAGATGGCAAGTTATAGGCCAACAAGGGTAGTTTTTTGGTTTGTTTTGTTTGTTTTTTACTTCGTTTATTTGGGTTTTTGTTTTGTTTTGTTTTTAATGATGGATTCTCAAGGCTCTGTGTTACCACATAAAAGCTCTAGTAAGGCAGGTAACATCCCTATAAATGAGGAAACAGCGCATCGACAAGAGTGCGGGATTCAAGGCTCACAACTATGATCAATGAGCAGGAGCTATAAAAAAGGTTCAGATCTTCATGTTTGGTGCAGTGTGTGCCTGAGTCCTAGGCCATTAGAGTCATACATGGTCTATCTTTGTTCCCCCAGCACACTATTCATGAAATAGCATAAGCAAAACGTTCCTCGTGTGATTAGATGAACATTGGATGGACAGAAGAATTCAATGTAATCATATATTTGTTGAACAAGAAAGTCAGCTGAACCTGCTATATAGCATAAATGACCAGTCATGGTGATTTGACACTCAGTGCGCAAAGCTTGGTAGACCTTTGGTTGTATAATGTGTAGGATTTAATGGCAAAGATAACAACTAAAGGACTTATGAAAAACTTCCTGGAGGAGGCATGTGTGATTTACATGATTTGAAAGAAGGAGCAAGGAAGATGTACAAGGACATTGGGTTAATAAACCAGGCCTTTATTTTGCTATCCAATGAACAGAACACATGCTTCACATGACAATCCAAAAACGCAAAGTGTGGAAGAATTCCACAGCCATAGCCTTCATTACTAGATCGGTGAACCATGATGTTCCTGCAGTCCCTGTGGAGAGTTCACAGAAGGCCATCAACACATCACTATGGTTTAAATACTCATTCCTACAGTGATGAGAAACTCTCAAGCTCCTGGAATGAAGGAGATGACAGCTGGCAACCCAAGCTTCAGAACTGATGTAAGATTTCCCAAATTAGCCACCCCTTGAGCAGTCCACAGTTGCTTTGGGTGCCTTGGCTTCCATGGTCGTGAAGTAGAAAGAGCCTTGGAGGCAACCAGGAGCTTCTTCATTCTGAGAAGATAGCTGTAGGAGAAGCAGAACCAGCCTTGGAAAAAATCCAGACCCTAGCTTCGGTCTCCCCGCTGAAAAGGTACGGACACTTGGAGGACCTCCTTTAGTTAAGATCCTAGAGTCCAACTGACCTCCTTTCTGAGAGTAATACTTGAGAAACATGGGCTATCGAGAAAGGGAAATGAGAAGAACTTGGGGCTTGTGCAGACAAAGGTCGGTGAGGACAGTGAGAGAGGGTGATGTTTGCTTGAGGCAATTAGAAAACAGGTGATACAGGGAGCTAAACGAGAAGGGTATTCCAGAATCTATTGCTGCCTTTAGCTTATTATTATAGCATATCCCTGAGCTGGGAGCACCTCAGTAACCAAATGCCAGGGCCAGAGGTGGCAGGCAGGGGGGACAGTTCAAAGAACCAAAGTCCAGGGCAGACCTTGATGTCAGTATCAGGTAGCAGGCAACACATATCGCAGGGAGGCAGTATAGCTCAGAATTTAGGCAGAGTTCTCAATACTTCCTTCCTGTGTGGCATCAGGCACACAGAGTGAAGTTTACCTCTTTGAGATTGTGGTCTTTCAGGGACATGGGGCACAGACTCAAGCACCTTAAGTGACTCAATGAAAACTAAACATAGAACAATCTGTGTGGACCGCCTTCAACATAATGCAGTAAGTGGATGCTAGGGTCCTTAAGATCCCAGGTTACAGGTCTCTCCTGATATACTTTCCAATTGTATGCCACAAATCCCTAGGGTTCCACACATCCTCAGAAAGTCTTTTCTGGAGATTCCAGAGTGATGAAGCTACTACAGAGACGTAGCGCACTGTAAGCAACACATCTTTCATTTAGCCAGTTAGTCACATGGATAAAGCCTAAGTTTATGTCAGAGGGTTGAGGGCTTTATGAAAGCACGAAATGGTTATCCTCCACTTTACTAATGACTCAAGAAAACCAGGATGTCACCAACACTCAACAGGAAAAAGGGGAGCAAGCTGGAGCCACAGGTCAACCTACATAGAGCAAGACCTAAGCCCCAGAAAAAGACTCACGCTCCAGGCAATCAAGATTTCAAAAGCCAAAAGAAGTCCTTAACTCTTCATCCTTTAAGTCAGCTGAACAGAGCAAAGAGGATGTCAAGTGGGAGGTCTAATCCATAGCAGAGAGAGAGTGAATACTGCATAATACTTCCTTAAGAACAGAATCTCCTAAACTCCCATGCCAGGACTGTGCTGTGCTGAAGGAGGAATCCAGCCCAGGGTTCCTATGAGGTTAACAAGTCCTGAGGTGGAGAAGGAGGCATTGAGCAACACAGACAAGAACTTACTGGCAGGGTTTGTTTCGTTTTTTGTTTTTTGTTTTTTGCTTTCCAATGATCCTTGTGAGTTTTCGCTTATGCCCCACAGAGAGCCTCCTCTAAGTAATTTCATGACACCCCAGTACACATATCCACACATAGGGGTGAGGAGGGAAACACTGACAAAGGAAAGAGAGAAACAAACATACAAATGAGTTCTTAAATATGAAAATGATCTCAAGTGACCCCGGGTCAACTATCAACCTATGAGTCAGTCCAGGACAGGGTGGAAGCCGACCATGCATCTCATCAAAGAAGATATCAATCCCAAAGAAGTCACTCGCTGGACTCATCCAGCCTCCAGTTTGGGGTTCACCATGTAATCACTGTTTTGGGGTTTTTTTATTTTATTTTTTTAAATAAAAGCTATTTTATTGCCAATGGCAGAGTAAAATGAGGTTGAAGATGTTTGTGTAAGACAGGTTTGAGTGTGCAACAACAGATGTGGTCATGTGTTTACAGGCAGACCTATCTATACAGCAATCCCTCAGTCCCTCTTGATTTTCATACGTCTTTTCCATCACAATTAGGAAAAAAAAAAGCAGCATTTCACATATGGGCTCAATGTTCAAGTTTCTTCACTTATACTGCACTGCCATTGGCTCATCTTGAAGGAATCCGCATGGAATATAATATATATCTCACATGGGAAGTATACACCGTGGTAGAGAGGTAGGGGCAGAAGGATCAGAAGCCTTGAGTACAGCTAATGCCAACTTGGTCAACATGAAACCTTGCGTCAGACAATGCGAAACGAATGCATCGCTCTAAAGCCCAGGAGGAATCTAAGCAGGAGCACTATAAGGAAGTCAGAGACAGGACTCGGGGACCAAAGGGCTGGGAGCGACAGCCCCAGAGAGAAACTGCAAACCTCAGCTGAAGTTCCTGTTCTGCTCACATACACCCAGGTGACTGTGGGCACGGCTACGCAGCCAGGCAAACTCCTCTCTTCCTTTGGGACAGCAAAGGTCTAGAAATTCTCTGCTGGACTCTTCCAGCTACTGTAGGCCTTCCTTGTGCAAAAGGGGCTCCAGCTAGAGAGTTGAAGGAGCTCCAGGATGCTTTGGGGCAGAGAGCGGAGACAAGTTGCTGAAGAAGCCTCAAGGCCACAGGATGCTGTGGGTTAGGCAGGGAGAAGAAAATCAAAGAAAGCTGTCTAGAAAGGTAAACAACTGCTCATACTTAAAACAAACCTTAACAGGAACACATGACTCTCTCTCTCTCTCTCTCTCTCTCTCTCTCTCTCTCTCTCTCTCTCTCTCTCTCTCTCTCTCTCTCCCTCCCTCCCTCCCACAAAGTAAGAAACCCAAAAATAGTTGAGGAGGTGTATCTGAAAGATTTTTCTTCAGAAAATCCTGTCTTGCTCATCAAGCAAAGCTGGGGCAGGACAGAAGAAGAGAAAACAAGTGTTAAGTTCAAAGTCACAAAGCCAACAAAGCCAAGGGGCCAATTTGGTGGCTTCATAGGTTAAGAATAAGTTGTTTCAGTCCTGGCCTTCAAGCTCTGAAGCAAGTCCAAAAAAAAAAAAAAAAAAACATCATTTTTACACAAAGGCTCAATGTTGAAGTTCACACACTTGAAGTCAGGCCAACTCTACCCCTGGGTCATCTTGAAGGGATTCACATGGAAAAGAATTAAGTAGCTTCTAGAATCAGCAGGTGTTGGTGTAGGTGTCGGTCAGCATTCTCAAAGAGAGTTGGTAAACAAACAGATGGGGGGGGGGTAGATCCTCCCTAGAATAAATATACGTGAATTAAAAGGAGATTATTTTGTACCTATTAAATAACATGTGTTTAAAAATACTAACCGAGATTGGTGGGTGGTAAAGCTGGCATGTCCTCCTGTTAACAGAGGCAGTGTAAACAACCCTATTTAAAGTAATTTAGCAATATGGGTCAAGAGTTATTAAACTGTGGCCTTTGACTCAATAAGCCTTCTGCTGAGAATGTGTCCAAATGATTTCCAAGAAAACTTACATGCAGAGAGGTGCACAGCCGCACCCCCTCACACACACAACCCCAGGTGTAAGAGCAAACTGGAGTCCCTTGTATGCCGACTGGTTTTAAATATAATCAGCTTCACTGACCATGACACACTGATAGGAATGAGCACTGTACGGTGCTTTAATATAAATAATGAAAGTTTAAGATATAAACGTGATTGAATGAAAAAGAGATGACAAATAATTCTCTACCTCCATGCCTATATAAGATAATTAAGCATGGATGAAACCCTAATGCCCTAAAAAACGACTCAGGATATGGGCAATGGACAAACTCAGAAAGCATCAAAGGGCAAGTCAAAGAAAGCAACCTTGCTGGGCATGGAGGTACACAATCAGAACCTCCATTCCAGGAAGGCATGGAAGCGAGTCTTAGGGGTTCCCTGGCCAACTCATCTAACATAATTAGTGAGCTCCAGACCAAAGAGAGAAGCTGTTTCAAAGAAAGTGATGGCATTCCCGAAGACGATACTCTTAAGTTATCCTTTAGCCTCTATACAGATACAGGAACATGGTCTCTAGTGAGAAAAAGCAGATGTGGGTGGATGCGGGTGCAGTCAGGGTCATGTCAGCTTAGTGAGCCCTGCAGTAAGTATACAGGTGGATCCAACAGTCTCTGATAGCCTCAGCTCTGAGACATCGGAGCCTCTCCTTCCTACAGTGATCAGATAAGAGTAGAAAAAAGCCCAGATCTGCATATGAACAGATGCTAACTGATTCCCACAAATGTTCATGCAAAACCTCGCAGGGAGGTCTAGAAGCGATTTCAAAACTCAGCAACCTGAATTAAGCCTTTTTCTGAAAGGTAACTGAGACCAGCCTCTGCAGTGGGGTGCTTAAGAGCACGGATAAGTTTAGGTTCCTGCAAATGGGGGTCCAAGTGGGATTCCAGCCCATCATAGAATCCCGACAGACTGCTGTCTGCATAAAATACAGGCAGAGACAATCAAACCAGAGTTGAGCACTTAACCTAAATCTAGTCCTAATGCCTAGCCAACCAATTCTGTGCCTCTGGCCACATTCAATTTAGCTCAGAAACCTGCACTGTCTTTACATCCATAAATGGGGACCTTCTGGTATCTTTTCTCCTAATCAGGCTGATTCACCCCCCCCCCCCCAGATTTTACAGACCATGTACATATAATGTATAGCAAGGGCATATACAGGCAAGAGTTTCACCTTGTGGCTTCCAGGGGCCCCCGGCGTCTAGTCCTTCCCTGTATAAGGGTATCTGTTTATCAGGTCTGTATCCTGGTATAGGTATATTTCAAAGCTGATTATTTTGGGCTGAGAAGATCTAACTCATAAAAAATAAAAGTGATTTCTCTCCAAAACTCCAGGGCCAAGAGTACAGGAGGCAGGAGTCCTTCTTAATTTGTTTAGGCCATGGTTCAATAGCTGCTTTTGGAACGAGCCAGGGCTCTGTGGGTAACTGGCAAATGGCAAGAGGTTCCCTGACTACTCCCTTGCTGTTCAGTCCAGTGACTTTCTCTGAAATGGGAAAGCAGGCCAGAGGAGGTGACTTACCCACAGGGGGCAAACGGAGCACCT
The DNA here is from genome assembly GCF_978045245.1 of Mus caroli. Lineage (NCBI taxonomy): Eukaryota > Metazoa > Chordata > Mammalia > Rodentia > Muridae > Mus > Mus caroli. Next base: position 42,026,594 of record NW_028227271.1, read on the forward strand.
AACCAATGCTGGGGGGTGACAAGAATGGAATTTGCCCCCTGCCTGCTTCAGCGTGCAGCTTCCAGGTCCTGTTGGGGCCACTGCAGCGCTGAGGTGCTGGTAACAATCCACAGGAGACACCCTGCTTCTCCCTGTTCCGTGGAAGAAGACAAGCACGCCGAGGCTGGCTTTCTCAAGAGCATACCAGGTGAGGAAAGGCTTGCTATTCCATCTTCAACACTCTCACCTGCTGGGAATTTCCTTTGGCAAGACTATCAAAGGACTGCTTCTCCTTTTACTCTTTGTCTCTCAGGAGTCCCCGGCAAATGCCCCTGAGCCTGTAACAGCCTGTCTTCTCACCACCCTGGCAATGGGTCAAGAATGTTTCCTGCATGTGACCCATTGTCATGCCTGTATCTCTCATGGTTCTGTCAGGACTAGACTTAACCCCCACTTTCCAAATGAGGAAATCAAAGCCAAGAGAGTCAGGCTCCTTGTCCAAGGTCACCCAGCAGGCTGCCATGGGTTCTAGAAGCTGGACTCTAGCATTCAACCCTGAAGGGCCACGGCTATCTCCTTTTCTAGAGTCTTCCTTCCGGTCATAAAGTATTACTGGGATCCCGCTTTAATCCCAGAGGTAATGGCTAGCATCAATTGCTTGTGTAACAGAATCTAGCCTCTCCCCGAGACAAATTTCCAGAAGATCTGTGTGAGAGAGTTTCTAGACTGGGTTAAGTTAAGTAACTTAAGTAGTTTAAGGTTAAGAAAGAAGACTCACTCTAAGGATGAACAGAACCATGCCATTGGTCAGGATCCTGAACTAAAGGAAACTGATAAAGCAAATAGAAGGCCAGTATAGACACCGCTCTCTGAATTGCAAATACAATGTGATCAGCTACTTCATGCTCCTGCCTCCGTGCATTCCCCACCATGGAGAACCAAACTGTAAGCCAAAAATAAACCCTCCCTTGGCTTTTGTTGGGTATATTGTCACAGTAATAATAATAGTAATAAAAATAAAATTAACTTACATACCAGGCCAGGCAGGGGCTAGGGATACTCCATGAGAAGATGGGAAGAGACATGTCCCATGCTCTCTATGATCACCAATGCAAACTGTTACCCAGCAATCCCCAAGTGATGGGTGTCCTTTGCAAAAGCCTCTCCTAGCAGCGTGGGCCTGGGCTGTTGCCTACTGGCAGAGGTATGCAGGATAAGCTTAGCCTATGAGGTCAGGGAGAGCCGCTGTGAATGCCAGCTGCTCGCTCACCTGCTGCTGGCCCTGCTCGCACTGGCATGCTCTGAGATGCAAGGAAATACTAACTGAGAAATGGCCTGCAGAAGGCTCCACATTCTGCAAAGAAGAGCTCAGCCCCAGTACCAGAAGAGCAGCTTACAGCAGGGGCTGGCCAGTTTTTTTTTCCTTTAAGGGACAGAAACCTTTCTGACTCTGTAGGGCACAAGCTCTCTGCCATGACTGGACTCTGCCCCTAAAGCAACAAATCAGCACAGACAAAATAGAGGAGGATGGGTATGGTTGGAGTCTAATAAAACTTTATTTATAAATCAGGAGGCCTGCTTGTATGCTGGCCACTGTGCTGTGGTGGGTAAGAGGTGACAAGAGGGGTCATATCAAAAACCACCTAAGAACCTGCTTTTGGCCCTTCTAGATAGAATATTAGTACCTCAAGGTACACATCACATTCCATTTTTATTTTTGGCTGGAGAGGCAGACTTTTCCAGTCTACTTTTCAATAAGGCGGCTTCAGGCTTTGGGGCACTTGGGAACTACCAGGAGTTCATCTCCCGTCTTCATAGATGAAGCTGGCATTCAAAGCAATTATAGAGGATTGAAATCCTCTGTTTCCATCTTCAGAGTAGAGGCACTGCCACTATATCATCCCTAACCCAGGATGGCCCTCCATCTAAGCTTGGGATTACGGCATAAGCTCCTCCCAGGGTGCCCATGAAAGTTTCTGAGCCTCGTGGCAGCTGCTTCAACAGAAGCACACTTTGTGGTTCTGCAGGAATGTATGCAGTGAAGCACACACCCACCTCTGGGTTAATCTAACACCTTTGTGCCCCATATTGGGACTGAGGTCAGGATCTGGGGAACTCCATGGTCTGGATTCTAATGTTTAAAGGCCTAATTCCAAGATCTGAACTTCTCCAGCCCCCTTTACAAGACCATTGGTAGCTAAACTTTTGTTGCCAGTCCACAGCCTGGATTGTGGATGGATTTCCTTCTGTGAAAAGGCCTGGGTCTGGCTTTTTATTCAGGAGAAAGCCCTTCACTGTCTCTGCATTCGTCTGTACATCCGTCAGCAGCAGGAGAACAATCCTTCTGTAAGAACATCTAGCCTGCAACCAATCCAGCATGCATGCCCTACCAAGTCTCCAAGAACAAGCACAGCATAGCTTAAAGATTCCCATGCCTCTCACCCTCCAAGGAGCCTGCTGGGGACTTCATTTCTGCATCAGGGACCAAGAGGTACACTTGAATTCTCAATGGCCACCTCAATCAGGGAGTGTCCCAGCCCCTAGGATAAAGGTAATGATGCCTGAAGATACTCTGTGGGAAAATTCTCTTGTATCAGGGGTTTCCAGTTCGCCAATGTCTGTCCCAGGCTAGATGGCCCCCCTTCCATACCAACCAAACCCCTGTACTTGTGTGTTTCTTCAGGGCTGGCAATCAAACCAGGGCTATGTGCTCTACCACTAAGCTATGCCTTTGAGTTCATCTCCACCACTGCCAGTTTCTCCCTTTTCAGTGATGTTTCCATAATGCAGAGACCTTGGGTGTGTAAAAAGCCATACTCATCCTCTACTTAAAAATCCATTGCACTCTCTACGCTCAGCCAGAATTTAAGTGGTCCTCTCAAAGTCTGTTTTTTGCTCACTTTTTCCTCCCTCCCTTCTACCTCTCTCTCTCAGCATAAGTCCAACTGCAAGCTCCTCTGTGTGCTGACCTGTTCTCCGCATCACACTCAGAACCTTGGCTGGAATGGCATGATTGCCCATCTAAGCTCTCTCCAGTCAGAAGACCCAGAATGTTCTCTGGGAAAGAGTGTGATAATTGGTTTCTGTTCTCCCTGAATGCAGCACAGTGCTTGCCTTTAGTATGTGTTCAATATCCACGATGTGTAACACCACATTCTGAAGTCTCCAGTGGCTGCAAACAAGAACAATGCTTATTGGGACTTTAAAAAAAAAAAAAAGTGACCTCTGCCTCAGTTTCTGCATCTGCAGAGTGAAGAAAGACTCCAGAAGTGGGCTGACAGGAAGGAAGTACCTCAAAGCCAGTCCTGCAGAGGCCCTCCTAGATAAGTGCTCTTTCTCTCTATCTCTGGCCTGCTGATCTGGCTATCTGGGGACATCCATCCAGAAGGCTCCCTGGTGACAAGCTTTGCCCGCAAAGATCCTATCTCCCACCAACGGAACTTCAAAGGCATCTTTATCGTCAGGACCCACCTCAGGAAGGTGGATTCCTAAGAAACTTCTCCTGGTAAGCCTTTTATTCTGGGCCGACCAGGCACACCCGCCTGGCCTTATCTGTAGTGTCCCTAAACTGTTGTCTTTCCAGGAAGGGTGTCTCCTATCTACAGCCCTCCAGGAGGCAGAAGACCAGAAAGACCACAGAAGCCTGGCCTCCAAGGCTGGAGTCTCGGCTACCTACCACTCTTCAGCTGATGCCTTGAGACAAATAAGGCCACCTTTTAGAGAATGTGGCTCCTGCAACTTCATAAACTCCAGTAATTAGGGCTGGGATGGAAATGAGGGTGGCCTGCAGAATGTCTGCTTAAAATGGTTCCTTGTAGCAAAATAGTAGGGTGGTAAAGCTGGGGAGAAAGTTTTCCAGGAAGTTGTTCTGCAAAAGGTGAAACTGCTGGATACAAGAGACCTTTCATGCTGGTTGGGGAGGATGGGAGCCATCAAAAGTGAACAAGAGGAGGTAAGCAGGAGGCCCACTGCGGCAAAAGATCCATTCCTCGCCTGGGAATAAGCTCAGTAGGGGTCTTCTCTGGGAGCTGAGCAGGGTGCTGCCAAGCTTGACAAGATAACCTAAGTGCTGACAAAGGTCCTTGCCTTCCTACCATTACCGGACAAGTGTGTGGAAGAGTACAAAGTGGAACTCCCTGCCTCCTTCCCTGAGGGCTCTGTAGTACCAAGGCTTTCTCTTAGAGCAAATCCCACATCTCTTCACAGCCATATGCCTAGAGTCTAGAGCAGGGCTTCAGGAGTGTCTTCATAAATCAACAGGATGAACACGCTTAGAGGGAAGCATTGGGGAAACAATTATCAGAATCACCAACCACTGTGGTTATGTGTGTCTCCTCCCTTCCCCTCCTTCTTCAGAGAGACACCAACACCTAGACACACTCACTTCACCACACTCCTACCAACCTTCAGTCTTAAAAACATATGTGGCAAGGACATGAGAATACTGGCCACATGCTAGATTCTGATCTTTGCCATGAAGACAAGTTTTTCATGAAGACAGCCTTGGATTATTCATTGATGCCCTCAATTGATAATGCCCTGTTTCCATAGTATCCAACTCACAGTGAGTTACAAGGATGGTACTCACCCAGTTCAGCTTGGCTCCATGGTACCCATGCCTACTAGCAGATTACTATTTCCACCAGGGAAACTGCAAACACTTAGCTATGAAGAACAAATGCCCAGCATCCCAAACATCCAAGTATACTTTGTACTTGGGGGTTCTAGGTTCATCCCGGCTCTGTGTCTTACTTTCCCAGGCGAATAAGCTTCAGGCTTGCCAGTGTACAACATAGTTTTTAACAACAGCTGCCTTCCCCCAAACCTGGATCAAGTCAAAGAGAAAGCAGGAAGCTTTCTAGAGTTAGCACAGAAGGTGCTAAATGATTATATTAACATGAATTACAGCTCCCATGACCCTCAGATCAGTCACATCCAAATACACCCATACAGTCCCCAGCCACCCTGGTTTCTATGAGCCCCACTCCTGTTTGAGACACTCTGCTTTGATCAGTCAGCTGAAATCTTGGTGCCAGGAAATTCAACACCAGGGTCAAGATCTAAGAATGCATCTGTCCTTAAGGTTGCACAAGCTGTGCCCTGCTCTGAAGTTTCAGCCTGAGGAACACGAAACAGTAGAGCACCTGGGAGTTAGGCCCCACACCCCACTTTCCTGAAAGCCTGTGGGGGGGCTGCCTGCATGAGTGCACCTGTGTGTGCAAACTTCTGGTCATGGCAGCACCTCAGCAAAGTCACTGCACACTCTTGCACACCAGGGAGAATAATAGGCTATGGACTCCTAGACACATCACTGGCCCAACTCTCAATCTAGTTACCTGTAGTTAACTAGACACAGGGTAGCCCCGATTTGTAGAAGACACACCTGAAACCCACGTGTGAGAAGGGGTTCATATCCCTATCGGTACCTGTTTGCTCTTCCCAGTGCTTAGGAACAGAATGTAAATTCTGCCAAGGTTTGCAAATAACTGTCATTTGACATCTCTGAATCTAAGAGACTGTCCTAACTTCTAAGGTAGAGTCTGGCAGTGGTTTAAAAAGTTCCTTGATCCTATCTGATGTCTACAGGGAAAAATAGTGATGGTGATTGTGGTGATAGGGGGGAGGAGGAAGAGGAGGAGGAGGAGGAGGAAGAAGAGGAGAACAGTATTTACTGTAACACCTGGGGCCCATGAGAGTCATTCTTTTTTTTTTTTTTTTTTTTTTTTTTTTTGGTGGTTTTTCGAGACAGGGTTTCTCTGTATAGCTCTGGCTGTCCTGGAACTCACTTTGTAGACCAGGCTGGCCTCGAACTCAGAAATCCACCTGCCTCTGCCTCCCGAGTGCTGGGATTAAAGGCATGTGCCACCACGCCCAGCCCGAGAGTCATTCTTTAAAAAAAAAAAAAATTCAACAGTAGAACGAAACTTTTACTGACAGTTGCCTGCATTGTGTGTGCAGACCAGTTTTTCATCATTTTGCAAATGACCTGCAGGGGCTGTCTTCCTTTCACTATAGAAAATACAAGGAGGTAATGGAGTCCTCACTGTGCCAACTTCACTGAGTGGGAGGCAGAATAAGATATGCAGGGTAAGCCTAGGGTAGCCCAGATGCTAGCACTGAACTGGTCCATACATGGGCTTTGATGGCATTGAGTAAGGGCAGGGAACAGATAGATGCCCATGGCTACAGTCACAGCTGTAGCTACAGCCTTCACAAGTCCAGCTCAGGATCCTCCTTCCAAGGTTGGGAGGAGAGCAGTTGGAAGGCTCAGCCCGAAGCTGCGGGCTAAAGACAGGGCTTCTTTTGGGCATGGATGGATGTCTTTTTCCATTCTTAGTGACATGCTGTGGTTATGAATGAAATCAGTCACCCAGACCCACTGTAACAAAAGAAGATAGACAGTGAGTAAATTCACAGCCTTGGAGCTGAGCACCAGCTTCAAATTTAACTCTTGCATGAAATACCTAGATCCCTAGTCCAAGTTTCTTGGTGCCTTCCACGAGGTGTTACATCTGCCGATTGGAAACAGTGCCGATCAAGACTAGAAGATGCCACACCAGAGCTTCAGAAGCTCCCAAGGCCAATGTGCTGAGTAACGTGGAACCTAATAATAGCCCATTGCTGTTTGTGGATTCTGTTTATGTCGCTTGCAATGGAAATGAAAACATAGAAATCTTGACTTTAACCACTAATGCTGCCTAAATGTCTTTGTTGGCCTGGGGGTTGGGGGGGACCAGGAAAAAGCATCAGAGGCTGCGCTGCAGCAGGCTTTTTCTCCTTGGCCTGCCTGTGCATGACACCTCCCACTGCCCCCCTGTGCTGCCTTCTCTTGTTCAAACATCCCTGGTGTCTCTGTGTATTCAACCAAGAGAGATGCTGGTCAGACTGGATGGCCCCATCCCAATGATTTCATGTCACCTTCACGACCTCTTTACAAACGCTAACTCCAGATCCAAACTTGTTCAAAGACATCACATGTTCGAGCCAGGACACAGAACACCATGTCACCTCATCTTGCTAAGCTCTAAAAGCATCATAAATTCCCACACAATTTATTCCAGCCATTCCAAGTATAAAACAGGAGAACTGAAGACCTGTGCCCATGGGTGATGTCAGCAAAGGGATGAGCTAAGACATCTGAAGTTCCAACCAGAAAGAGAAACTCAGTCACTGTCACATGGGGAAATTGCTGTGCTAGGCAGGGCTCTGAATCCTTATTCCTCAGCCAGGCATGTGGTGTATAATTGTAATCCTGGCACTCTTGCACTGGAAACAGGAGTATGGATGCCAGCCTGTCTAAGTAGCAAGACTTGGACTCAAAAAACAATATGAGGAAGAGAGAAAGAGAGGCATGACCAGCCAGCATCAGTGCCCTAGGCCTATGTGCTAACCTGAAGGGCATGACCAGCATCAGTGCCCTAGCCCTATGTGCTAACCTAAGAGGCACAACCAGCATCAGTGCCCTAGCCCTAGGTGCTAACCTGTGTGAGACAGATTACTTGGAAGAGTGTGAAAAAAACCAACACAACATGGAAGCAGGTGGATGCTGTTGGGTACAGTAGCATATGCCTTTGACCCCAGCACTCAGGAGGCAGAAATAGGAGGATCTCTACGTTTGAGGCCAGCTTGGTTTACTTACCAAACTCTGGACAGTCAGGACTGAAAAAAAAAAAAAAAAAAAAAAAAAAAAGGACCCTGTCTCCACGAACAAATAAAAACAAAGAAACAAACAAGAAATTAAAAAAAAAAAAAAAAGAATTAAAGGAAAAGGAAGTGGCCGAGGAGCAGCAGCAGCAGGTAAATTATAAGTGAAGTTTGACTGGGCCAGCACTACTCACAGCCACGCACTGTTTCAGCAAAACCTCGGTGTAACTCAAATCCGGACATTCCCAGGCATCTCTCACTTCTAGGAATGATTCTCAGAGACTATTCTAAAGCCCATGTAGAAGGATAAGAGTAACGGCTAGTTAGTACGACCCTACGGGCACGTCTCCCGGTTTGCTTTTGTGCAGCACACATTGATGGTCTTGCTTCCAGCTTTGAAGAACATTCAAGACCATCATTGATTCAGGCTTTGTATCGTGTATACAGACCTTCAGGCAACCTGCTTGACCAGCTTTGCCCTGTTCTCTCTGCATCTCTGATCACTAAGATTGTACTGGGAAGAGACGTGGCCAGCAGCTTTGACCCGTGTCATCAGAGTATGAATCCCATTCAATACACAAAAGACAGGGAACATCTAGAAGTGCATATAAAATTGATTTACAACAGAACTCTTAGTCCTTAATCAAGTTATTTATTTATTTATTTATTTATTTATTTATTTATTTATTTATTTATTTTTGAGAAAGGGTCTTTTCCTAGACTCTGGTCTACACTCTCTATATAGACCAAGATGGTCTCAAACTCATAGAGATCCACCTGCATTGGTCTCCCACATGCCAGGATTTAAGATGTATGCCCAGAATTTTTTTTTTTTTAACTAGACAAAGGGAATGAGCTTTGGGTTTCAGTCCCAGGTCTGCAGTTGTGTGTTCCAACTTCAATTTTCTCATTAGAAAGAGGGAGGAAGAGAGTTTGGGAGAAATGTGGGCTGAGCTGCTGACACCCCACCAGTCATCCAGCACTAGAAGTTTTCAGAACAACAGCTGGCTGCCCCGGTCCCTTGAAGGCAGATCGTCCCTTTGCTCATTGAGGAAATGCAGACATGCCCTGCTCACCAAAAAGAATAATCTAGAAAATGCAAGCATGATTACTGAAAGGCATGACCCGGAGGCAAATACAACTGACTGCTCCCAGCTGTGTGACCTCCCAGGTTCCTCTGCCCAAGTCAGTGACCTATCTGCCAGCAGAAGTACACAATCTTTAACAGAGACAAAGGACTCAGCACAAAATAAGGCTCTAAGACAGAAGGTTTAAAATAATTATCCACTTAATGTTTTTCAAAGGCAGCTTTTCAAAATGCAAAGAAAGCATCAACTGCAACGCTTAAGGAAACCAGGGACCGGAAGGAGGGGAAGAAGAATTCAGTTCTTAGCTAGGTGATCATTTTGCTGAATAAGCAGTAAGGATGCTGTTAATACAGCACAGTATAGCACGGGAGCTCCAGGAACTCAAAGGGCTTTAACAGACATGATCTCATTGCGATCTTTTTATTAGCTTCTAAGACAGGTTAACAGGTTCTTGCCTCTCTGCTGAGTCAGGGAAACTGCAGGCTTGTGGTCTCCCCGGACCTACTGAGGCCGGGCAGCTTGTCTGAGCTGCTTACACAGCATACACTACAATCTGTTTCTTTATCTTTGATCCCTCGAAAGCCAGGCATCACAGGTAGAAATGCTTTTTCTTTGAAACTTGTTTGGTTTGGTTTGGTTTGGTTTGGTTTGGTTTTTAAATAAACTTGCTGCAGCAACACTAACTGAATCCTGTTTTGTTTTTTGTTGTTTTGTTTTTTGTTTTGTTTTGTTTGGTCATTGTTGTTGTTATTATTTTGTTTTGTTTTTCTAAGGAATGGAGCAGAGTAAAGAGAGCCTTGGAGATCAGCCCAGGGCCCACCTGGCAGTCCAAAGGGCTTCCCAGACCACAGATAGGCAAACCAGTGTTCTTCTGGAGGCAAGCGGGGTTCATGCAGAGTTAAGGGAAGTAACTGTGAAAGGCCAGTGCTATTATCCCCGAGTTCCTCTGTTAAACGCCTATATTTCATCTGTTTGGTTCAGGGTTAGATATTGAACATGGGTCCTCATGCCTGCTAGGTAAATGTTATACCACTGAATTATATACCCCAAGACCCGCTCATTAATTTTGAAATGCCTTTTGGCTTATCCTACTGAGAATAACTTTTCAGCCCTCACCCCAAGGCCATGCTGGAATCTCTTACTATCTGTTCTGTACAAGGGCTCCATGAACTGCCCCTGTCTTTTTCACCATCCTAAGGCCTGTGTGAGCCTTGACCCACCCTGGGCTTCCTACCCGGGATTCACGGATCTACCCCTGAAGTGACTACCAGGTTTTAGTATGGCAAGGACATCCTTGTGAACATTTCTGTGCAGGGAGCCATATGGGATTTCGGAGTACATGAGAGGATAGAAGAAGCATAATGGGTGACACTTCCTCTCTCTCTCAGGAAGTCCTAGTTCCCCATTCAGCCTACTAGGGTTCAGATTCCCAGGTCATTGCTCAATGGAGTGAGATCATGTGTCTGTGGTACTCAGTGTGGTCAGGAGCCATCTTGGCTCCATAGACCCTGAGGATGCTTGCTCCCCTATGACAATGTATACTGGGGAGGGACTAGAACCCAGGGCAAGTCCTCATGGTGGATTTGTATGCTAAGAACTTATGAAAACATAACTGGAAGAAGGTCTTCCAGGCCAAGATCCTATGGGTTGATTGATGGCTGTCTTGCCCTGATCCATCTTTAGTCCTCTCTTCCTGAGTTACTAACTGCCTATCTCCTCTTCCTCCTGCAATTAGCTCTTCTCTAGAGGGTTCCTTAAGCAAATTTTCTGTATGCATGATGACTCTATTGGTCCCCTGGAACTTGTTTAAGGAGAGTGCGGCCCCAGGCTTTATCAGTGATAGTGTAGAACAGTTACAAGAGTCTGAGGCCCCAAGTTTGGCCCAACTGGGGAAACCACGCTTACCTTCCCCATAAGGCACTACAGCTTTGTAGCTTTGTGGCTATAAAGCCTGCTACTAATGGCACCCTTGAGTCAGGTCTTAATCTTTCCTTGTGTACAAAGGGCCAACAAGAACAGCATGCCATTTCAGGTTGACTCAGTTACCCCAGGACACATTTGACACCTGATATTGATGGGAGTACTTTCTCCTGTTAGCTCTCATGCTTCTGAGCTGAGAGCTAGCATCCCAACCAGTCAGAAGGAGACCAGATCAGGTTAGAAGGAGCATCAGATGAAAGGCTGGAACACAGGATTGTTGAAGAGACAGCTCAGTTGCGTTTTCCATATAAGCGTTGATAACCTGAGAGTTTAGATTCCCAGCCCACAGGTAAAAGGCCAGGATGGTAGTGCATTTCTATAATCTCTGGCTGCTTACAGTTGCCTGTAACTCTAGCTCTAGGAGATCCAGTGCCCCTGGCTTCTGTGGCCACCTGTACTCGTACACACATGCCAGCGCACATAAAAACACATCAAATTTAAAATATCAAAAACAACTTTAGTTTGAAAGTGTCTTTTTCTCTCTCTCTCTCTAGATAGCCCTGGCTTTCATGGATATAACTCACTATATAGACCAGCTGGCCTTGAACACAAGGAGATCCACCTGCCTCCTGCCTCCTGCCTCCTGCCTCCTGCCTCCTGCCTCCTGCCTCCTGCCTCCTGCCTCCTGCCTCCTGCCTCCTGCCTCCTGCCTCCTGCCTCCTGCCTCCTGCCTCCTGCCTCCTGCCTCCTGCCTCCTGCCTCCTGCCTCCTGCCTCTCTGGATTGCTGGAATTAAAGGTGTGAGCCACCATGCCTAGTCTTAAAAATAAATCTTTAAAAGGGAAAAAAGGATTGCAGAAGATTCTCAATGTAGACCTCTAACATCGACACACAAATGGGCACCAATATGCAAACACACACACACTCACAAGCTATGTCAGAAAGGCTCAATACAGTCCCTGACACTGATCATGCACTCAGTAAATGAAGGCTCCAGTTATATAGCAAGAAGGAAAATCCATGTCTCATGGCATAAAGCTTTTCCAGGAATTCAGCCATCAGAGAGGTGGGATCGGCTAAGGCTAGAGTAAGTATAGTGTCTTTGGCCAGTGACTAAGGCGGCCAGTGCACCTAACCACCCGGGCAGGGCTGGCTTGGGTTGGTGCCTTGGCTGGCCCACACTCTGGGTGATGCATTTTCCCGTAAGTAGTGCTGTGTAAGTCCAGGGCTAGCGCTATTCTCCATTCCCTGGGGTCTGACATTGGTCAATAATGAGAGATGCCTCTGAAAACAGGCAGAGAATGCCAGAGCCCTGGGAACTGTGCATGGAAAGAAAGATTAGACAGAGCCGGGGAGGAAAGGACAGATTCATAGGTACAAGTCATTTCCCAAAAGCCATCCCCTGTTGATTTAGCTATGTGAGGTGTGAGGATTACAGGGCAGGTCTACACGCCAGGCTGGGTTCTGGGATGGAAGCCAATGTCAATTGAAGATGAGGTCTGCAGAGAGGAGACAGAAGTAAAGGGGTCTGATGGAGCAGCGACAGTATAAGGGGGTGGGGGGATGAAACACACACACACACACACACCACAGAATGTACAAGATCTCAAGATCTCATCTCAGAGATCTGCCTGTAGTCTAAGTACTGGGGAGCTGAGGGAGTTTAGGGGTCAGGTATGAGAGCTTCAAAGACAATAATGATCCTGGTCCTTATACTGCTGAACTCCTTCTCAGATGAGCACCATCAGGCAAGTCGGTCAACAGCTCAGGGCATCCACTCACTCAGCAATAAAGGAGAATGGAAGACTCTCCTCCCAAAAGGGCCCACAGAAACACGCCCTGCGTTCAGCTTCTAAAAAGGTTTCGAACAGAGCCTGGCCTGTAGTAAGCCCCTGTGCAGTCACTCGGAATCCCACAGCCTGACATGAGTAGTGCAAGGTCCCCTCTCACAGCTGAGACTCAGAAGACGGCTGTAGCGGCAAGGGACTCACTCGTGGTCACTGTATTTGTCGCCTAGGACCACAGTAACAAATTATCAAGGGCTGGGTGCTTTAAATGACAGAAAGTCATTTCCTCCTAGTTCTCAAGTTACAAGGCCACATGAAATCAGGCATCAGCCAGGGCCACTTTACCTGGGGCCCCTCTCCCTGCCTTGGCTGTGGCCACCTCCCCCAAGTTCCTCAGCTATCTTCTTTGGTGAAATCTTTATCCCAATGTCCGTTTCTCGCACAGTCACATAGGCTGAGGGCCCATACCTGCGGCCTCGCTGAACAAAATAACCTTTTTTAGACACCCTATTTGGGACTGCGGTCACATTTTGAGATGGAAGGTGAGGATGCCAACTAACATTCTAAGGGGCATGACTACATTATATATAGCAGCCCATCACCTTCCTCTGAAGCTCCCATGCCTGATTGACACACCACTGCTTCTAAAGAAAACCTTGACTTTGGTCCATCCAGAATCACATTCCAAATGGGAGACAGGTCTATATGTCTCCTCAGAGAAATTAGCAGGTGCACATGACCATGAGTGGGTTCTCTCATACCTTGAGACAGACATTCCACCTCACCTGTGCTGGTTACCAGCCAGAACTCAAGGGCAACTCCTCCACCTCAGGACAGACTGCTTGCCAGGGGCATGCAAGCACCATGCAAGCGCCACTGCCAATGTCTATGGTGACAGAACTCAGCTCTCTGGAAGGGATGAAGAAACATGGAGAGTGCGTCACTCAATCATGCCAATTCCCTTTTTTTTGGCATTCCCTCTATGCTGGTGATGTTCACATGGGGCCAGGAACCTGCTGTCCCTGCGAAAGCGTCTCACAGGCATGGGAGGGTGTGGTTCTGCCTAGCTCTTGCATACCTAAACACAGCAGCCACCACAGTGACCACTGAAGAAACATGGGGACTGAGGCTAGCTTTGTGAACCTCTGAGGCTCACTATGGATTGGCCCTGGGCTGCGCTTTTCCCACAGGGCCTAACACATAATGAGTGCTTACCAAACAAGAGCTCTTCTCTTCATTTCTAAAAAGTACTGTGTTCATTCCCCACCCCGCCCCACCCCCATCTCTCTCCTCTCCTTGTGAGTCAGTACCTTCTCCTACAGAGACAGTGAGCAAGGCAAGAAAGAGGAGTATGGTTTCCTTTCTACCTTGAGTGACAAGGCCACTTAAGAACATTCAGGAGAGCCAGGCAATGGTGGCACACGCCTTTAATCCCAGCACTTGGGAGGCAGAGGCAGGTGGATTTCTGAGTTCAAGGCCAGCCTGGTCTACAGAGTGAGTTCCAGGACAGCCAGGGCTATATAGAGAAACCCTGTCTCAAGAAACCAAAAAACAAACAAACATAAAACCATTCAGGAGAATGCAAGATGTTCAGGCATTGACTTCTTCCTCTTACAAATACTTACTACCTTTTCCCGTTAATTCTACGCCCCCACAGGGCAGAGCCACGTTTGTATACTGTTCTATATATCTCTGACATCAGGGATATGTCAGATACATCAGGTACCCAACATAATCAATGGAATAACTGGTCCATAGTAAGTGCTCATGAGCAAGTGGGGCAGGAAGGCACTGAGTAGACAGGCTGCCTCTGGGCTCTTTTCTCCCAGACAGTAAGTGCCCACAAATAGAACATCCAGCCACTGGCAGTAAGGAAATCAACCAGATGTGCACCTTACCCATCAAACTGGCAAGATGGTAGCCCAATACAGGTGTGTGACAATGCATGGCATAGGGGGGTGGGTGGGCGCTCGTGCTAGGGGAGTGGAGGGATGGGGGATGGCGGGGCTCTGCACATGTTGAGTACTAATGCAAACTGGAATGACTGTTCTGGAAACAGTTCGACAGTACTATGTGGGTAATGGAGAGTGTTTAGCAGACTCGGAGGCAGCAGCACATCTGTCCTCCTTAGGCAAACCCCCAAGAACCTTATACACTTGTCTTCCATAAGGAACACCAGGAAGTTCATCTCAGCAGCACTGGCTGGGATAGAGGCAGAAGAAATGAAAAAGAAGCAAGGGGTTCGGTAAGCACCACCCTGTCTCTAAACAGGAGGACAGATGACTCGTCCTTGGAAAATACTTGATATTGCTAGCTATTCATTCCCTCTGAACTACCTTGCCCCTCCCCCATCCACTCAGGCCAACTCTTTGCCCCTCCCCCATCTCTTCCAGGCCAACTCTTTCTCTGGTGTCATCAGCTCATGGCCTGCCCCCAGAGGAAAACAGAATTCACACATTTGGGGGGGGGGGGGGGAGAGCAGGCTCCAGAAAACCTTTTCACTTGTCTTTTTACCCAGATTTTCCCTAACAAAGAACCTGGCCCTTAGCCAAGAGCCCTGGGGACCAAGGGACCCCACTCATCCTATTTAAACCAATTTGCCAACCCAGGCAGCAGATAATGGGCAGCCAGGGCCCTAACAGTCATCAATACCACTTTCCAAATCAAGTTACCAAATTGGTCTTAAAACCACTTCAAAGGGACCCAGCTGACCGTTACCAATGAGGCATCCAGCTGTCCCTGTGACCACCACTTCTACTGCCATGGCATTGGGGACAGAGCAACACGCTGTTTTCCTTAAACAGCTGAATCTCTAGAATGGGACTGGAGTCCTGTGAAAATGAAAAGGCTTTGGCCAGGGGATTAGAATCAAGGAGGACCAGTGGACACGCCCCAGAGAGACCAATAACTCCTTCTGAATCCTTAACACAGTAACAGTGTGATGTTAGTGTATATATTTGCCCCATTTTATAGACGAACTCACTGAGACTGTGCAATCCAGACTAGATCTCAGCCTGGCTAGCAAGTAGTAGATGTAGAAAGCATCGTCTGAGCTCAGGCTGTGAGCCAAGGTGGTTTTATGACAGTTACAGATCTCAGGACCTGAATCTCTTCTCTATGGCTAAACAGAAAATGTCAACTGAACCTCACACAAGAGTCATTTTCCTGAAGATGCTCTGTTACTCAAAAACAGAGAGCCAGCATTTTCTAGAGTGTGGTGGAAGATGAAATATATAACATCTGTATTTTTCATTACCCGCAACCCTGAGCCCTGGGGACATGGGATGGCTTTCCATCCAGGAAGCTGAATAAATGTTCAAGGTCACACAGTCTGGGAAGAGAAGAGTGTTCATCCTAGAACAGGCACGAGTTTCACTTCCAACACTGAACATGTTCCCCAACCAAGTGTGGTGATTAATCTTCATTGTTAAGTTGACTGGACTTTGTGTCACCTTCCTAGGTGTTCTGTGAGGGTGTTTGCAGAGAAGACTACCCAAGACATGAGACCAGCCCTCATGAACAGGAGCAGCAGTATCCCGTGGACTGGCGTCTAGTGCTGAATTTTAAGTGGGGGGGGGGGGGGATCCAGATGAGTACCAGAATTCACCTCTCTGCTTCTTGACTACAGATGCCACGCAATCCACCTCAACCTCCTGACACCAGAGCTACAGCTGTTCTCACTGCCATAATAGATGGCACCTCAAACCAAAATAAATAAATAATAAGAGCCAAAATAAAGGGCTCCTAGAGTCACAGGAAGGAGGGAAGCAATACACTAAGTTACATGCAAACTTTTCTTGAGGTGGGCTCTGAGTCAACTCCACTAGGTTAAGAGAGACACGAGATCCACAAAACCATTGCTGTCTCTAGTGAATAGGAGACTGCACTCTCTGCTCCCAGTTAGGGAACATTTGGTGATGTCTAGAATCATTTTGAGTTGTTATAACTAGGGTTGGTGGAGCCACTTGTCTTAAGTAGAAAGATGGTGAAGGAAACTGTCATAATGCACAGGGCAGCCAATTGTAGAACTATCTTATCCAAAACGTCAACCAGAGGAGGCTGAGACACTCTAGTTCAGACCCCACATGTCTTTATGACTTCATCATCCTCAGGCCGTACAAGGAAAACCTCTCTAGCACTCAGTAAATCAGTACATAACTTTCTGATTTATATTAGACTCCATAGAACCCATTTTTATAGCTAGCACAGGCAGAGTCTCGCAAACGCTCAACCACAGAGAAGCAAGCGCTAGGTTGAAACTCTTCCTATGAAATGATTCAGGATGCTTGAGAAATCTGTCCTTTCATGAAATATTCTTGAAGACCTACTATGAGTCGGGACCACACTAGGATACGGAATGGTTCCAATAGTAAGCAGTACTTTCTGAAATGCAGGACTGGAATGGCCTATACCATCTCAATCCATCTCAGGATGGTCCATGAGCTATGCCCTGGCCTCAGACCCCAAACCCCATAGAGCACATTTTATTTTTTCAGATCCTTGGGAGGAAGGGCCAAGATAGAATAATAATGACATTTAAAATGACAACTTATAAAATCACACCCACACACTTGACAGTTTTAGAACAGCCAGTATTTCGGAAGATAAAAGCTGATACCTAGCAGGATGGATGGAGAAGGGTGGATTTTGTTTTCTACTGAAAGATGCTGAAGCTGGAGGTTCAGATACCTGAAACGGCAAACAAAACAGCTGGCAGGATGAGTCAGCTCTGTGGTACTGAGGACTTCACAGTCACTGCGGAACTAACATTCACAGGAGAGCCCGGTGCTACCAGTGGTCTAGCTCAGCAGCTGTGTAGTAGACTCCTCCCCAGCCTCAGGACCATTATAGGTCAAAGGGGTGAAGCATCAGTTTCAAGGTACAAAGATGTAAATGGGGATGATATGTTAATAAGAGGCAGTTGTGAGCTCACAGGAACCAAACTGTACTGATTCCTATCCTTTGTCTCGGGCAAACAGAACCGGGTTAAAACATGTAGGTAAGTTACACAATTTAAAAGAACTGCCCTCCCCCATCGAAACTCAAAGGAAAAAACAATATCTCACAGCTGGTTAGGGGGGAGACAAGTAAAAACTGCACAGACAGGTTGAGGACTGAACTGGGAACATAGGGCTACTACACTCAACAGTCAACCAGAAGTCGATTCAGGATGCCTGAGAAATCTGTCCTTTCATGTAATATTCCTGGAGGCCTACTATGAGTCAGTCCCCACGTAAGGATGAGAAATGGCTGCAACAGTAAGCATTGCTTTCTGAAATGCAGGACTCTTAGATCACCTCCAATCTGGAAGGAGTCTGAGACTTGGGATGACAGGAAAGTCATGATGCTGTTCCCAACTGTGGGCCCATCCGCCAAAGGCCCGATGGAAGACCTCCAGATAGGATGATCCTTGAAAAAAGAAGACTATCCACTTCCCCAAGAGGAAAAGTCTCATTGTACCCATGTTCGGGGCCAGGCTAGGGGTTTGTAATGCTTAAGACCGATTGTACAGCTCATCTAGAACCACTGGGGAGGGAGGCTTCTGTCAGATTATCTATATTAGGCTAAATGAGGTGAGAAAACTTACCCTAAATATTGGCCATACTGTTACATGGACTGGGGTCCTAGACAGCTAAAGAGGAGAAACAAAAGTGAGCCGGGCGTGGTGGCGCACGCCTTTAATCCCAGCACTTGGGAGGCAGAGGCAGGCAGATTTCTGAGTTCGAGGCCAGTCTGGTCTACAAAGTGAGTTCCAGGACAGCCAGGGCTATACAGAGGAACCCTGCCTCGAAAAACCAAAAAGTGAGCGCCAGCACTCATCTCACTGTGACTGAAGATGAACCGTGACCAGCTGTCAAGTTCCTGTCAATTTCATCATCACTACCCTGTGATGATGGATTGTACTCTTGAACCGTGAGCTAAAAATGACTCTTTCTTCCTTTACATTTGTTTCTTGGAAGCAACAAGACATATAACTTAAAACAAAGCTCAACAATGGAATACTGGTTCAGCTAGCCCATGGAGCTGCTGGGACATGAGGCACAGGCTGAGCATAACGGGGAAGAGATGGCAGATTCACCCACTTGAGGAGACCACAATTAGTCAGAGGTATGCTGGGCCTGGTCAGTGCTCAAATAAACATTCACAGGACCAAAGTAATAAGCATTGGTGTTACAGAGATATATCCTTTAGCAGGGACATGGGACCCCAGAAAACCAGAAGGACATCGTTCCCATCATGAGAACAAGAACAGCAAATAGTCACTAAGGGTATACTACTGACCAGTTCCAACGAGGATGGTCAGAAGTTGAACGCTGGATATATCATGAGCTCTGACCTAAATATTCTGAGTATTCCCCATGTTTGAATGAATTGAAGACTCACATTTCCTAAATGCTGAATACTGAATTTTCATAGCAACCATCATAAGGCATGGTGGCAGAATAATATCTCTCACTCAGAAAGCTAAGTTGGGGATCATCTACAGAATCACTATTTTGAATACTTGAAATAGTGACCATGACTATAAAAAAGGAGCGGGATCCAGTAGGAAGGGCACTTTACCTAAAGGAGACCACTCCCCTCTAGACTCTGAGGACCCGGGAGGTGTGCAGGAATGCATAACCCCTCAGATGTTCCCTTAAGCTTGTTCCTGCCATCTCTTTTTCGCACGGACCACCTAACTAGACAAGGACCATCATGTCATTGTGATGGTGGGAGCATGACACCTAGGAGCAGGAGATGGCTCTAGAAAGTACTACTGGCTAGAAGAGTAAAGGCCACGTGGGCCACTGGGAACCAAATGCAGATTTTATGGACCACAATGCTCAAGGGATTGAAGTTCCAGTGTATCCTGCAGCTGGCTGAGATGGCTTTTAATGTGTCCTTTGTCCAGTCACTTCAGACCATATTCTATCTACCACTCACTGTTTCTTCTGATATCTCAACAGATTCGCTTCCACAGAGCATCTCTGCTCCATCCATACCTCATCAGGGCACAGAGGCCTAACTTATTTCCCTACACATGAGGATCCTTTATGAATGGTTGTTAAATGAGGAAGGGTAGGATGGGGGAAAGTACCACTGAGGTCCTCTTTCCACCTCAGTAACCATTGGCCTACAGAGAGAGGAAAGCCATTGCCTCCAGCCCCTCATCCAACAACAGAGACTGTAAAAGTAAAAGGCATGCCTGTATCCCACAACACCACGGCTTCATCCTTGACATCACCCCTAACAAAACAATGCACCTGTCACAGGAGGACCCTTGGAAAAGCAATAAAAATGGGGTTGGAATTTAGTTCATGTCCAGCAAAGCATAAATCTTTCTGTTCTGCGCATTATGGTCTTGCAGCTTCCAGAACAAATGACACCACTTTTTAAAAGGGTCGTTTTCCTCTAAACACTTGAAGAAAACAAATGTCAGAACCCCAAAGGGATCTTCAATTTGAGTTCATGCCATCTGTCTTGCTAGAGTCTTTCAAATATATATGCATTTGTGAAACCACAGGACATAACTGCAAGGTAAGGCTTTCCTTTATATCCTTAGGCTGTCCACACTCAGGAGCATCTCCCTTTATCAACTGAAACAGCTCTGCTCAGGGGATGTGGATAGGGATAGGGTTGTGCCTTTTGAAGCCATGGAACATCATCTATAGTCAAGAAGACATATAATACAATTTGGCTCGCTCCACCCCAAAATGGGACATCCTCTGGGACCTATATAGCCTACTAGGCCACACTCCCTCTGTGGAAACCACTGTTTTCAATTTTGCTCTCAGGTGACTACAACTGCCATCATTGGCAGTTTGAACTGAAAAAGCTGAGGTACACTATTTCTGAAATGGCATAAGGGGCCAACACAGGTCATTGGATTCACCCTACCCCTGCCCTATATAAGGACACCCTTATTTTCCATATGGCTTCATTCCTTGAGCAGCCCATCAGAGAAGTCACAAGTAGAGGACACAAAGCCGGTGATGTCCAGCTGGCTTCAGTCTTGAGGGGATGAAGGTGCCTTAGAAGAAGAATTAGAACGAGAAGTGGGTGAGAAGAAACTAATGGGCTCAGGTACAGATGTTCAAGCAGCTGCAAGCCAGACACAGCACATAAAGGGTCATGATTGGGGTAATAAAGAAACTGGGATTCAAATCGTACCTCAGTCTTAGTGAGAATCAAAAGTACCTTTCCTTTCTGAGCTTTGAGTTTGACCTCTGTATATTACAGATGATAATGCCCTGATTAATATATATATATATATATATATATTAATCTATATATATATTAATCTATATATATATTAAATCTATATATACATATTAGATAACGTGGTCAGCAATCTTATGAATTGCTGGTGAGGCTGCTATTGGTGGGGCAAGCAGGTGCAATGTCTCCATGGAAGCAGGATAAACAACATCTAAAGGAAAAGGAGCTGAGTCAAGTGATGTAAGGTAATTATGTGAGGAGGCTACAGAAGACAGAACTGAGTAGGGAGGTGGCTGGATCTGTAGTTACAATGGGAACTGGGAGCTGGACATGTATGTCTTCCTCTACCTGAAAGCCACTTTCTGTGTCAAACTCTCCAAAGGTCCAAGTCAGTGTGCATACAGAGATGCCTTTTCTCAGGGGCTCTGTCTCTAAGAGAATCCGTGGCCAGCAAGGTGCCTGAGAAGAGATTACTGGTTGGGTGGTAGCTAGCTTGGCAAAAGTGAAGCCAAGCCAGATGATGCGATGAGCATGGTCCTGTGCAAGAATCGGAAGCAAAGGCTTCCATTCCAGGGAAAGCTCCCTTCCCAGTGTGGCTTGTTGCTTGTACACCGGATGCATGACGGAACCCAACTGGCCCGAGAAAGGATACAGCAACACAGCCAACCCATACTGTCCCTGCTGGTCTTTGAGGATGGACTGTCTCTGAGGAAGGAGCAATGTCTCCAAACCCAGCACATGGGATGAAAGTAATGTTCATACAACAATAATCCAGGTCCAGAGAGCAACCAGTCAGGATCAGAGCAGCCAAAGAAGCCAGGGAGAGTGAGACCTTATCCTTCCTAAGCAAGGAGCATTGGGGTGTGTCCAACTGAACAGAGAAGAGGCCTAGTCTGAAGTATTTCTATCTGGAAAAAGCAAGCTTCCTAATTCTTGTCTTGTCTTGATTCTTCACTCAGCACGCACCACCCTGAAGAACCACTTGCCCACATTTCACAGTATGTCCTCGTGGCCATGGCACCCAGCAACACTGTTCAGAAACATCACATGGCTGGTGAGTTGAGCTCTGGGTCAAGCTTATCCACACTAGGACATTGCAAGCACACATGCTGGTTGGTCACTCCCTCCTCCATGTGAAGGACCTGGCTGTGATGGTTGTTCTCAGCAATCCTGGGGAGTAAGTATTGTGATCATCACACTTGCCAGGTGAGAAACTGAGGCTTAGCAAGATACAGTACCTCCCAGGTCACACAGCCAGAGGCTCTGTGTCACTAGGCCATTATTGCTTCACCTTATATGTTCTACATAGGCCAGAGGATGGATCTGTATATGGTTCTGATAGCTCCCAGCTATATTGACTGGAGACAAGGCATTTTGTCTCTTTGAAACTTCATTTACTCCTTTGCAACAAGAAATACAGGATCTGTCACACGCAGGCTGAATTTATATTGAGAAATGAATAAAAATGCCTTCCTTGGGGTTCAGCACACAATGGACACTGTCTAGAAATATCTAGAATAGAAAAAGTGAAATATAGAATATCTAGAATAGAGAATAGAATATCTAGAAAAGACTGACATGTGTACACATGCATACACAGACAGACAGACAGACAGACACACGCGCGCGCGCGCACACACACACAGAGAGATATACCTAGCTGGACTCTCTGAATAGGCATCAAATTAACCTCTAGAAGAACAGTGAAGACAGATGAATATGCTGCTGTCCATGCAATCAATGAGCAGGCACCCCTGCTTACTTCCTTCTTATTGGGGAGGGGGTGGGGGGAGACTTAAATGAAGAAAAGAAAATTTAAATAGGGACAGTTGGATCTCAGCATATGCAGCATATGTAGAAGCAGCAGCAGCACAAACAGAACAAAACTCCAGCCCTGCCTGCCCCAGAAGTGACTGTCAGTCAGTCCTACCCCAGCACTGCTTCTCCAGGGAGCAGCTGGCAAGTCACCATCACGAAGCCAGCAGTCTGCATGTTGTAGGCCCACAAATTCCAGCTCTCAGGATAACAAAGCAGGGAGGATCATTTCACAGTTATCCCTCGACTACACAGTGAGTCTGAGGCCAGCCTAGGTGACATGAGATAGGGCCTCCAAAACATAAAATGAATCGAAAAGCCCTTAAATTTCCCCACATCCCTCAAGATTAGATTCTCCCTCCCAAGAAGGGAGTCCCCATAATTTCAGGAAGCATTTAAAGACTTTTAAACCTTACAGAGCTCGTAAAGACAATAGTCCAGAATTGCCAGCTCAAAGCTTGGGAGAAACATTTGCATTTGTCTTTTCCTCATTTGAGATTCTCAAGGTAACTAAAACCAAGGCTGCTCATCTCTCCTTTCTGTCTCTAGAAGGCCCATCTCGACAGCTCAGGGGCATCCTCAGGCAGCTTCCCTGCCACTCAGATCTCAGACACCCGAAGCAGCACAGGGAGGTGGTATTCCTAGGAAATCTGTGTGACAGAAGCAGGAAGCAGGGCAAAGCGGCCCTGCCGAGTTTTCCAGAGGAAATGAGTCAAGGGGTGTTATGCAGTCACACATGGCCAGGCGAGGAAATGGCATTGTCTGGGGACCAGCACACGGAGTCTTATATAAGGGGCACCCTCTCACTTTCTGGCTGTGGCC
Organism: Mus caroli; assembly: GCF_978045245.1. Lineage (NCBI taxonomy): Eukaryota > Metazoa > Chordata > Mammalia > Rodentia > Muridae > Mus > Mus caroli. The sequence continues at coordinate 42,049,850 of NW_028227271.1, forward strand.
GTATTTGGGGATTGGCAGACCCATGAGAAGGGGCACCTCTGGCCTGTGTAAACAAGAGCTGCATTAGGGTGGCAGGCAGAGGTCTGGGTGGGGATTCTCGCTGGCTCAATGCTAGGGAGGAAACTGACTCACATGTCTTCATGCCGAGCCACACACTGGTTAGGCTGCTGCTCTGAGGACAGACTACCAGTCTCCATCTGCACAAAGTATGCCTTCAATACATGCCAATCTGGGTCCTAAGGAAAAAACACGGTGCCACCCTATCACACACAGAGAAGTAAAGCAGAAAGACACAGGGTCCTAATACATGCCAATCTGGGTCCTAAGGAAAAAACAAGGTGCCACCCTATCACAGACAGAGAAGTAAAGCAGGAAGACACAGGGTCCTAATACATGCCAATCTGGGTCCTAAGGGAAAAACAAGGTGCCACCCTATCACAGACAGAGAAGTAAAGCAGGAAGACACAGGGTCCTAAGGCTGCAGGAAAGTCTGGCCAGGGGTCCCTGGCAGTGTAGGAGAGGAAAACAAATGGCTGGAGTTCACAAGACATCTTCGAAATGAGCACACCTTCTCACAGAAATGAGACATCTTCGAAATGCCCCACAAGCAGCAAGCACAGAGAGACAGGAAGTCAGAAACACAGCAATCCTGCTGCACGCACCAGAGCAGCCCCTTACCACATTGAGCAGATTCTACAAATCCAACAGAATCAATTCAGTGGGTGCAGCCCTTGATATAGTACAGAAGAGGAGAGAGAATCAGCTGCAAAGGGATTCTCTGGAAGGCCGCACGTGCAGACCAGCTTTGCAGCGCCCACACACACACGTGCAAACACATACACCTTCTTTTCAAAAGCTGAAGCCAGGTCTCTGGCTGAACTCAATCCTCCATGGACTTTGAAGAATCAGCATTGAAGCAGCACAGTGCTAGTGTGCGCCTTTTATCCCAGCACTGGGGAGGCAGAGGCAGGTGCGTCTCTTGAGTTTGAGGTCAGCCTGGTCTACAGAGGGAGTTCCAGGACAGTCAGAGCTACACAGAGAAACCCTGTCTCAGAAAGAAAGAAAGAAAGAAAGAGAGAGAGAGAGAGAGAGAGAGAGAGAGAGAGAGAGAGGAGGGGAGGGGGGAGGGGAGGGAGGGAGGGAAGGGAAGGAGGGAGGGAGGGGAGGGAGGGAGGGAAGGGAGGGAGGAAGGAAGGAAGGAAGGAAGGAAGGAAGGAAGGAAGGAAGGAAGGAAGGAAGGAAGGAAGGAAGGAAGGAAGAGAAAAACAAACAAACAAAAAAAAAATCAGAATTGAAGCCAGGTTTGTTTGAGGTTTCATCAAAGGGAAAAAAATTCAGAGACTTTTAGAAAGTTGGAGGTGCAGGACAAAATATTTGGTCCCTGTGTCATGTTAGCAGAGAACCTGACCTCATGCCTCATCACTCCTGCGTGCTTTGTATGAGTTTCCCACCTCAAGGACCCTGGAAGGAGTCTACTTCAAGGTAAAACCTAAGGCAGACACCGACGTGTAACTGACATCTGTCAATCCCCGCTCAAGCTCACAGCTATCTGGATTTCAGTTTCAGAGCCCATCCCCACATCTCTGCAGACTCCTTCCTTATGGTCCTATTCCAGCATCCTTCCTTAGCGCTCATGATCTTGCTATATCGGGCCTTTTTATCAAAGCATGGCTCCCTGTGTGAGCTGTCAAAAGCATTTCCCCATGACAAGTTCATACTATGTACCTTTATTAGCCCTTTTCCCTTTGCATGATTGCAAAGTGAGATATGAGACAGAGAAAGTTTCCTGGAAGAAAGTCCTTCATCTATGTCAAGAGTGATGACAACCTCCGTTTCATCATTTCTAGTGGGACGAGGCAAGATGGAGGTTGGTGGTTTATGGCTTAGGGAGGGATGGGGCAGTCTGCCTGTCTTGAGAGCCACTAGTTGCTCTCCAGCCAAGTAGAGCCCAGCATCATCCGCCCATGCCAGCTTTGCTTACAAATAAAAAAGGAGGAAAGAAAACCCTCACAGTTTAGCTTCAAAGGACCTTTCATGCCTTGCCAGGCCTCTGCCTTTGCCTCACCACGCCTCTGTCGCAAAGTACAATACATATGTTTATCTTGCTTCAAGCAGGGGTATATTAAAATACTTGAGGATTTTCCCCTCCTAACACTGGCATGTTGGCTCCCAGCGGCTGCACAGCCACATAGCATGAATTGCAAAAGCAGCCGTAAATTACTGCCTTTGCAAACACACAGATCTTTCCTGAGGTTGCAAGGCGCATCACTTTAAAGGCTGACTTTCTTCAAACTTCCAGGAACTGAGTGGCTCGGAGCCCATCTATTTAAAGGTCAGCCTAGCCATGCTGTATTTGGAGGGCTGCCTCGGACACAAGCTTATTCTCAGTCCCTGCTCCCCAGCCACCACAGCCAGGCAGGCTATGAGCATTCGTGTGTCCCTTTCAAAGGATGCAGACCACGTGGCCAGACTCAGAGGCACGAGGCAGGAGGCGGGTGAAGTGGGTAGACAGGGATGAACTGGAGGTAGGAAATGATTGGTTGGTTATCTCCCTCTCATCCACATGCACTGGAAGGGGTAGGGGTGGGATGACGGTGATGATTCCATGGTTGAATCTCAAAACTGAGCAGAGGACCCCGTGTTCAGGGGCATGGCAATCCTCTGTCCTTGTCTGGAGCTCAGCTATCTAGACCCAGAGAGTGCCTTAGTGTTGCTTGTGGAAAGCAGATCAGGACTTCCTTAATATCATCACGGTTGGAGATTTAGAGGGGTTATTAATTCCTGCTGTACCTGGGATAACATTAGGGAAAAATGCTATTTTTGCTTGTGGTCAGTCCGTTGTGGCAAGATCGTAATGAAGCACACAGCTCATGCCGAGGAAGAAAGAAAAGGACAGAGAGACACAGAGAGAGAATATGCTGGCTGGCTTCTATGGAGTCTAGGCCCACAGCCTAAAGGATGGTACTGCCTATCTTCAGTGTGGGTTTTATCCTCCCAATTATTCCTCTCTGAAACACCTTCAGAGACACTTTTAAGCCCTGCTTTATTAACTCTACAATGGTTTTTAATCCAGTGAAGTTGACAGTGCAGGGCTGGAGGGATGGCTCAGTGATTAAGAGCCCTGACTGTTCTTCCAGAGGTCCTGAGTTCAATTCCCAGCAACTACATGGCGGCTCACAGCCATCTGTAATGAGATCCAATGCCTTCTTCTGATCAAGGGGAAGGCTGGGGTCAGGATGCAGACAATCCCCAGGAAGAACTATCACTCATGACAGGTATGCTGGGCTAAGTGATCAAATGAGATTCCTCTTGAAGACAGGCTAGGGAAGCAGATATCACCAGGGTTAGAGCAAAAGACAAAGAACCAGTCAGTTCAGTTATGGGAGGAGAAAGGATCCTCACTAAACTGACCCAATAGAGTCTACAGAAGGGGATGTCCCTTACCCACCAGCCATCACCTAACACCCATCTCTCTGCTTAATTAAAGTCTGCTGGTAGATTAGCCTATGCCAGGCAGTAAGAAAACTGCTACTAGTTGAGCATACACAAAGGCCCTGGGGTATATGGGAAGTAGCCGGAGGGTTTGTTTACAACATCTAGGGAAATTGTCACTTGTTTGAATTCATCCAGCAAGCAAGGGAAGGTGGTTGGTTGCAAAGTCCCTGTGGTGATTTGAATATGCTTGGCCTAGGAAGTGGCACTATTAGAAGGTATAGTCTTGATGGAGGAAGTGAGACAGGCACTTTAGGGGGTGGGCTTTAGGGCCCTTCTCCTAGATGCCTGGAAGCCAGTCTTCTTCTGTTTGCCTCTAGTACAAGATGTAGAACTCTCCTCTCCTCTAGTGCCATGCCTGCCTAGACACTGCCGTGCTTCCTGCCATGACGATAATGGGCTGAACCTCTGAACCTATAAGCTAGCCACAATTAACTGCTGTTCTTATAAGAGTTGCCTTGGTCACTGTGTCTCATCACAGCAATGGAAACCCTAATTAAGACAGTCCCCACCTGACTCTAGAACATGTTTTTCTGCTCCACAGCATCTTCCACCCCCTCCACCCATGCCCAGCAGCATAGTAAAGACAAGCCCATGGCTCTTCCATTTCAGGGCTCTGCTGAAAAGCTTCAGTATCACTCACAGATACCCAGGAGGGCTTCAAAGAGGAGGTGGCATTTTCACATTGCCTTCGAGAAGCCTTTTGACAGGTCAGAGAGAAAAAGGATGAATAAGCCAGGAAGAAGGTCAAGGGCAAACAGAAGCAGTGAGGCCAGAAAAGGATGAGTTGCCAGCTGACAAAGCCAGTGAGGGAGTCCAGGAATCCTTCGGGACATCTTCCTAGCCTCTACGCAGAGGCCAGTGATCACTGCATGGCGTCACTGACTGTCTCACTTGTAGCCTCTTCCCAACAGTGCTGAGAAGGAGGTCTCAGTGGGCCAGTTAATGGGAAGTCCAAGGCAGAAATTATCACATGCAGTTCCTGGACTGAATAACAGGACGGCGGCGTTTGTGCCCACAGCTAGGCCTCCTGCTGTTGAGGTCATTGCTGGCCCAGGAAAGGATGCTCAGAGGGAAGGCGGGGAGGGACAGAGGAAACAGGGGAATAGCCACGACTGTGACTCAGTGCAGACTTTTCCTGGTGTCTGATTAGCCTGAAAAGACGGAAATCAAAACCCAACAAAACCAAACACGCCACAAAGCAACGTGGGGAAGCTCTTTCTGGCCGAGGAGTGAAAAGAATAGGCAGTCAAGAATCTCCAGAGTCTTCAGGAGACCAAGAAGGGAGGTCTGTCTGTAGAGTGTTTGAAGCTGGAGAGCATGGAGACAGGTTCTAGGATGGGATGGGATGGGATGGGATGGGATGGAATAGGTAGAGAAGAGGGCCAGCATTCTTATTCCTGAGTCAGATATGACTATGACTATGCTATGCAACTTCCCCAACAAGGCTTATCTCCAGACGAGATGACTGCTGGGACTTCTGGTGTCTCTGCATAGTATGCTGCCCAGGACAGTGCAAGCCCTCACTTCGGCTTACTCTGAATGACAGCTATGTGACTGAGGTGACCAGGAGCATAAACTCTTGACCTACCCTGAAGACTCAGCCTGCCTCTCTGGGAGTGCTGGGGGGGGACCAGGGTCCAGAGGGTCACCAGCACACATGGGAGAAGAGAAGTAGCCTGTGGGTGAGGAAGGGAAGATGCTGTGCCTCCTCACACCTCTCTCCTGAGCTAAATCCATCAGCAGAGGATATGGACATCTCCTAGTCTCCCATGCAAGTGAGTCTCAGGCAGGGCAGCGCATGATAGTAACCTTTCAGGGGACCGTAGAACATTGTGAATGGATTAGGTTTCTCTCAGCATACAGTTAGTGCTGAGTAAAGCTCAGAATTTACTCATTGAAAAGAACGTGTCCACCACATGCTTAAGCATGACCTAAACCAACACAATGAAGGATCCTCTTTGTGAAGTCAGCTTTGCCTTAATCACATAGTGCTGGGTCAGCCATGTGATTAATCTTTCAGCTAGAGTGTTGCTGTCCCCAAATGTCCACTACAAAGGCATGGTCAACAAAAGCAGGTGATGTTCAAGCATGGAACATCATTTAGCCATGAAAAGGAGGGGGGGGGGGGGCGGGGGTAATAAAGAACTGCCAGGCAGATGCTACAGGAAAATCTTTAAAGAGTCGCAGGAATGAAATAAGGCAGTCACAGCAGACTGTGTCACATGATCCCATTTATATGACATTTTCAGAACAGACACATGCACTGTATTAGGAATCAAGCTTGTGAATTCCTAGGACCTGGGAAACTGGGTGCTGGGGGTGGGTAGAGGAGACTGGTGAGGTTTCTTCTGTGATTGATACAAATGTTCTAGAATTGACTGTGTTAACAACTTCAAGTTTCATGAATAGATAAAAAGCATTCTATTGTATGGATAAATGGGGTGTGTTTGAACTAAATCTCAATAAAACTGCTATATGTAAAAGTGAAGAAAGGGGTTGTGGCTATCTGGTAGAGGGGCTGTCTTGCTTTTCCAGTCCTTAGGTTCAATCTCCATCATGTGAGAAGGCTAGGAGGAGAACAAAGCATGAGGTGAGGGAGAGGGTATAAGGACTGTTATCGGACTACAGCAATGGCAGGTTTCAACTGGATACGACAGAAGTTCTAGATAGATTTAAACAATTTGATGAGCACATACACACATGTCCCCAAGCACACCCCCAACACAGGGAGCTGTGTTTCTGCCTCTTTGCCTCCCCTGCTCCAGCTCTGACTCCCTCACTGTCCAACACCACAACAGAGAGTCATGCGGCAGTCAGGAACTCTTATTTTGTCTCCTGCCCCAAGCAATTCCTAAACAGTGGGAGTTAAATATTTATAAAGCAGTCACTGTTTGTTTAATGTTCAATCTGGTCTTGGGAAGCCTGATGCTGAGAATCGCTGAGGTGACATCTGATTATACAACAGGAGGAGCCTGGTGCACCAGGGTGCCTGACAGTTACCAGGATGGCCTGTCTCCTCTCCCAGGCCTCTGCAGAAGTTGCTTCCTGCCTTGCACTGTGCCCCAGGGCTCTGGGGATGCCTGAATTTCCTCTGTTCTCCCCAGTTTCCATGAGCAAAGAGAAGACAGCCTTTGTCACCAAAAGCTACTGGATCTGCATGTACCAGGAACAGTTTTTGGAACTAGGTAGGGTGGGACATGAGTCCCTCGTGCGTCTATGCCAACAGCGAGTTCTCACAAGCTATGTGTACAATGAGCGTAGTCATGGCAGTGAGAGACAGACAGACAGACAGACCAGGCACACACACACACACACACACACACACACACACACACACATGGAACTCGCCTACTTCATCTGAGCATCTGGGGTGCCAGGGCTCAGGAAGGGCACTGAACTACTGGGAAGCAACTGGTCAGCCTATAACCCACCATCTTAAAAACATATTATTTTGTGTCTTTGCATGGTGTGTAGCTGTGTGTGTGAGTGTGTGCAATGTTTATCACATAGCACTGTGTGCAGGAAGATGTCAGAACAGCTTTATGGACTCAGGTCTCTCTTTTCATCTTTACATGGGTTTCAGAGATCAAGCTTGAGTCACCAGGCTTGGTGTCTCTGCCCAGTTGTCATCCCACTGATTCCCTACACCCTACCTTTGTTTTTTTTTTTTGTTTTTGTTTTTTGTTTTATTTTTCATCTGGGACATGAACCTGTCTAGCCTCAGTTTCCCTTGTCATGAAACATCTGAATGGTCTGTCTTAGTTTTCCGTTGCTGTGACAAAACACCATTACCAAGGCAACTTATAAAAGAGCTTCATTGGGCTACAGATCCAGAAGGCTAGAGTCTGTGATTGTGGAGTAAAAACATAAGGACAGGAGGTTGCAACAGCAGCTGAGACCTCAAGGTTTGATTCACAAGTAGGAGGCAGAAAAACCACACTGGGGAGGGAACACATCAAAGCCTCCTTCCAGTGAGATACCTCATCGAACAAGGCTTCCTAGTCCTTCCCAACCGCATCCACCAACTGAGACCAACTATGTAAATACATGAGCCTATGGGAGCCATTCTAATTGGGCCATGTAAATGTTTAATGAGAATGCCATTCAGACTTGTTTACATGCAAAAACTACTGCAGCTTGGGGTCTGAAGTATCCCGTGGGTTCAGTGACAATGAATACCCAGGTATGTCAGAGCTCCCACCAGGGAGTGAGGTTAGAAAATTCCATTCTGTGATCCCTTTGTTGGCTTAATCTGTTAAGATTAAAACAATCTAAGCTACAACTGAGGTAGGGTGAGAAAAAAATCTTGCCCAGAAACTTCAAAACCCTGCCCAAAACTAAGGGGAAAGCTCTGGTGGCGGAGGATTCCAACAGTTCCATGACCCCATGATGCCCTTTGGGGCCTGGTGACCTCTCAAAGTGGCTAGAATGCAGTGGCCAGTCATTCCACCAGCTGTGTTAGGTAACAGCTTTCCCAGCATCTAAAAACCACCCCTGTTCTGTTAGGCATCCCCACCAGACCTATTTGTACCAGGAAGGACCAGCAGTACAGATAGACAGGGACCCCAGAGCTACATAAGGATGCAAACCCTATAGAACCTCTCCTATTCTGGCCACCACTGATTTCTGCACAAATGTGAACAGCAGAGTTAGCAGGACACAGGTGACAAGCACAGTCTTCATCCTCAAGGACTTCTCACCTACCCAAGGAGCCAGCCTGGCACAAAGAAACAAGCCAGTGCTGTCATCCTAGCACTCAGGTAGCTGAGACAGGAGCTCAAGGTTAGCCTGAGACACATTAGAACAAACAAACAAACAAACAAAAAACAGTAAGAAGGAAAGAGAGAGAAGGCTGGAGGGAGAGAAAGCAAATGAGAGAAAAAGGAAAAAGCCTAGAAAGGACAGAGAGAGGTGCAGACAAGATGGGAAAGAGAAATCTAGGCAGAGGATACCATAGAAACCAAAGGATGGGCATGGCTGAGTATAGCTGTTAACCAGAGGAGATACCGGTTAATTCTATGTGACTCTGGGTTCAACCTCTAGCATCTCGGTAAAGAAGAGCAAAAGGAATTGGAGGTAGAAGATCTTGCCATCCTAAGGAAAGCACCAGGGAAAGTGAAGCCACTGAAAATAAGGACCAGATATTTATGGTATGTAGGACTAGTGTGGGAAGGGGCTAGATACCTCATCTCTTAAACAAACTAAACAACAGCTGTTTCTAGCTGTGACCTGAAGTGACCCATGTCTTTTGCGTGTGTGTGTGTGTGTGTGTGTGTGTGTGTGTGTGTGTGTGAGAGAGAGAGTGTGTGTTGGGGGGAGGAGGGAAAGAGGTGCATTCTATGACATACTCTAAATATGTACAAGTCATGAATTAAGTTCTGCCCCATCCTCCTGCCTGTAGGGGCTTTTCTCAGTACACAGTTCCTCACAGCGTGCAAACTTCCTTCCCTCCCTTCCCCCCTCATGAGAAGTCTCATGTCTTCAGAATTCTCCCAAGCCTGTTCCTAATTTCTGTTCTTGTTACGTCACCTTCTAGATCTGCTAGGAGCTGTTGCCTTTTCTGCTCTGCTGCTAGCTGGGGCCCTCCAAGGGTTCTTTAGGCCGCTCTGCAGTTGCTCTTCAGGGTCCCAAAATGGATAGTGTCTTAGTCAGGGTTTCTATTGCTTCGAAGAAACACCAAAAGCAAAGCTGGGGGGGTGGGAGTGGGGGGTTGGCTTACTTCTAGATCATAGTCCATCACTGGAGGAAGTCAGGACAGGAACTCAAACAGGACTGGAACCTGGAGACAGGAGCTGAAACAGAGGCCAAGGAATGGTGCTACTGGCTTGTATCGCATAGCTTGCTCAGCCTACATTCTTATAGAGCCCAGGACTACCAACCCAGAGATGGCATGACCCACAATAATCTGGGCCCTCCCGCACTGATCACTAAGCTATTGAGACACAAAACTATCCACTAGAGATAGTAAGCACATGCCTGCATATTTGCATGTATGTATGTGTCAGTATGTGCATGTGCCTATTTGTGTGAGTGCAATGTGGAGGCCAGAGGACCGTGGGTATCAATCATTCCTTCAGGTGCAACATACCACCCACTCCCTTAAGAAATGATCTATCAGTGCCCTGGAATTCAACATGTAGTCTGTAAGCTGTCCAGTCAGTTCCAAGGATCTTTCTGCCTCTTTTTTTTTTTTTTACCATCACTGGAATTATAAGCATGCAACACCGTGTCCAGCATTTTTTTGTTTGTTTGTTTTTAACTTTTAAACATGAATCCTGGGGATAGAAGCAAATCCTTATGCTTGCAAGGCAAACACCTACTAACTAACTACACTATCTCCATAGCCCACTGCACATTTTAGAGATTCGTCTCATGAGCAGTGCTCTGCCTCCCCACATTCAGAAGCAAGGTTCCCCCAGACAGTACTACTGCCTTCTTTACATCCCTTATAACACTACCAGTACCCCAGTTTGAGTCAACGTCCTGCCAGCCCTGCGCCCACCCCATAAAACTGGGTCGTGGTTTATTCAAGGCACACAGTTTCTGTCAGTTGACCAACCTTGGAGAAAACAAGCCTTTACCCAACCTCACCATTGCCATTCCATTCAAAACATAGACACCTCTGGAGCTGGGTAGTGATGGTGCACACACACATTTAATCCCAGAGGCAGGTGGATCTCTGTGAGTTCCAGGCTAGCCTGGTCTATGGAGCTAGTTTCAGGCCAGCCAGGGCTACAGAAAGAAAGCTTATCTCGATAGCACTGCACCACACACACACACACACACACAAATGTAGATCATACTGAAAAGAACCAGCACTTAACACTGTCTGAGAGCTGCTTGCAAATCAACCAATGGAAGGGAAGGAATTTCCTCTGGTCCGCTGACTATAGGTACAAATTATCTTTCCCAGGAAAAAACAAACTCACATGTGGATACCTGCAATACCAGATTTCCGTTTCCTTGCAGTAAAGCAAAGCTTAGTCATCTGTATCATCCTATGGAATGCAGACTCCCCATAGCTTTACCATGCCTTCATTTTTCACAGCTGTCTTGCTTCTGAGTAATTTGGTAACAATGTCTCCACAAATTAGCGTTATCTACTTTTTCCAAAGGCCTACGTTTTCCAGGGACCACCTCATAAGAAACTCCTGTTTCTCCGTGTGTATAATATGTAATTACCAACAGGACTAACTTTTGGCAAGCACACAAATCAGCTGGTGGCGGCTAGCATTCCAGGCACACCAGTATCAATAGTTAACATTTAACGAGTGTTTACCATACATCCGCCAGGAAGCACTGTTCTAAGCCTTCCTGTGCATTAACTCATTCACCTCTCTAGAAAGCAGGAATGCAGTCAGGGATTATAAATGAAACAAACAGGCACAAAGAAGCTAATGAACATACTGGGACAGAAAAGTCTAGGTAACAGCTAAACTCCTTGCCTGTGAATCTATAAGCAATCGAAAGCAAATTCACACACACACACCACACAGTAATAACAGTAGAACAATCAAGGTTCATGTAGACTAAAAAAGGTCCAGCAGGGGGAGAGAAAAAGGAATGAAATGATCAAAATTGATAGTATAGATGTACAAAAAACTCCTAATGAAACCTGTTACTATGAATAATTAGCTGGGCAGTGGTGGCGCACGCCTTTTGATCCCAGCACTTGGGAGGCAGAGGCACGTGAATTTCTGAGTTCGAGGCCAGCCTCGCCTACAGAGTAAGTTCCAAGACAGCCAGGGCTACACAGAGAAACCCTGTCTTGGGGGGGGGGGGGAGGGAGACTATGAATAATTAATACTTGCTAGTAATTTTTAAAGTAACAAAATGGATCTTTTAATGTGGGAAACTGGGCTTCTGTGTAGCAGCTACTCAGCCCAGCTCCTTAGAGGGACGGTGGCCTCATTTTGCTTTGTAAAGGGGATTTGCTGGATCACTGTACGCAGGGAGTGAGCCAAACAGAGGTCAGTTCCGAGTTCTAGCTCTTCACGCTCTTACTGACAGCTGTTTACAAGGTCTGGCAATCGGTACAGCATCCATGTGGCTGGGCTGGATGTTAGCAATGAGTTTATGAGTGCTTGTTTTCACGTGGCAACAACTTGGTATCCCTGCACAAGACTCTGTGCCATGCATGCTTGCAGGATCACAAATGTAAAGGACCCACATAGAGTCTCAGTTACCTGAGCATAAGCTGTGGGTATGGAGTAGAGAAAAGGATTGGGGGTGGGGGTGGGGTTAATCCTCCATCTGTAAATATGTCCCTGTGTTTAGTCACTGGGAGAAACACGATCCCTGCCTGGATGTAGACACTTAGCAAGTGGCACAAGACTTGGAAATCCCCACAAGCTGGTGAGAGCAGTAAAGATGAGAAACTGGGATGAAAGTGGAGGGCCAAAGGGTGAAGACTGGGGTGGGGGGGTGGGGGGGTGTTGGGGGAGGGGGGTGTTGTTCTCTCCCACTCCTGAAAAGGTCAAATCCCCATGAGGTCAGGGCTTTTGGATGGTGGTCCAGGAGAGGCCATGAAACAAGGGCTGTGCAATGAGGACAAACAGCTCCCTGAGGGGTCACAGGAGCCAGGTACCCAGCCTTGGGATCCTAGCCTAGTGTTCTTTCTGTTGTCTCAGCTACAGAGACCATCAGAGTCCAGAGCCGTCATTCAGTTTGCTTTGCAAAGGTGATCTGCTCAAAGGATATGCAGGCTCTCAAGTTGAGGCAGACTAGGAAACAAAAGATCCAAAGAAAGGAAGACCCATCTATCCCCACAGTCCCTCCTGAAGCCAGGAGAAAACTGTCCATAACTACCAATTTGTAGACAAGAAGGTCAAGTTAAAAACAAGCAGGTTAGTACAATGCTGTGCCCCTTACCCCAGCTCTCAGGGAACAGGAGGGCCCCACGTTGAAGACTAAGGGCTTACTTAGCAGAGTGCTTGCTTAGCACGCTCAAGGCCTGGGTTTGATCACTAGAACCATATACGCCAGGCACAGCACAGCAGTGCACGTCTATGATCCTAGCATCCAGGAGCTGGAGATGACATGCTATTCTTCCAGGATTGAACATCTGCCTAGCATGTGTACAAGGTACTGGGTTCAATCCTCAGTATCAAATACAACAGGAAGGAAAAGAAAAAAAAAGAAGAAGAAGAGGAGGAGGCATGAGGCAGGAAGACGAATCTGTCTCTTGAAACAATTCCAAAAGGGAACGCAGGAAGGGAACACAGGAGCCTCACAGCTCTTCAGCCTGCAGCAAGGGGACACATTCAGTTCACAACAGCTGGGTGCTACCTGATGTGCAAAAACAGATGATGCCAAAAGGCAGATGGATCAGATCTGGTTGGTTCTAGAAGCCTAAGCTACACATCTTCTGTTTTCAGTGATGCCTGTTTAAAAAGACAGGAAGAACCAAACAGATTTTGCCACTTACCTCCCCATGAAGCACCATTAAGAAGGTAGCAGGCGGGCTGACATAGGTGGTCCTTAAGTAGTTAGGATTCTCTAAATCATGAGGGCAGTTACAGGCAACTGCTGCAGGGATCAGATGAACAAGTCAGGTGTTTAGAGTTCACACAGTGTTTGTGTTACACGTGCACTTTGGAAATGAACTCACTCTGCTCTTCACAGCTATCCATTCTCATAATAGCTTCGGGGGCAGTATGGAGGGCAAAGCCCAAGAGCCCTCTCTTCATCAGGCCATCTGCCAGCCCGGTATGGAAGGCTGGCTGGGCACAAGTGTCCTAGGGGGAACTCAGGTAAAGAATTCATGTCCCCATGCCCTATCCTCTAGTGTCATACTTCATTATTCCATTATTAATAGCAATAGATAATTCTTGGGGACCCAGGGACCTTTAGGCAGCACATGAAGCAAATTGTAAAGGCCATAAATACTGATGGCATTCTGTGTCTGCTATTCCCACTGATGAGTAAGGGAGCGGATCAGAGAGGATGAGCGAGTATCTGTTTACTCAGCAAGTCACCAGAGAAACTGGCATCACCGTTCTCTGTGGCTCTTCCGGATGCTCCCACACCAACCAAAACCCCAGCACCAAGAAAGCTGTGACTTGGCTTTGCCATCCTACTCCATAAACAGCCTCCAAGTTCATCAGCACACTTCTGTCTACCATTGGCTCTGGTTGACTCCCAACAGCTCTTGCTGTCCCGGGCCGATCAACACAGATGGGTGAATCCTTGATGGCTTTGAGAGCAGAGGCAAAAGGCAGCAGTGCCCATGAGGGCTGAACACAAACGTCAATGCGTCCATCAGCCAGATCTCTGACTGCCCACTCTGGGACAGTCTTCCAGCTTTCCACTCCCAGCTTCCACGGGCCAAGCAGAGCTGCTCATTAGAAATCCCATTTTGGGGGAGTGGGGGTGGGTGGGTATGAGGGACTCTTTTGGGATAGCACTGGAAATGTAAATGTAGAAAATACCTAATAATAAAGAAAGAAAGAAAGAAAGAAAGAAAGAAAGAAAGAAAGAAAGAAAGAAAGAAATCCCGTTTTGTCTGTGCTCTCTCTCTCTCATGGGGGAGAGGGGTGAGGAGCCTAACCCAACATACCTTCAGAATCACTGAAGTGTTTCACTGTGTGAGGTGGCTAGCTGTTGGAAACACAGGCTCCACTCTGCCCTTGGCCACCAAATGCTGACCAGTGGGATAGAAAGGAGGTCTGTTTGGGACAGACCTCATCACCACACAGAGTCAGCGTGGCAGCAAACACAGTAGCTCGCTGCCATTGCGTGCCTCCCACACAAATCAGATCCAGGAAACGGAGGTCTGGAACCACAAACTAAATGCACAGCAAGGCTGGCCCGCCTTTCTGTTTCTCCCTTTCTTTCCTTCTCACTTTTTTCTGCAGCAAAGCCAGCAACTGGGAACACTACAGCACAGATTCCAGTGGCTCAAAAGGGCCTCTTGAGGTAGAAGACAGGAAGACAAACCTATCCTAGGGTCCTGGCAGAGGAGGCTTTATCCTTGGAAGAGGGATCTCAAGAAGTCGCCAGCCTTCCCTATCATCATTAGAACAGTCTGTCCCTTTTAAAATCATGGTACTTGCTACATTGGAGCTTCTCCTTTTATCCAAGTATCTACCTCCTACTTATAACTACAAGCTTTTGAGATCTGGGTCCATTTTCTTGTCTGTCTATTCAGGACTAGGCAGGTGACTGAATAGATAGGTTAATGTATCATAGGTCACTGTGTAGGTGAGAGGGATGCATGGGTGTATAGATAGATGTGTGCATAGATAGATGAATGGATGGATAGATGAATGAGTATGTGAGTGGGTAAGTAGACTAATAGGTGAATGAAGTAATAGATAACTTAGTGGGTAGGTATGTGGATAGTAGAAAGGTTAATAGTACATGAATTGATGGAAGTGTGACAAAACAGTGGGATGGACAGAAGGATAAATGGATGAAGTAAGTGTTCAGATGGATGGGTCAACTGAAGGCTAGAGAAGTGGAGAGGTTGATGTATGGGTAGAGAGATGAATGGATCGATGGATGTGCATATGAGCAGAAAAGAGTGAAAAGATACAGAACCAAGTAGGATTGAAATTGAAGGTTGTCCAACACACTCACTACAGAATCATAGGACTTTTGGTCTCACCCTCTCTGCTATTCAGGACTAAAAAACAAGGCTGCTTAGCTTATAGTTACATATTAAAGAAGCCAGCCATAGCAGCTACTTTGGACTGATAGGATAAATAACAGCCTATTCCACAGTCAGAACTAAAGAGATACTCAGGCTCAGCAGCTTGTACACAGAGGAGGTACTACTCATAGGTCTGCTAAGTGCTTTTAAGAACAACCTGGTGGAATCCAGAGGAAGGGATGAAATGAAGGAGGCCTGTTCTTTTTAAGAGCAATGGCCCACAACTTCCCTGCCAAGAATGCGAGGAATGTCAGCTCTTTGGACTGGATCACACACCTCACCAAGAGACTGGGAGATTTCACAGAAGTTTTTGGCTTTGGGAATTTAGATCTGCTCTCTGCAGGGTACGAGGAAGTGTTTAAACTTGATTTGACCAGGGAACAGCTAAGAACAACCACAACAGCCGCCATGCCAGCATCCTGCTCATCCAGCATACTGAGCACCTGCTGGGATAGTCAGATACAACGGATTTAATCCCAACAAGCAAGCCAAGTGAGTGTTCTCATGCTCCCCTGTGTACATTTGGGGGAAACTGAGGCACAAAGGGTCCTCCACCACAGAGTAAAGAGAAGCAAGTCAGAAGAGAAAAGGCCCTTGGAGGTCCTAAAGCATGGGAGACTAGGGGTGCCTACCCATATGACTTCAAGTGTTCAGTGTTTCCCATTTCCTCCATTGACAGAAGAAGGGGAAATATACTTAGCAAAGAAGAAGCTGCCCAGAAAGAAGCTATGGAGGATTCCTTATCTTGGTAGGAGCTTCCAGCCCCTTGCACTGAGAATACATCCATCCCACGATGGGCAGCCTGTACCCAAACAGCGGGGTCTTCCCCACCTTGAGACTTGGAGTGGTCACACATGGTGCCCCATGTGACTCACCGCTTGAGGACCTATACCTTGGCCAGGTGCAGTAGGTTAGACAGGTACAGAAGAAGGTACTGGGTAATAGTCACTGCTCTTGTGGAATTCTTAGCTAACAAGTGTCAGGAAAACACTCGGGCCAAACCAGGTCCCACTATAGGGTCACCTGGACAAGAAAGCTGACCGTGAGGGACCATGAGCTGGTTCACATCTCAATCTAATCAGAACAAAAGAGACATGATACAAGTCATCTCATATTTAGAGCTCAAGCCCATGCCACCATGTACAATAACCAGCAATAAACTTAACTCCCGAGTTCGAGGCCAACCTAGTCTACAGAGTGAGTTCTAGGACAGCCAGGGCTATACAGAGAAACCCTATCTTGAAAAACAGAACAAACAAACAAACAAAAGAAAAACTTAACTCCTAAGCTAGAGTTAAGGGAACTTCTGCCAAGTATTCTGGGCATGCCACAGATGATGGACCTCCCCAAATGTTGCTGTGTTCCCTTGGTAGAAGGCCACTGGTAGAAGCTTGCTCTGCCGTCTGGCCCTAGTTGCTGTGAACCTTGTGTGCGTTACTCAGCCCCTCGGTTTGTGTAACAGAGGGGTGAAGGCGACAGCACCCATCCTGTCAGGCATGAGTTCACACATACAAAGCACTTGGCAGGTACCTGGGAAGTGCTTGGAAATTTACCTAGCTGTTATTACATGACTTGAAACAAAACAAACACTTCCTCACAAAGGGCTTTGTTGGGTGCAGATCACTGCACTGTGCACTGAACGATGGGCTCCAACCAAGCTGCAGCATAATGTCCCCTTGAAGAAGTACACAGGCCCTAAAGCTCACCTAGTTTGGGCATTCAAAGCCAGGACTGTCTCTGAAAGACAGTTCTCCTGGGCCCCTGCCTCATCCACCAACCTCCCCACACATGAGCCTCACCCAGTCTTTATCCACCACTAACCATGTCCCACCCATAACCTGCGGTGGGGTTCAGTTGAAACAGTTGATTGGGCATAAAGCTATTCTTTCTGTCCTTCTCTCGCCTAAGATAAGGGAAACTTGAGGCCAACAGAGCTAGGTGTCACTAACGGCACCATCCCCTAGCAAGGACAGTGAGTCTCAACTTTCCTCGATGGCACTCTGAGGAGACAGAAGCGAGACAGCACAGGAAGTGGGTGCCATCGCCAGATGCTGCATCTTTGAGGAACTTCCATGTGCAGAATTCCCCAGCACAGTTCACAGTTCGGATGCCTCAGCATTCAGGCATCTGACACAGTCCAGGAATAAAGAGTATGGTCACAAACCCGAAGTTTCAAAGGGAAATGGGGGGCGGGGGGGGGCAGCAAGCTATTGTCAGTTCCATGTCCTGCGCCACCTGCATCTGGATGGTCAGAACTGGACAAAGAGGAGCTTGGGGTTCAAGGCCCAGCAGCTCCAGGTTCCAGACCCTGACTCTGGGACTATGGGATGGACAAGCTGCAGGGAAATCAAAACCCATATCCCCCACCTGTTCTCCAATCTCCTGCCAGCAAGCCTGGCTGAATATTCTAGGAAGCTTTCTTCCAGTGACTCCTGTCGAGTTTTCACCACACAAATGTTAACCAACCAACCAATGTTGACATTGCCACACCTCCTCTGGCACTCTGGTACCACAGTTAGAAGCCCAAGGAGTAAAGCCTGGCATTAGAGTAACAATCCCAGACATTTTCAGCTGTGTAACTCAAACACTATACTTAGCCTCTCTGGTCTTATAGTTTTCTCATTGTAAAAACGGGGCTAATTAATTGTAACCCTGTATCTCTCATGATTACTATACAAGTTAAATTATATATAACAGAAGAGGTTTAATTTCAATGGCCTCAAAGTTAATAAGCACTAGATAAATGTCAGCTATGATTATTTCTCGCGAAGCTAATGAACACGATCAGGCAATCATCTCAGTGAACTGATCTCGCTGGTGAGGGCGGCCGGTATCAATAGGTAAAGGATTCAACAGCAAAAGGAGGTCAAGAAGGCAGGCAGGATGTGAAGAAGAAGGCAGGAGGGCAGGGAGGAATTGCTGGGTACAGGTCACAGTCAGATACAGCCGGGCCACCACTCAGATCTTGAGTTTCCGACCTGTTGGATTTCTGTTAGAGGAGATATGACTGATAGTTTAGGATTGTTTTTTTTCTTAATTATTAACCAGAAGTTCTGCTTATTGAAATAAATACTAGAGGGACAAGATAACACTACAGTTCCAAAAAAGTTAAGTTTCGTTTTGTTTTAAATAAAGAAAAGAGCATCAGGAAGAGAGAGTGTGGGTCAGTGGGTCAGCACCAGACTAGCAGTCACACACAAGCCCTGTGACCATCCTCAGGGTGGTGAGTGGGAGGACAGAGGCACGAGGACAAGGAAGGGACTAATAAACAGAAGGCAGGAAGGAAATTTGCCTTTTTTTCAGCTTGCTGAAGAATGCTTCAGGTCAGGATTTCACACTGCTCTGCATTCTGACCCCACATCTGACCTCCAGGTCCTCCTCAGCACAGCTCAGAGAGGCCTGGCTGTTCCTCTGTGTTGTAGAACTAGGCTACCCCAGTCCTACAAGTACACAAGGCATCCTGTGTGTCTCTCTACAACTTTTGATCAAATATTTTCATGATATCTCACCCCTTCAGATGTCTGGTCTCTGTGTCACCGGTAGGAGGAATCACAAAGGCACCCCTAAAGCCCCTCTTCAGCTTCCTTCCTTCCTTCCTTCCTTCCTTCCTTCCTTCCTTCCTTCCTTCCTTCCTCCCTCCCTCCCTCCCTCCCTTCCTTCCTTCCTTCCTATTGTTTTTTTTCCCCCTAAGCCTAGATGTCAATTTATCCAAGCTGGCCTTGAATTTCCTATGGAGCATGGGTTAGACTGATCTTCAATCTCAAAGGCGGATTATAAACATGTCTTCCATGCTCAGCGCTACAGTGAAAGGTCCCATCCTGTGTGCATCTACTGAGCGCTTCAGTGATCAGCTGTCCCTCACCCCACAGAGATCCCTGCACATATTGAACTTGTGCCTGCATCACCTCCATGGTCCTTGAACCAATCTCCTAAATTAGCTTGGAGAATAAAGAATCTAGACTCCTATGCTACCAGACCACAAGCTACAAATGGCCAGGTTAGGTTCACTCTGCCTTCACCCCATGCCCCACACCCACACATCTCTGCAAATACCTTCATAACTACATGGCTGCTTTTTCATTGAATTTGAGGAGCAGGAGGTGGGACTTTTGGGAAAGATCCTGTGAATACAGGGGCAGCAGCCACTTATTCCCTCACTGGTACTCTGGATCAAAAACAGCAGCAGAGAGGAAGAAGAGAAGGAAGAGATGGGCCTGTGTAGTCTAGTACACACTCATATACACTTAAAAGTGTCAAACAGGGCTCTGGAGAGTTCTGTGGCAAACATGAACTCACCCCAGATAAATGGCTCTGAATAGGCAGTGGACCGAAACCTACCACTTCTCCCCAGAAATGTTCAGTCTCATGGGAAAGACAGGACATCTCAAAGAAAAGGGCACAGTGGCCATGAGCTGAGAGGTAGAGCAGCTGAATCTGTCAAGGAAGCCAGAGGGGGCTTTACAGACACTGTAGGTGGGTTTGAAACCAAGATCAGGTGGAAACGGGGATCAGCTGGAAGAGTCAGGAAACTAGCCGAACAGTCTGCTGGATGGCAGCTTTGGTGATGAGGCTGGTGTACCCCTGAGACAGCGTTCCTTCCTTCTTCACTGGGACACTGATGGTGGAGCCTCTTCTACTACCCCTCAAGGAGTCTTTCCAAGAGTTGTAACACACTGCAGCCCTCCAAAATAGAGCATCCCATCAGAAGTCCCATGAAGAGTTAAGAAGTGGATGTGGGAAGATGGAGAAGGCAATTGCATCCATGCCCCTAACAGACCAGCCTCCGAAAAACATGAAGCCCTAGATGCCAGAGAATGACTGTGCCCTGTAGATTTGTACTAAGCTTTCACCTCGATGTATCACCCAAAGAAAGAAAACTGGGAGGGGGGTGCGAATTCCAAAAAGATGACGCAGCCCTAAAAATCAAGATAGAGAATGCCCCGAGCAACTCATAGCACGGAATAACTGAAATGGAATTTCCTCCCCATCAGTGAAAGGCACAGGCCCTCAACTCCAGCGAGGGGGGCCCCCCAGAGCCAGCCATGTGAATCAGCTCCTTGTTTGCAGTTCCAGGGAACCAGAGTCAGGAAGGGGCTG
Organism: Mus caroli; assembly: GCF_978045245.1. Lineage (NCBI taxonomy): Eukaryota > Metazoa > Chordata > Mammalia > Rodentia > Muridae > Mus > Mus caroli. The sequence goes on from NW_028227271.1 coordinate 42,070,095, forward strand.
GGTGTGGAATGTGTACTTTCTTCAGCTATCGATCTCCCCACACACACACCCCTCCCTTCTGTTTACACCCTCAGTAAGACTGTGGCTTGGGCTACCCCACGTGTAGAATGGCTGAGGTGATCAGTCAAAAGAAGTCCTTCTAGGCTGGGAAGTAACTCTACAAAATCCAGAAGAACGGGATTTGATGTGTAGCACCTAATAAAACCAGACTATGTGGTGCAAACTTGTGATCACAGCAACCAGGAGATAGAGGCTGAAGCTTAGAGTCATTCTCTGCTGTCTATTAAGTTTGAGGCTAGCCTGTGGTATTTGAGACCCTGTCTGAAGTGGGATGGGTTTGGGGTGAAGGAAGAAGGGAAGTAGGAGGGAGAAAGAATAGAAAGGGGGATGATTTAAACTGGTGAGGAGTTAGTAAGAAAATGCAGAACTTTCTGGCTTCCTGACCTCAATCTGATCATTGGAGGCACCATGTAATCAGCTAGGAATCCAGGAAAAAACGGTCTGAACTGGAGAGCAAGGAACAAGCTTCCTCTTCCACCAGCCCTGCCTGTCACACCTGCATTCACTGTCCCCTAGCAGACTAAAAGGCACAGCCTCCAGTCATCCTCCTGAGCACTGGCTGGCTTAGGTTTATGACTTCCGGAGACTGCGGGAGAGCAGTGACTATAAACAGAAAAGGCCCTGCCACTTCCACAGGCTTCAGGTATCCAGCCTCTTGCTGGTAGTCAGAATGTCTTCTGAGGGCCCTCGATGTCTGAATCTGCAGGAAGCAGCAACCTGCCACCTAAGGACTAAACATGGAAACTTGTTGAGTAGCAAGCAGATGATGGAGAAAGGTGTGTTCAGAAGCCCCAGGGAAGGGATGCCATCTTAGAGTCCGTGCTAGCTGGGGACTGAACCCCTCCCATCTTCCATTTCAACACTTGCAGGATGATGATTATACAGCTTTTTCACCTTTGGAACTGCTAGGAAAATTAAATCGAACCCTGGCACATTGGGAATGCTCAATAAAGTAGGAACGTGTAAAATCCTGGCCGTTGGTGTCCACCCATACACCATTCCATTTGATAAATCTGTGAGAACCAGGTTCACATGAGCCCACAGAAGCATCAGGAAGGCATTGGCTTCATCAGACAACAAAACTAAGCCACTTTCCTCAGTCTAACATGGGAAGCAGAAGGCATCAGATATGTCCTTTAAGCCGGTTATCGCTGGTTCATCACACCACGGAGGGGGGCCAATCTGATCAGCCCCGCCTGAATTTCCCCAGTTTTCCCTTTCCCCTTTGTCGTTATCTAAACATTTATCATCCCCAGGAAGATGCAAATGCTATGTGAATTCACAATGCACTGTCAACGAAACCCTCCCAGCCATTTGGATTTATCTTCGTGCTAACCAGGAGAACAAATGAAACCCAGGAAAATCTTAATTAACTCCATAAGCATCAGCCGGGTATTTCTTCCCCCAGATCACCCCCATCTTGTGGTTAATCAAGGAAGACTGGGAAGCTACAAAAACAACCTACATAGTTATGACTAGGTACGTAGGACAGGGCAAGGAAGGAGCTCCCATTGGAAAATGGACTAACCCAGCTCATCCTAAGAGCTTTCACAGACTGTGACCATCTGCAAGCTCCTGACCCTCTCTCTGTGAGGTCACTTGTAAATTGGTAACCCGACGATAATGAGACTCTGTCAAGTCCCTTGGTTTGTGTTAGGCCTGTCCTAATTGTATCTGGTTTAACCCCTGAACTCTTCCCCCAGAGAGACCCTGTTACCACCCATTTTATACGTGGAGAAACAGAAGCCATGATGAGTGACTTGCCTGAGATCAAGACTACGTACACTACGTTGATAACTCAACCAAGGCCACCCAGGTGACACCTCTTTATGTCACTGCTCTAGGTTAGTAGATATTCAAGATAAAATATGCAGGACTGTGATGCTGGGGAAGGCCAGAGTGGGAGAGTAGCTGGGCATTGGTTTCCTGACTTGGGAAATGAGGACAGAAACCACGTCACAGGACTGTTAGAGCAAATCAATGGAACAAAGCCAGTGAAACATTAGAAAAGACTAAAGAACGACTTGAACAGGAGGACAGGGTGACTTCTCAGCGTACTGTCCTGCGCTGAGTACCGGTTCCATAATAATCCAGTGAATCTAGACTACTGGCTGAACCAACTTACACCTTTATTGGGAGGCCTGAGTGAGAAGGCTGGCTTATCTCTAGAATCTTCTCCCTCTTAAGCAGAAGCGCTTGTCCACAGCATAAGTGCTCTAGGATGGTCCTGTCTATGACACCTGATCTCTGCATGTTTTCAGCCTCCCTGAGTGTCTTAGTCAGGGTTTCTATTCCTGCACAAACATCATGACCAAGAAGCAAGTTGGGGAGGAAAGGGTTTATTCGGCTTACACTTCCATGCTGCTGTTCATCACCAAAGGAAGTCAGGACTGGAACTCAGACAGGTCAGGGAGCAGGAGCTGATGCAGAGGCCATGGAGGGATGTTCTTTACTGGCTTGCCTCCTCTGGCTTGCTCAGCCTACTCTCTTATAGAACCCAAGACTACCAACCCAGGGATGGTCCTACCCACAGGGGCCTTTCCCCCTTGATCACTAATTGAGAAAATGCCTTACAGTTGGATCTCATAGAGGCATTTCCTCAACTGAAGCTCCTTTCTCTGTGATAACTCAGCTGTGTCAAGTTGACACAAAAATAGCCAGTACACTGAGTATGCAAAGTGTCTGGCTCTGACAGCCCTGGAATGGCCTTTCCTCCTTGTTCCTTCAGAGAGCACCCTGAGGAGAGCATCCAGTAGGTTCGGCCCCTTAAGCTCCAGGATATGCCCTAGTAAAGCGAAGCTGGGATAGAACTGCCCATCTCCTGGGGTGTGCAAAAGGGGGCCAAGGCTGAGCTGCTAAACAACTGGCTTAACTGGTCACAAAATGATGGCACAAATAAGAACTGCCAATCTGGGGACAACATACACTATATTTCCACACTATAATTCCAGCCCTTGAAAGGCTGAGGCAGGACTATCAACACAACTTCAAGGCCAGCTGAGCTACATCTCACAAAACCACAATTAAACAACTGCCAGTGTTCAGGAACAAGGAATGCCTGAACATAACAACTATAATGTAATGGGTGCTTCCTGAGTTATGGTGCCAGGACATACCACAAGTGGTCTGCACCCTGGACAGCCATCAAGCCCCATCAGGGCAAGCTCAGCAAATGCTTCCATGCTTGGCCCTGCTGATGCCATCTATCAATGTGCCAAATAGAACAAGGGAGATATGCCTATATACCAACTAGTCCTGTGCCTCAACACAGCATGAGGTCATCAAGCCAGACAAAATTGGTCCAGTCCAACTGGTGCATGTACTAAGTTTTCATTGTAGGGGAGACAGTAAGAGGAGACAGCTCACAACATACAGCTATTTTCCATTAGCAATTTTCAATGTTCCATTTCTTTTTTTTTTTTTTTTTTTTTGGTTTTTCGAGACAGGGTTTCTCTGTGTAGCCCTGGCTGTCCTGGAACTCACTTTGTAGACCAGGCTGGCCTCGAACTCAGAAATCCGCCTGCCTCTGCCTCGGGAGTGCTGGGATTAAAGGCGTGCGCCACCACGCCCGGCCAATGTTCCATTTCTAATCACACACACACACTCACACACACACAGATACACACACACACACACACACACACACACACACACACACAAATAGCCTCTCCAGCTTTCCACATCTGACTCTCCTTTCCTCTTGTCCCTCTTAGACTTTCCACAGGGTTGAACTTCCTGCCAGCAATTTCCAATCCTGACTTTCCACAAGCATCTGTGAGGATGCTCCTACCCTAGATGTCCTGCTGGGGGGTTGGGGGGGGGGGGGGTCCTCAGTCATCTTTTCTCCAATGGTCCTGAGCCAAGCTATGGAATTTCCTCAAGTCCTCATTCCCAGCTTCTCATGTAGTGATGGAAACCTCACCCCTCTGCCCAATGAGGCACCCTGCTCAACAGATCTGCACTGCCCTTCTCAACAAGCCCACTGTCCCCTGCTCATCAGATCTGCAATGGTGCCTTGGACCTTCATGCCTGGATTGATGACATCAGAGAAGATGACACCTCAAGTGGCCTTTCAACACATGGCTGCACTGCGCTCCCTCATCACTGTATCTGCTGTCTCCTCCTGTTCTTACAGAAGGACTCGGTGCTCCGCTCCTTCTGCATGCTCACTCTGACACGATGCTCTTTTCATGCACTGGCTCTGGAGTGTCTCTGGGTATTTACCTAGTCTTCTTCCAGAGTGTAGCCCATGTAGTCATATCCTGACCAGGATCAGGTAGCAGACCCTGCTGATGGTCACAGGTACACAGATATGTTCCACCCATTCCTGCCCACCCAAGAAGTTCCCTGATCTCAGAGAGAAGAAACTCAGCTGATGACCCTACCTGGAAAGCCACATGGCCACACCTAGGAAGACCGAAAACGTGTCCTCTGCATGCCAGACTCCTGGGGACACATTCTACTGTATACATAGACACTTGTTGCAGGATTCTAGAAGTGATCCCCTCCCCCATCCTCACCCCAAAAATATAGCCTGGAATGAACACCACAGCAAAGTCCTAATGCTGAGTAACAGGTTTTGCAGGAACCATCTGCACTGTGCCACCTGCGTAAGAACTGCTGAAATATAGTGCGCAGAGAGGCCACTACAGAGATCTGAAATAGAAGGACAGGGCTTGACCTCCTGGACCCAAGTCCAAGAGTAGAGCTTCTATTGAACGTGAGCAGCACAGCTTCTCACAGCCTTAGGTTCTGTTTCATTTATTTCTTCAAAAGGCATTGGTCCAAGACAAGCAAGCAGCATCCCCAGTGAGCGTTAATCCTATGGGTGGGAAAGGGCCTCTGTTCCATGGCCCTTTGTGACTTCCACTGTCTAGATAACTCACATTACCAAGAGAAACAGCCTCCAAATTCCACAGCAGATTCCTGAATGAGGATAGATTTTCTGGAAGTCACTAGAAGATGAAGGGGCCGAGATAGCTTGGAGAATTCCCAGTGTTACAGGAAAAAAAGAAAAAAAAAAAAAAAAAAGTGACAGGAAGGCTCCAGGGTCCTGGAAATCACTGTATGGTTCCAATTCTATGGCAGTCAACAAGGGCTGCTGTGTGGCATGTAAGGAATTTCCCAAGCCACCTTCTTCTTCCACCACTCAGGGCTCCTCCCTAAGCACTCCGTTCTGCTATCACTCACTCACTCTGGATCTCCAACACTTTTACTAGTAGGACTCATTTATCCTCTTGGCATCTGCCCAAGTATCACACCTGGGCAGCCACCCCAAGTCAGAGTCCCCCCCCCCCCCAAAAGTCCTAAGAAATGCCTGAGCTGACTTGAACTCAGAACCCAAAGGTCACAAAATTGATCTGCCTGGCTGTGGAATTGGATTAGGGGTTTGCTCTGCATGGGGCTTGAGGAGGAGAGTTAAGCCCTGGTTGGGTTTCCCACTTCAGTGCATCTAGTTTTACAATAGCCAGCTCCAGGAGGGAGAAAAGAAAGGCCCAGAGAGGTCAACCGATCCATATTGGAGGTCACAGAGCCAGAAAGCTCTTTTGCTTAGTTGGCCCCAGGTTTTCTTTCTGTTTGTTTTCAAGATGAGGTTTCTCTGTATGACTGCCTAGGATGTCCTGGAATTAATCCTGTAGATCAGACTGGCCTTGAATTCACAGAGAACTATCCACCTCTGCCTCCCAAGTGTGGGGTTTAAAAGTGTGCCCCACCATTATCAGTTGGTCCTAGGTTTTCTAATACGCCATCCAGAGAATTATTTTTACTATTCTACGTCTCTTCATGGATCCTAAAACATATAACAAAGAGTTTCTGGTGACCAATGGTAAAAAGGAGTCTTCGAGTTTGTGACTGGCTGTTTATTTGATTAAGTCATCAAGTGTTGCCAAATAGTCCAGAGCCTTGTTTCACTCCAGAGAGCCAAGTACCAGGGAGAAGAGGCCCAAACTCATCCATTTTGACCCAGGTTTCCAGTGGCCACTGCCTAGTCCCACTCCATATCAGGCAAGATCTTTGGTGCAGTGACTATAAGCCTTACCGTCATCCAAACTCACTCAGGACTTGGCCAAAGGGTGGGAGGTTACACAGATGACTGCTTAGAATCTGTTGCCTTTGTCAGCTCTGGAATTCCACAGGCTAAATATTCACAGGAAGAGGGGGACTGTGTTGTGGTAAATATTATTTGGCAGTTTCTACCCCGCCTTAGGTGACTTGGTTTCCAAAGAAAAAGACACAAAATATTTGTATTGATAGTAAGCCTTAAAGCATAAGACCTGGGAAGATATCAACCCTCTATGCTAGTTGGTCTACTTTCCTGTCAGTAACCCCAAGATATCACTTGCCCTGTTCTGCCTGGACTGCTCCTATACCAACTGGTCAGGCGCTCATGATCCACCTACCCCATGGCATCCTCTCTCTCTCTCTTCCTCTCTCTCTCTGTCATCTCTATCATCTCTGCCTCAATCCCCAAGCCCTAGAACCAAAGCCCTCTCCCTGACCTCTCTTCTGCCCAGCTCCAGGCTGTAGGCATGTTTATTAACCAATAGCTTTAAATTAGGGAGCAAGGTTTGCACAACAAAAGCTGACATATGTGTCTAGAGGCAACTAGACATAGGGATACAGAATTTAGAATTACACTGTGTAGCGACAGACCCAACCACAACAGCGGTATGATCCTCACCATGCAGGCCAGTGCTGGAGAAGTTCATCCTCCCCCTGGATCTCGTGTGGGAAGGAACTAAAAAGCAAACACTAGCTGACCCGGCCCTGGTGCAGCTCAGCTTTGCAGATGGACAAAGCAGAGCTCAAAGAGCTTAAGAAAGCAGAGGGAGAGCAACCAGCTATGAAACAGAAGGCTTCCAAACAGGGTTAATTTTGTTCCAAAGGAGCACTGAGCCCTGGATGTAATCCAGGACTCAACACTATACTTAAGAACAAACACTCTAACGTGCCCTTGCTGAATTATCACTACAGTCTCTCCCTTGCCAGTCCCCTATCCCAGCCAAAGTACATGTACTCTCTGTCAATATCACAGCTTAAGATACAGTAGGCATGAACTGACCGTGTGAAGGCCTTCTTTTATGTTTCCTGTGAAGCCCAATGAATGCGCTACCCATCTGCTGTTTCCACAGCTTCATACAAATATTATATCTCATGACAAACTCTATCTAGTGTTTATGATCCAGGAGACATTTCTTCCAAAGATAAACAGGTTTCCTCATTTAAAGCAAGGACAAACGACAACTTATGGGCCCTTGGCCAGGTCTTGTAAATAAAGTTTTATTGGCACACAGCTACACCCACTCATTTACATACCACCAATGGCAGCTTCCCAGCAGTCTCATTGGGCAGATGAGCAGTAGAGAACTGCAGGGCTCCCAAAGCTGAAAATATTTACTTTCTAGCCCTGGGGAGGAGAAGTTTGCCAAACCTTAATTTAGACACAAATATAACCCACTCAGCATGCTGTGGTAACTAGGAAACCCAACGCTAGACTGAACATTAAATTTCCGTGAGTCATGACACATCTTCAGCATTTTCTTATTTCTCTGTGTCTGCATGTTTTGATCTTCCAATTCTACTTCAACAATTTACTTAAAAATAACTAATATTCCCTGAGTAGATGTTATATGTCCCCAAACAACCCGCTGACTCAAACGCTCAATTGTGTGTTTTATTTCATTCTCACTGTACCGTTGTGTGGGAGATAACAGCCTCCAATCATTGAAAAGAAATGAACGAGAAAGATATGAAGTCACCAGCCAACTGCACAGTGGGAATATTTACTATGCCATGAGTCAACCTAGGGTAATGGAGGGGCTGACTAGAGCACACTTGGTATTCAAAATGCACAACAGAGTGGACAGGACCCACACAGTGCCTGCAGTGGCAGCATTCCTCACATGATTATAAGTTACTCTCGGGAGCTGGAAGGATGGCATAGTGGTTAAGGGCACCAGTTGCTCTTGCAGAAGACCCTGATTCAATTCCCAGCACTCACCTAACTCAATTCCAACACTCACATGAGAGATAACCACTGCCTATAACTGCAATTCCAGAGTATATGGAGGACTGCAAGCACTGCATGCATGTGCTGTACAGATATGCGTGTACATGCTGTGTAGACATACATGAACATGCTACACAGATATACATGCAGGTAGAACCCCACACACATAAAACAAGTGTGGTTTATGCATAATAAGCATAAAAGCATACATAAATAAGATGCTCTCAATAGGTTATAGAATATGCGCACGCGTGTGCGCGCGCGCATGTGTGTGTGTGTGTGTGTGTGTGTGTGTGTGTAGCTGCAGATCAAGCTAAGCCGCCATCCCATAAGGAATCTTCCAGATTCAGAGGGAAGCACAGTCGCCACAGTATTGCCAGATGTAAAGCAGGAGCCATAGCTAACCCATGTCACAGGCTCCGAAGTTTTGCTCCTGTGGTATCATGAGCTTTCTACAGTCACAATATAATATCTGTAAATAAGGACCTATACTCCATGTGAAGGCCCCTTCAAGGCCACCATGTATTCTGGAAATGGAGATTATCTTCCATTAAGTTAGATATTTGTACTCTTAGCGATGATATGTGAGACATCAAAGGTCTCATAAGCCAGTAGCAATATCTTTACAAATTTGTTAAAGTTGCATACAAAACAATCATTTTTTCTCTAAAACAGGCTTGCCAAGTCCAAATGTAAACATAGTTTCTGGGACCTACATGAAGAACCAGGATGCTCTTAATGACTATGTAGATCTCTTTGAACCTCAGAATCTTCAAATGTGAAGCAGAGGACCACCCCCACCCCAGCAGATGAGGTGGTCCAGGGGACTTAACCCAGTTCATAGACAGTCCCATGCAGAGCACCAAGAACACTAGAAAAAAAAGAAGCCCAGACTCTTTTCATGCCAAACAGTGCAGACCCACTAGGGTTCCCAGCACCTCTGCATTGGAACAGGTCCAGGACTCTCAGCTATCGCTAGGGATGAAGAATCTTGAGGGACAGCCCTCCACTAGCACAGTGCTTCCTTCCATTAGCACAGAAGCCCACTAAGGAGAACCAGTATGGAAAACAGCAATCGACAGGACACATGGCAGGTAGCTGAGGAACAATTGAGGGCATGAACCATAAACAGAAATACTGCCTACTCTTGTAACCACAAGAGGGAATGGCAGAGCTGCCTTAGAAGTCATCAGTACCAATACCACCACAACCAATGCCACCAGCATCACCAGTGCCAGGACAAACAGCACCAGAGCAGTAGAACAGTCAGCATCTAAAGCATGAGTACCAACAGTGCCAATTATCCGCCTGGAGAGACCCTGGTTCTTTGGGCCCAGTTCTAGAGACTGCAGGCCCTAGAAGCTATAGCCAGGTATCAGCCTGGCTTGTACTTTGTGTCACAAAGACTCTTTCAGTCCCAAACACCTCAGCCTAGAAGAAAAATCTCTTAGTTACCTACTAATGAGGAAACAGACCAAAAGAAGAAAGGTGATCTATTCTATATTATAGTCACTCTGGGGGACAAGAAGGGAGCAGGAGTCACATCTCTCAACTCCAGGCAGCATGGCCCATGGCTGTGGAGGCTGGCAGCGTCGTGTTTCCTGAGGAAACCTACTTTGCTTCATAACCCATATCCTACAATGTCTACCCCATGGTCCTGTTTTGACACATATGTGGTTCAGTGTTTGCCATACCGCCTGCACTGGCCTAATAAATGGTGATATCTGCTAGCTCCATGCCCATTCAGCAACTGTCTTATTTCTCAGTTATGGTTCTGTGTTATTTTTTGGGGGAGCCTGAGCCCACCATCACCCTCTTGTAAGGGCAGGAGAACCACCACAGAAGGGTTATTCTAGAGAGTGACCAATCAAAGCAGAGAAAAGGAGCTGTGAGCTATGCGATAAATGAAGAATAGCTGTCACAGAGGAAGAATGGGGGGGGGGGGGGGCTAGGAAGACATAGTGGGGCTAAAAGCCTCAGTAACCCCTCCCTGAAATGACTCCAGTCACCACTCCAATTCAGGCAGGTCTGTAAGCATAGCTCCAAATACCCTATCCAGTAAGTCCCCACTTACCAAAAGCACAAATTCTCCCCAAATCAGTGGTTCTCAACCTTCCCAGTACTGAGACCCTTTAATACACTTCCTCGCAAAACTATTCCCCCCACCATCATAAAATTTTTCATTGCTATTGTAATTTTGCTACTGTTATGAATCATAATATAAATATCTGATACGCAGGATAGCTGATATTCAGCATGGGGTGTGGGGGTGTCCCTATCTATAGGTTGAGAACATATACCGTTTGCCCAGCCTGACTCAACTCCAGCCCCAGTCTCAGCCGAGATGCTCAAGCCCTGTGGAAATCCCTAAAGTCTGTTTTTCTCAGGTGGAGAAAGGAGGACTGAAGGTTTTAAGGGCACAAGAAGCCAACTAGAGGAGAAAGTCCCATCACATACACCTCCAGCCCCAGGAGAAAAACTTCCTCCTTCAGCTGACCCTAGCTTCCAGCTTGACCTTCTCCTAGGCATATACCTAATGAAGTCACAAGCCTCACTCTCAACTCTAGAGTGGAGACACACAACCCTCCCAAAGGAGTGCCGGACTGAATTATGCAGTTGTTCCAAAGGACCATGCTCACATCTATGTTCAGTGGGGCTGCAAGGAAACCACAGTGGGTCACCCTCCCACCAGACGAACTCTGCTGCAGCAATGTACTACCTGTCCAACCTTTAAGCAAGACAGTGAGGTTCTCAGGTTTCTCCAGCATAAAGTCGGTGTACATCTAGGACCTGTGAATAACAGCATATCATAAACAGAGGACTCTGTGTGCGTGGACCTTTTAGGCCTGCCTAGAAATTCATCATGGGAACACAAGACCAAGAAGCCCATCCCAAGCAGACCCTGTGTCAAGATCCACTTTGGCAGCCAAATGGTGACCTGAGCGTTGTGACCTGAGCATTGTGCTACCTCCTACTGGAGCTATCACTCTCCTTTGGGTAGCCTGGCACTACAGTTAATATCCCTGGATTCTACCAACCTTGTAACCCCTAAGGAGTCAAGATTCCCCGTCAGTCTGATGTAGAACGAAAAAGGCCTCAGTTGTCAAATCCATTACTCTCTCCCTCTGACTAGCCATTGCAGACTTGATGCTAAGCCTTCCCATGGGCTGCAGGAGCTATGACCCTTAACCTACTGTCCAAGCCGAGCCACTGCTTACCCAGCTTGGCTTAGAAACAGAAGTTTCTAAACGAACCCACACTCACCCTCCCCAGAAGCTGCCCTGCTCTGGCATGGTCCTGACCCTGTGCAAAGCATCGGCACATATTCAGCACATAGTGCCTGTTGTGAGTCTCAACACCAACCCTGTGACAGAAGAGAATACTAACTTCAGTCATGCTAAAGAGAGAAGGGAAGGGAACCGGATTGTCACTGGTCCTGAGTCACATAGGGTAGTAGAGATTGAAACTCAGAACAGCCACCTGCAGACACACATGGTACCAACCATCTGGTCCCGTGGTGTTCTCCGCTCTTGGCATAGAGCCAGGAAAGGATTTTATTGTGTCTATCTTCCCTATGGAACTGCCAGTGTCTTAATGAATTAACCATCACATCTTCATTTATCATTCTTGTAGGGTGAGAGACCAGTGCCAGGTATACACCAAGTCTCAGAGACACAGTCATCCCCCTCAGGCCTTGGCCTTCGAGGTATTTAGAGTCTAGACAGAAATAAGACCCTTTAATCAGTAAGTACCCATCTACATAGGCAAGGGTAGCTCCAGAGGGGATTCTCTTTTTATTATCATTTTAACTTAGAGGGGCTGGTGAGATAGCTCAGTGGGTAAGAGCACCCTGACTACTCTTCCGAAGGTCCTGAGTTCAAATCCCAGCAACCACATGGTAGCTCACAACCATCTGTAACGAGATCTGACGCCCTCTTCTGGAGCTGTCTGAAGACAGCTACAGTGTACATCCATATAATAAATAAATAAATAAATAAATAAATAAATAAATAAATAAATAAATCTTTAAGAAACAAAAAAGAAAGAAACATTAACTCAGAACAACTTCTACTTTTTGTCTTTCTCCCACAGGCTCCCAGCATCATACCAGACACATAGACAGACATGGAAGACAGCAGATCTCCTCCTAGCAGCCACATCAACAGACAGCTTGGTATAAAGCACAGAAACATACCAGAAACACTGCGTTGAAAGGAGATGGGTCTTGGGGGCTTACATTTTAGAGGGAGCTCCAGGTAACCCGAGAGATGACAGCAAATATTCCCACTGAGTCAAGGGTAGAGATACAGTCCTCTCAGTTTCAGTCCTTGTTCTCAGTGGGCATCCAGGCTGTAGAATCCGACCAACTACTTGTAACATCTCCAGGCAAGCCAGGTGTAGTACTCCGGAATTTGTATCCACCAGAATTACTCCCCAGGAAACTGCATCTTACTGTAAATCCACAGGGTTCGGGAAGTCTCCAGAGAGGCCCCACGACATCTGCAAGCACAGCCCGCTGATGGAGGGCATCTTCTTACCGTGGTCGAGTTAAGAAAATCAGACCTGAGACAAGGGAGAAGAAAACCACTTTGTCACAATCACAGACTACAGTAGCAATCAGCAGTCCTTCCTTATATCTGACCCTGACCTGTCCACAGAGGAATGTGCTTTAAAAAAAAAAAATATATATATATATATATATATAACCCTCGCTAACCCTCCAGGCAGGAGAGCCTAAGAGTTGGCTGGGAGCAGAATGGGGCCTGCCTGAGCCAACTGTATGGATGAGGGAGAGAGAGCGTCAGTCACTGGCTTGCTTTGGCTGACAGAAGGCCAGGCCTGGCACCCAGCCAAGCTCCCCTGCAGGTCTGAAAGGTCCCAGCAGGGAGCTACTAGGCTTAGAGGCTTAGGGGTCAGCTGGTCGGAAGTCAGTCTTTGTTTTGTTTCTTTTTAAAAGCAACCACAAAAGGCTGGCCTGACTCCAAGATCTGCCCTACTGCCTGAGCTACTTCTCCAGGACAGGGCCTAGAGGCTCATACTCTTATTTATTCAGCCATTCCTGGGCTCTTCTAGACTGGTCCAGCTACTAAGCTGGTCTCCTCAATCCAGTGTTTTCACATTATCCTAGAAACCACAAAGGCTGGGGCCTGACCTTCCCTAACCACCTAAGAGCGCTAGTGGCACTTCGCAGAGCATCTGTCATTCATCCTGCTAGAAGCATTTCCCAGTGAAGTTCCTAGAATATTGGGGGGGGGGGGGGGCACAGACAGTAAGTGTGATACACTCCAGGAAGAGAACAGCAGACGCCAGGTAGGCAGTCACCTGTCTTCCCAATCAGAGGCCCGATCCAGCATCCTGCATACCTTATGAAGAGTACCTACCCAAGATGGCTATGATTCAATATTTAGACATTTCCCACATATGCAATCTCATTTCAAGACACACACACACACACAGAGAGAGGGAGGGGGGAAGGAGGGAGTGAGGGGGGAGGGGGGGAGGGAGGGAGGGAGGGAGGGAGGGAGGGAGGGAGGGAGGGAGGGAGGGAGGGGAGAGCTATGAGTTATAAATGGTTATTATTTGGTTGCAGAATTTGAGGCCCAGGGTAGCAACCAGGGGAGTCCAGCAGCTGACTCTCAGGCCTGGAGTCCATTTAGTCTCTAAGAGGGGAAGAGACATGCAGAGGAAAGACACAGCTATGGTTCTCAGCACAACCTCAGTTAGCAATAAGAGGGCAAAGACATAGTTAAACATTTACAGAGAACAAAAGACAAATCTCAAGCCCTGAAGGAAAGTTTATGTTGCTGTGATCAAGTCCGTTAAAGTTCTAGGACCTGAAGAAGAATTCTCACATGACTGGGTGAGCGTTCCTCTCATCAAGGGGTGGTTCCTGACCAAGAACAGAGCCAGTGAGGATGCTCAGGAGAAAAGATAATTCACTGGACTCTTGTCTGTCAGAAAACATCAAGGCGGGGCTTGCCACACCAGGACTTCGAGTGTCTTCAACCCTGAATGTCTCTCTAGAAGGTCTAGAAGGGTACAGCCACTATAAGCTTTAAAACCACACAGAGAATCCAAGGAGCAATGCACACCAACTGAGCGGAGGACCAAGGAAGACCAAAGGAATGTATATTTACCATGACACACACACACACACACACACACACAAAAAAAAAGCTAAATAAACCTCTCTGTGCTCTTAGAAGCCAAGACAAGTGGTGCAACAAGCCTGGTGGCATGAGTTCAATCCCTGGAACTCACATACAGGGTAGAAGGAAAGAGCCAATTCCACAAAGTTCTCCTTGGATGTGTACATGCACACACAAATGAAGAGCAATAGTTAATTAAAATAACAAAAGAAGAAAGCAAAACAAAGTTATGCTGAGTGACTGGTGTGGGAGCAGACCTTCTGAAAGGGCTAATACTCTGTCTATCCAGGTGCTTGCTGGCTCCGCATCTGACTGTGCATGTGCCCACTTATGTGCTTGAGCTGCTAGTGTGTGTGTGTGTGTGTGTATGTATGAAAGAGGGCTTACACTTTTTAAGACTTTCCTGGGAAAGTATACCACGGAACCATCAAGACATAGAAACAGGCCCTCTGACTTGAGAATGGGCATCTACAGGGGCTCCTGACTCTCCACACCATCTTCTCACAAGCTGCTGCTGTCAGCTGGCCGTGCCTGGAAGGCATCCAGGGGGTGGCTTCATCAGGAAGCAAGCTCTGGCTTTGTGACACAGAAAATTGCCCCACGAGAAAGCACAGCCCCGGGGTCCTTTCTCTTGGCTGTGCCTCTTTCCTCTCTGTCTCCCAGACTGTCAGGCCCAAATGTGTCACTTCCTTTTTGACCACCCTCCCTCCTAGGTATTTGTACCAGCTGACTCCTGCAAGCAGATACTGGTGAGAAACGCAGGCTGCTTCAGTGTCCTACCCACCAGCAATAGAGCAAAGGGCTTTGTGTCTGAACTCCCTTGAACACGGGTCCAGGGGATGCTTTGCAAGCTGCAGGGGCATCACAAGGTGCTACAGTAAGCAGAAAAGGAAGCTCAGAAGTCTTCCCCAGTACCCATTTTGTGTCCCAGTGTATCCCCATACTTCCATGACACTACATATAAGTACACACACATATGAGTGTCTCACTCCCCTTCTCTAACTTCTAGAACTGTCCAACAATATCAGTATCCAACCCGGGAAGTAGAAGTCCATCAGAATGCCTGCATAACGAACACAGCCCACTGGCCACAGTACTGACTGCGGGGCCTAGCAAATGGTCCTGGGAGGGAAGGCTGGCCCACCCCTACCCCCTCACTTGGAAAATTATAGTCTCTTAAACTTGACAATGAAGACATCTCCTTTCCTTCCTCACTGACGCACAGAAGCAGCAGTCACGGAGACCAGGTACTCGGACGCCAAAGTCTAGGTCTTGTCTACACTAGAAAGACATTTCAGGGTCTGCTCTCCGACAACACTGTAACTATCCTTCTGTGGACAGAGTTCATTTTCCCTTCCTTTCCTTTCTTCCCCAAGCTGCTGCCTTAACAGAGATCACCTGCTTCAGGATGTACAAGCTTTCTAGCACTGGTTCCTTCTCACACTCAGGGAATGGAATATGAATTGGGTCAGGAACCCAATAAGCCAGAGTGTGAAGACCTTTCGGGCCTCTAGCACATCCTTTGAAAGTATGTCTTTGAGGCACTGGGAGATGCTGTTCCTGGATTCAGAACTGGGTTTAGTTCTTGGCACTTACGTGGTGACGCACAGCATCTGGAATTCTAGTTTTAGGAGATGTGCCACCCTCTTCTGACCTCCACTCACACTAGGCACACACATGGTACACATACAAACATGTAGGCAAAACATCCATATCCATAGAATAAAATAAAGTTAGGAAGGAAGGAAGAAAGGAAGGAAGGAGGAAGGGAGGGAGGGAGGGAGGGAGGGAGGGAGGGAGGGAGGGAGGGAGGGAGGGAGGGAAGGAGGGAGGGAGGGAAGGAAGACAGAAAAGGAGGAAGGCAGAAAGAAAAAAGAATCTCTTTAATTGGCCTGGAGAGATGGTTCAGTGGTTAAGAGGACTGGTTGCTCTTTTTTTGTTTTTGTTTTTCGAGACAGGGTTTCTCTGTGTAGCCCTGGCTGTCCTGGAACTCACTCTGTAGACCAGGCTGGCCTCAAACTCAGAAATCCGCCTGCCTCTGCCTCCCAAGTGCTGGGATTAAAGGCGTGCTCCACCACTGCCCACTGGTTACTCTTCCAGAGGTCCTGAGTTCAATTCCCAGCAACAATACAGTGGCTCACAAGCAGCAATAATAGGATCCAATGCTTTCTTCTGTCACATAGGCTCACTCATATACATAAATAAATTTTAAAACTTTTATCTTTGTTCAATTCAAAACAAATGTCCCCTGGGTTCATCTGTTGAGATCTACAAAAAGAACAGAATGTAAAACAATGCACGCAGAGCCACCATCACCCTGGACAGCTGGGACTCCCGTACATCGTGAGATGCTTACATGGACTCACGGGAGTTTCACAAAGGGTGTGAAGATTTACCTTGCTCTTCAACCTAACCCACTGAGGAGCACCAGGAAGATCATCAGAGCACATTTAGAGTGTTGGTGAGGGTGTGCACAAAAAGGATTAACTAAGCGAGTGAGATCCGCTTTGAGCGTGGGCATTTCCATCCCAGAGACTTGGATCTGTGTGGAAGAAATGGGAAAGGCAGCCTGGAGCAGGCATCTGCTTTTTCCTGGCTGCTGCAGGCACCACTGTCCTGCAGCAAAGGGCCAAAATGGACTGGTCCCTCTGAAACAGTGAGCTAAACTATCTCTGGATGGCTACTCTTGGTTGTCAACTTGAATATATATATATAGATAGATAGATAGATAGATAGATAGATAGATAGATAGATAGATAGATATAGATATAGATATAGATATATAGATATATATATATACACACACACACACATATTCATTCTATAAGTTCTGTTCCTCTAAAGAACCCTAACTAATATAAAACCCTTCTCTCTTTAAGTTATTTTTTTCTGGGGTATTTGTTCATAGAGATAATAAAACTGACTCCCACAAAGGGTTTGGTTTCCTTATTTACAGGACTGCTCAGATCAGAGTGGTCAAGAAGTCACTGCAGTTCCCAGGGGGGCCTCCACATCTTAGCCTAGGAGAACAGATCCTACCACCACTAGAGAAGCTGGGAAAGGACTTAGGACAAACCTCAGTGCTTAGTTCTCACCCGGCCACTAAGAATCTTGAGCATGAGAAGGGCTCAGAGGCCTCTGGGCCACAGGAAGTTGAGGGAGAAAGTAGTCAGCTTCCTGCAGGCCGGAAGGAGACCACAGGCATGTCAAGAAAGGGCAAAGAGGATGAATTACTTCATCAGACTCCCTGCTTAACCATCAGGTCACAGTGATGCTACCTCTGAAAGCTCATGCCCATCGAGCATCATGGAGACTGGAGGCCTGGCACACCAACAGCCACAACACAATGAAACCTTCTAACACCTTTACCAGGCAGGAACCAGCCCCTTATCTACAGGACAGGTCAGAAAGGCAGAATGAGTCACAGGAGCGATAAGATGAACTGGAATGAAGGCTCCATATCCAAGCCCTTACACATCCCATGGCAGCCACCACTGTACAAGGATGTCCGTCTCACACGACAACCTTCTTCTGGGTTCATCCATCCTCTCAGTGACTTCTCCTTCAAAAGTCCTTTGCATCTCCACAGAGCCACTCCCAATCTTTTCATAATTCCTTGGGACTGACCCCAAGACTAATCAATTAGTGCCCCCCATGACATCATCTATTTTAAACCCCAAACCTGACCTCATCTCTGGTCCACTGGCTTAGTATGGACCTAAGTATGTAGAAGTAGGATATTCTTTAAAAAAAAAATTAAAAAAAAAAAAAGCACAGATGTATTTTCTCCTCGTCCTCAGCTCCACACGACTTTGAGACTTTGCACATCCCAGACCTCTCTCCATCAAGAAGCTATGAGCAATTAGGACTATTACACAGCCTCAGATCCACATTACCTGATGCTGCCTGGCAGCTGCTCAGTGTTCAGGGACCATCATGAGACCAGAGAGGCTGGCACACATTTGCAATCCATGTATGGTCAGATGCTATAGAACAGAAGTGGGGTGTTACAAGTTCAAGTTGAGCCTGACAACTCGATAGGGAGTTCAAAGGCTAGCCTGGGTAATTAAAGAATATTCTGTCTTGAATTCTTTTTTTTTTTTTTTTTTAATGTTAAGGGGCTCAGGTGAGGACTGTAGCTCCATTGTTAGAGTGCTTGTCTAGCAGACAGAAATACCTTGAGGTCAATCCACAGCCCTGGATATTTGACATCCTGGCATTTTGGAGACAGAGGCAGAGAGATCAAACGTTTACTCTCCTTCTCAGTTCTGTGGTGAGTTTACCACTAGCCAGGGCTACATGAGACCCTATGTGGGGGCTGGGATTAGTTTCTGGCAATCTGTTTTAGCATTCCTAGGAAATAAATGAACTTATAATCGGAATCCTAGTTTGCAGTCAGTGAACAAACCTTATATGTACTTACTTATCAGTACAATATCTCAGATCATGCTATGTAAAAAAAAAAAAAAGTTGCAATTTTGACAATGTAAATATTGCAAATAATATTTGTATAATATTAGTAAGTGAACTATAAAAAAGTAAAATAAAATAAAACCTCACGATGGGGCTCACTAAGTAAGGGCACTTCCTGTCAAGCATGATAACCTCAATCAATCCCTGGGGTGAGAATTGGATCCTGCAAGTTGCCCTCTGGTTTCCACATGTGATCTATGACCTATGCGCCTACACACAAATATTCATACATATAAATAAAAACTGCAATTTTTTGAGACAGGGTTTCTCTGAGTAGCCCTGGCTGCTCTAGACTCTCTATGTAGATGGCACTGACTTCAAACTCACCAAGATCTACCCACCTCTGCCTCCTGAGTGCTGGGATTAAAGGCCTGTACCACCATGCCCAGCTAATGAGTAGTTTTTTTTTTTTTTGATTTTTAATATTTTTATTACATATTTTCCTCAATTACATTTCCAATGCTATCCCAAAAGTCCCCCATAGCGCCCCCCACTTCCCTACCCACCCATTCCCATTCTTTTGGCCCTGGCATTCCCCTATATTGGGGCATATAAAGTTTGCAAGTCCAATGGGCCTCTCTTTCCATTGATGGCCGACTAGGCCCTCTTTCGATACATATGCAGCTAGAGACAAGAGCTCCGGGGTTCTGGTTAGTACATCATGTTGTTCCAACAATAGGGTTGCAGATCCCTTTAGCTCCTTGGGTACTTTCCCTAGCTTCTCCATTGGGAGCCCTGTGATACATCCAATAGCTGACTGTGAACATCCACTCCTGTGTTTGCTAGGCCCCGGCATCGTCTCACAAGAGACAGCTATATTTGGGTCCTTTCAGCAAAATCTTGCTAGTGTATGCAATGGTGTCAGCGTTTAGAAGCTGATTATGGGATGGATCCCTGGATACGGCAGTCTCTAAATGGTCCATCCTTTCATCACAGCTACGAACTTTGTCTCTGTAACTCCTTCCCTGGGTGTTTTGTTCCCAATTCTAAGAAGGTGCACAGTGTCCACACTTTGGTCTTCATTCTTCTTGAGTTTCATGCGTTTATCAAATTGTATCTTATATCTTGGGTATCCTAAGTTTTGGGCTAATATCCACTTATCAGTGAATACATATTGTGTGAGTTCTTTTGTGATTGTGTTATTTCACTCAAGATGATGCCCTCCAGGTCCATCCATTTGGCTAGGAATTTCATAAATTCATTCTTTTTAATAGCTGAGTAGTACTCCATTGTGTAAATGTACCATAATTTCTGTATCCATTCCTCTGTTGAGGGACATCTGGGTTCTTTCCAGCTTCTGGCTATTATAAATAGGGCTGCTATGAACATAGTGGAGCATGTGTCCTTTTTACCGGTTGGGACATCTTCTGGATATATGCCCAGGAGAGGTATTGCTGGATCCTCCGGTAGTACTATGTCCAATTTTCTGAGGAACCGCCAGACTGATTTCCAGAGTGGTTGTATAAGCTTGCAATCCCACCAACAATGGAGGAGTGTTCCTCTTTCTCCACATCCTCGCCAGCATCTGCTGTCACCTGAATTTTTGATCTTAGCCATTCTGACTGGTGTGAGGTGGAATCTCAGGGTTGTTTTGATTTGCATTTCCCTGATGATTAAGGATGTTGAACATTTTTTCAGGTGTTTCTCTGCCATTCGGTATTCCTCAGGTGAGAATTCTTTGTTCAGTTCTGAGCCCCATTTTTTAATGGGGTTATTTGACTTTCTGGAGTCCACCTTCTTGAGTTCTTTATATATATTGGATATTAGTCCCTTATCTGATTTAGGATAGGTGAAGATCCTTTCCCAATCTGTTGGTGGTTTTTTTGTCTTATTGATGGTGTCTTTAGCCTTGCAGAAGCTTTGTAGTTTCATGAGGTCCCACTTGTCAATTCTCGATCTTACAGCACAAGCCATTGTGAGTACAGTTTTTAAGCACAAATAAATTGAAGGCTGGAGGGATGGTTTCAGCAGTTGTGAGAACTTGTTGCTTTCTCAGGGCCTGGTTTGGGCTCCCAGCACCCACATGGTGTCTCGGCCATCCATGGTTCCAGTTCCAGGGGGTCGGATAGCTTCTACTGACTTCCCAAGGTACCAGGTATTCACACGGCATACATTTCATACAGGGAAAAGAAACAAATGTACCATAATGGGGTTTTTTGTTGTTGTTTTGTTTTTCAAGACAGGGTTTCTCTGTGTAGCCTTGGCTGTCCTAGAACTCACTTTGTAGACCAGGCTGGCCTTGAACTCAGAGATCCACCTGCCTCTGCCTCCCAAGTGCTGGGATTAAAGGCGTGTGCACCACCAAGCTCAGCTATAATTGTTTGTTTGGTTTTTTTATGCAAAAGATATAACTCAGTGATAGAGGGCTTACCTCACATGCACAAGGCCCTAGATCTAGTTCCAACAATGAGGGGGAAAATATCACAGATGCCTACTGGAAGAACTGGACATTTGTGTAGACCTACCACCATGTGCTTGGCCAAAGCAATGGAGATTATTTATTGTGATGATATAGCAGAAGGTCCCACTGAGAATGTGGCCAGCCTGGTCTACAGAGTGAGTTCCAGGACAGCCAGGACTACACAGAGACCCTGTCTGGGGCGGGGGAATATGGCCAGCAGAGGTGGGAACAGACTCCATGCGTGCATGTCTGCCACAGAGCCCAGGCTCTATACTGTCAAGGACACTGCCATCCATGTCATCGCTCACTGGCCACACACATGAGGCTGCTCAGTGTCTCTAAGTCCGGCCTCTTTCCTCAGGAACTACCAACTACCCTGTTCATTCCTGTTCATACAAAGCTTCACTTTCCATGGCTTAAATGACGCATGGCCAACTCTAATCCAAAAAATATAACATGACAACTTCCAGGAATAAGCAAACCTATCTATCAACTTAAAGAATATTTCTTGTCGTTATGGTTACTCTATTACAAGTTACTGTTGTCAATGTCTTGCGACAGTTCCCTTACAAATTTTGTCTGTACTTATAAGTTTGTATGTAAAGTTATATGCAAATCCAAGATGCATCTGTAGAGGAAAAGCAGTATCTAGAGGACGTGGAGCAGCTGCAGCTGCTCGAGGGTCTGCAGACAAGGAAGAGAAGGGATGGACTTTCATAGGACTGCTGGAAGGAGCAAGAGAAGCAAGCCAGCACAGAGCCCATTACCTCTTATCATCACCAGCTGCGAGGGGTTCGTCAGCCAAATTAACACTAGTCACGATGGTTTCTCGGCAGCCCCTCTGGCCCTTCAGGAAAAGATGTTTGCAGACTCTCCTGGCTGCACACCCTCTAATCTAAGTAGGTTAAGGAGAAGAGAATGCTATTTCCCCCAAGGACTTCAAGGAACTCACGCAAGGCCTGCTGACCAGGTAAGTAGGCTCAAGGTAAACTGAGCCGGTAACCCGAATTGCTGAGTGCCTTGGAAAGAAGAGCTTGCTGGGGGCTGTGAGGCTGGCCAGGGTTTCTCAGGAGCTCTGAAGGGAATGCACCAGAAGCTGGAGGTAGGCCTAGGTCCTGGGAGGCCACAAGCAAGCACCAGAGACGGAATGTCTGCTGCCTTGTGTCCTCGCCTAACCCAAGCAAGAGAGCTGTGCAGGGCAACTCCAGCAGGCAGGAGGGAGGGGGAGGGCAGGAGCCAGCAGCAAAGCACCACGTGCAGTCAGTAACAGTCAAAGCCGGCCACTCCCCATTCCCTCTCTCCTCTGCCTCTGTATTCCCAGACAATCTGCTGCAGCAGCAGGTAAGAAGGAATAAGGACAGAGACTGGGCCCCACTGAGCCCACAAGGGAGTCAGCTTCACCAAATGCTTCCTGGTGACTCTGTCATCTCCTCTGGTGGCAAAACGGACCCCACTACTGAAAGAATGCATAGATCTCAGGGTTCCTATGCAAGGTTCTGTGACTCCTTCCAAATTTGGGCTAACAAAAAACCGACAGGGATCGTTCCTTCCACATCCCTATGGTGTTTGTAGCAGCTGTGTATAAAGGGCATATACTTCTGACACAAGCAGAAAAGGAGCTGTAGATTCTAGGAGGGGTTTTGTTTGTCCGTAAACACCTGGTACAGGTATTCTCCTTTGGGTGTGTAAGAACAATTGCTGGCTGTCACACCAAAGAGGAACAGCAAGATGTCTTGGTGTTTTGAGGTGCTTGCCATTGAGCCTAGTGACCTGATTTTCATTTCTGGAACTCGTATGCTAGAAGGAGACAAGTGACTCCCATAATTGGAACTCTCACTTCTAGATGTGCACTGTGATGTACGTACGTGTACACACTCACACACACACACACACACACACACACACACACACACACACACTAAATAAATACTTGTAAAATGTAAGGTTCCAAAATGTTTATACCAATTATCTTGCTTCTTCAGTTCCCTTACATACGGTGAGAAGCAGTCACGGTCTCCTAACAGACTCTGTTTGACATAAGCATGTGATCCTAGGCATCAGGAGTCCGACAGTTTAGTCCCAAGCAAGCCTTGTCTTGTCAGGCTTGAGCAGACAACATGTACAAAGACCTAGGTACCACCTCGGCACAGAGTAAACCAGGTGTGATGTTACACACCAGTAACCCCAATGCAGGAGAGGTAGAGGCAGGCAGACCAGGTCAAGGGAATCCTTGATTACATTCCAGGGTAACCCAAGTGGAACCCAGATTCATTCTCTCTCTCTCTCTCTCTCTCTCTCTCTCTCTCTCTCTCTCTCTCTCTCTCTCATACACACACACATACCACACATCTGAAACAAAAGAAAAACAGACTTGCAAACAGGTACCCACTCAGTCAGATACCCCTGGCAGGCTTATACACCCCAAACAGATGAGGCAACAAGAATGGGGTGAAAAACAGAACATATCTTTTGTCCATTTAGGAAACAACACCAGAACTAAAATAATCTCTCAGAGGCTAGGTTTCCTTCCCTGAAAAGCAAAGCTATTGTTGCAGAGCAAGAGAGCTGTGTTTAATATTCTACTGATCCCCTTGGGTACCTGCATATATGTGGTCCATATACAGACATATACAGACAAGCATAAATACACACATAGATAAATTAAAATTTTTTTTAAATACTAAGAACTCAGATTCTAGCTTGTTTTCTATTGCTGAGATAAAACACTAACCAAAAGCGACCCGTGGAAGAAAAGATTTATCTCATCTTATGATTCTACATCACAATGCAGCCATTGAGGGGAGTCAGGACAGAAACTCAAGACAGCCTGAAACAGGAAGTGAGCAGAAGCTGTAGGAGAATGTTAACTTCTGGCTTGCACCTCACGACTTGCTCAGCTTGTTTTCTTCTATCTTCTAGGGCCACCTGCCCAGGGATGGCACTGTCCATAGTGAGATGGGTCCTCCCACATCAATCATTAGTAGGGAAAATACCCCCTACCCCAGACTTACTTATAGGCCATTCTGGGGGAGGAAATTCTCTAAATAAGCTTTAAGCTTCTTCCCTCTCCCCAGACACCACCAGCTTCTGTCAAATTGACAAAAGCAAACAAACAAAAAACAAAACAAACAAATACAAACCTGCCCAGTGCCACTTGGATTCTAAGCTAGATGCCATGACCATACATACTTCATAGCACTTGACCAATGCTATGTATGACCCAAACCACTTTGCACTTCCCCGGCAAGGCTGCGTGGTCTAGAGCCCTGTGTTTCACCATCTACTCAAGATCCCTCAGTGAGTAAGTGGGAGACGAAGTAGAAAAGGAAGCTTGTCTAGCGATTTCAATTGCTCTCAGAGCTGCAGCAGAGAATATGGAACAAAATGATCAGTCCCACCGTGAGCTTCATAGTCATTAGCAAGTATTTGTGTAAAGAACACATGTAAAGTTGGGGAGAGTATTTTCTCTATTTCCCCACACACTGGGAGAACCCCATTCTGGGAGAGGTACTGTCAAGAGTTTCCTAACAAATCACTCTACAGTGGGCACCTTAACCTTACTC
Organism: Mus caroli; assembly: GCF_978045245.1. Taxonomy (NCBI): domain Eukaryota; kingdom Metazoa; phylum Chordata; class Mammalia; order Rodentia; family Muridae; genus Mus; species Mus caroli. The sequence continues at coordinate 42,094,752 of NW_028227271.1, forward strand.
CAGAAGAAACAGACTCCTTCAAGTCTGAGAAGTCTACTTCCCAGGAAAACTGGGCTGTTCTCTCCTGGGGGCTCTAAGGAGCAGGCTTCCCAATAGAGCCCTCAGGCCCTGTCACTGTCTGGCTTGTGGCGCCATCTCTCCCATCTCTACCTTCCCTTATCACCTGGACTTTTCCCTGTATCCCTAAGACTGCCTCCCTCCCCCTCCAATCTTGGTCCAACACCAATCCCTGGCTGCGGAGTTTACCAGAAGCCAATTCTGAGTTAGGCTAGAAAGGCAAAGAAAATCTTGGGGTGTGATAATCTGCAAAGAAGCCCCCAGTCTGGAATCCAGTCGAGAAAGAGAACTTCAGCACTTTCTAGCCAGCAACCGGCAGTTTTCTAGGAATCACACTAGGACCTCCTCCGTTCAGAGGGAAGGGACATGCACAAAGCTCCTTGGATAACCTTGGTGACTCCTGGTTTTTCCTTATTAGACTATGATTGCACCCAAGGCGTCTCTTGGGCTGCTTCATGAATCTCTCTCATCAAAAGAGAGAGGAGCAGGGTGTGGTGGCGAACGCCTTTAATCCCAGCACTCGGGAGGCAGAGGCAGGCGGATTTCTGAGACCAGTCTTGTCTACAAAGTGAGTTCCAGGACAGCCAGGGCTATACAGAGAAACCCTGTCTCGAAAAACCACAAAAGAGGGGGGGGGGGTTAAAAGGTATTTCTTACTTTCCTCTAATGAGCATAAACTCCCACTTGGATATGACATACCTTCTCAACACCTCTCAATCTCTCCTCCTCCTTCCTCCACCATCCCTCCCTCCCCCATTTTTAATTTTTTTTTTTTTTCAAGACAAGGTTTCTCTGTATAGCTCTGGCTATCCTGGAACTGACTCTGTAGACAGGCTGGCCTCAAACTCGGGAGATCCACCTACACATGCTAGAATGAAAGGTGTACCCTACCATGCCCAGCGCCTTTTCTCGTAGCCCTCATACTAGCCTATATTAAAATACTCTTGATAACATCAGTGATACTAGTTCACTAAACTGATCCTGAAACTTATTTCAATATTGAAGCCATAAACCTAAGTTTGGCCTGAGTTGAGATCTCTAAAAAAAGAAAAAAAACAAAAACAAAAACAGGGGGCCTCCTAAGCTAGTGGGGGTGGCTGTGTAGAGCTTTGTTCCTGTCTTCTACATTTCTCACTGCTGACAAGATAAGCTCACCTGACCTGAAGTAATTATGTCACAGAAATCTCCAGTCCAAATAATGGCATATTCTGAGGCTAGAACGGGACCAATGTGGGAGGGGCCCTGTCAACCCAGAAGATTTGTGGCTAACCAGGTTCTTTTCTCATAAGGAAAAGATTAATGACTGGATGTGATAGTACTTGTTTTAGTCCCAGCACTGAAGAGGCTGAGTGAGGCAGGAGGATAGCAGTTAGTTGAAAGCCCAAAGAACAGTTAAGGAAAGGAAGAGAGAAGGAAGGGGGTTGGGAAGCAAGGGAGAAAAGCTGACCATTCCTAGGTACACTGGATCAGTTTCTCACTTAAAAAAAATAAAACAGGGGCTGGAAAGATGGCTCAGCAGTAAAGAACTGCTCTTCTAGAAAACCCCAGTTCAGTTCCTAGCACCCAATTCACATCTCACAAGTGTTTGTAACTCCAGTTTCAGGAGGTCTGACATACTCGCACATGCAGGCAAAACACACAAAATAAAAATAAATATATCCTTAAAATAAATAAATAAATAAATAAATAAATAAATAAATAAATAAATAAATAAATAAAAGTTGCAGGTGACAAACATCCTCCAAGTGGAAGCTGTGGGGCTATGGGCAATGGTAACAACCAGGTCCTTAAGTTCTTGGGGTGAAAGAAGAGTAGAAGAGCTTGCTTGAGTATCTGATATACACCAACGCTTAAAATTAGGTAATGAGAATTAATTAAAACCTGATGACACTAGTATCATTACTATTTAATAACAAAGAGTAAGAATGGAAGCTTCGTGACTTACTAATGACTGCTTAAACACTTCATCGCAGTATGTAATATGCAAAACACAAACCTGTAATACTCAATACACAACTTGCAATTCATGGGAGCCTAATTCTAGCCCTAGACCCCGCCCTCTGCTCACATACCAGATCTACCATCAGTGGAGTCCTAAGCTGTATATTACTAACCTCACCTAGCAGGTGCAGCACCTCCTAATCAAGGTGTGCATTAGCCCCATGACAGAGTATACTTGATCTGCTCAAAAGCAAAAGGGACCCTTTTCCTCCTACTGGGTTACCTTGTCCAGCCTGAGGATTTGTGCCTAGTCTTGTTATTCTGGATTCGTTTGATATCCCTGGGAGGCCTGCTCTTTTCTAAAGGGAAATGGAAGAGGAATGGATCTGGAGGAGAGGAGATGTGGAAGTCAGTCGGGGGACTGGTAGTAGTAGGGGGATGGGAAACGGTGGTCAGGACTTAACATCTGAGAGAATACACTGTGAAAAAGAATAAACAAACCAAAAAAGAATAAATAAAGGGAATAGAATTAAAAAGATACCTGTGTTCAGAGGAAGGAAGAAGATGTGGAACCATTAAAAATAAAATTCTCCTGTGGCATCTGTGTGTCTTCACACACTGCTTATTTCTAAGTGTTGAGATTCAGACCCTGAGCAAGCAGCTGAAGTGCCTATTTAACATTCCAAAGTGGATCTGGCCTCAGATTCTCCCAGCATCCCTCAGTCCCTACCTGTTACAGAGTATGGCTGGCATGCCCCACCCTCTATGCTGAACTTTCCACCCTCTATGCTGAACTTATCTAACCCCTGAATAATGTCTACCCTAACACCATCATACAGGGGTGCTCGGAATTAAATGAGCTGATATTTGCAAAAGGCTGGGATGGCAGCCTAGTTCGAAGAAGTGCTCTCCTATCCTATGCTGGACAGAATAATTATGTTATAATCAGAAAATGTTGTAAAAGTCAGAAAAAAAAGATAAAGATAGCCAAAGACAGAAGGGATCAAAAACATCAACGTAAGGAGCCTTTAATGATGCTTTGTGATGGTTTAGAATGGTCTACCCAAACCTAGCCAAGTCTAACCATGTTATGGAGGTGGTAAAAGCAGTTACCCTAAACATCTGGGACACTCACAGAATGATAGATGATAGATAGATAGATAGATAGATAGATAGATAGATAGATAGATAGACAGACAGATGTTGGATAAAAAGTGACATTTCCAGTGATGTTAGCTCAAGGCAGGGCTTTTCAGGCCATTTCCCCTGGCCTCACCCTGTGCCCATATTAATCATCTCCCATTCCAATAACATATGTGCATAAGAAATGAGATTCAACCACCTCAAGTACTGTTCTCAGCATATACTTTTCACCAGCCGCCACTCTGGAGTCAAAGAGGGCCTGGCCTGGAAGGAAAGGCAGGGAGGAAGTGCTAGCTCAGCAGAACTAGCCTCTCCTAGCAGAGCATCCTCAGAGCTGAGCAGAGGCTGCAAACGAGCTTCCCACTCATTGTTATTCCAACCAGGTGTCTGCAGGCAGGCAACCCCAGGATACTGCAGAGGAATGTGAGCTTCACACCAGATCGGAAGCAATGCCCCCTCCCAATTGCCCAGCACCCCTTCCTGGTGTAGGAGGAAATGAGGGATGGGGGTGGGCTCCAAGCAGAGTTGCAGATGAGCCAGGCTTGCACATAAAAGATCTTGCGAGGCTGCTCTGTCTGGGCCTCTTCCTCCTCCTTCCTTACTAAGCAAGGGCGCCCCTCCCCTTCTTCCTCCCCAACAACCTGACCTTGGCAGAGGCCAAATACAAGCCTAGGCAGCATCTGGCCATTCCTTGCATTCTGCAGAGCAGGCTGAGAGGCTTGAGAGGGGCAAACGAGGCTGCTGAGCCTTTCCATGAGGTAAGCAGTCCTGGCCCCTGTGTGTAGATAACAGGTGAGCTTGGTTTTACAAAGGTATTTAATATCGTCCCAGGAGGGGAATCCAATCCTCACACATACACAGTATTAAGGAAATTGCCATAAAGGCTTTTTCTAATGAAGCCTAAGGCCTCTCATAAGGGTGAGTGAAGCCACCCCAGTGAGCAGCTTGAATAAGCCAGAGGCAGGCAAGATGCTCTGTTTGTATCCACATCTGGGTGCAGCGCACCCAGAAAGGCAATAGCACACGTGGCTCCCTCTCCCTTGGGCACATCAAATTAGTGTTCCTCTTTCAGCCCACTATTGTCTCTATGACATGGAGTTTCCTCCTCCTTTCAACCTTATACTCATCTCTAAGCAATCAGGCTCCCACCAGACAGGGAAAGAGAGGACAGTTCGGAAAGAGAGGGTAGTTCGACTGGGCCACAGATAAAGATAAGACGCAGCAGGACCAGCTGTGCAATATATATAGCAAGACAGTAAAGACTGGGCGCTTGATAGGCGGGAAGCACTAAAATCAATTCAGAAAGCACAAAGATCTCTGTCAGGGCTGCCCCACCCCCACCCTGCCCTGATATCACACTCTTGAAGTCAGTCAAGGAAGTGTATTGATGAGGCAGCCACAGTCTCCACAAAGGAAGACGAAGCAACAGTTTGGACACACTTTCAGGAAGGAAAAGGAACATTTTGGACCATGAGCCAGAGGTGCTCACCCATCGCAGCTAAAGCACTTGTCAAGCACTTCCAAGATGCTCAAAGGCCTATCAAGCACACAGCCCAAGGATCCAGACAGCGAGGCACTTATGTCTGCAGCAACACTAGGTGATGTCACCCGAGCCAGATGCCCAGCTAAGGGCTGGGCAGACTATCACAGAAGAGGTAATATGCACACAACACAGGGCCTTTTCTCTTACCTATCCTCAACTCCAGGTTACTTAGCCATCCTGCTAGACTAGCACACTGATAGGCCTCAATGGTCACACTCAAATAAAGGACCACCTGGCATTGGCACACCCTAAGGACCCTTTCAGTTACTGCTTCAACACCCATTCCTTGTAGGCTAAAGCAAATGTGACCGCCAGATGCTTTGAATATTATATACACACAAGACTATCAGCACAGTTTTGGAAATGGAAAAGTCCAAGATAAATGTCCCCAGCCATCCATTAAGAGCCGCATAGTGACTGCTGTTTCGGAGACTGCAGTGTAATTTCTATTTCTTTGCCTTTTCTAACTACTACAGGCTGTTCAACATCCCTCATCTTCTAAGCCAGCAAACTGAGAAGGGTAGACTGACTCCATGAACCACTATCTATCTGGGTACCTTACTATCCAAGTACCCTCAGGGGGCGATGCAACAACTTTGTCACCAAGATCACAGTAGTTGACAAGAAGGCCGCAGAACTGTTGGATACCAGGCAGGGACTCTGGTTCTACATTAGAAATAAGGTCCCCTCAGCCTATGCCCACCTCTAAACCACACTGTAACCCCTACTGTTACAGGTATACATGTTGCCCCATGAGAATGCTTGCTGGGCTTATACCTCAGGGCTTACTCCATACATTTATGGCCTGGTTATAAATATGACTGAAGAGTTGTATGTTCTAGTACAGTTTATACCCAGGGTAACTTATTACTCTGGGGAGGAGATATTCTATCAACTAATAGCTCCAAAGAATGGAGTAAAAAGGGTGGTCATTCCCAATGTGTTAATAGGTTCTCTCCTCAACACTGGGCTGGCCAGAGCTGCTAGCATAAGGGTCTCAGTCTTAATACTCCAAGATACCACTTATAAGGCCCTATAGATGGAGATGGATACAGATATACAGGAGATAGAAAAGTCCATCACAGCCCTACAGGATTCCTTTATCCTCCATGGCAGAAGTAGTCATGCAGAACAAAAGAGGCCTAGACTTGCTGTTCCTCCAACAGGGAGGACTCTATATAGCTTTAGTGAAAAATGTTGTTTCTATGTTGACCATTCAAGGGTGGTCAAAAGGTCTGTGGCTTAGTCAGAAACAGACTACAAGACAAATCCCATTGATTGATGTTAACTTGTGGTTCCCTACATCATCAATGTTTTAGTTAGGTTTGTTAAGGAACAGATTTTCTCTCAAACAACAATACCAGCCCCTAGAAATATCTCAAAGATTCGAGATGGCCCAAAACTAAAGAAAAAAGGGGAAAAGGCTAGACTGACTCTATGACAGGTTTCAAATGGACAATTCAGGAGTTGAGACCTAAATCTGTTCCCAAGAACTGGACAAGCCCAGGCAAGTTCAGGACTCAGAAGCTGCCCTGCCACCTAGCCTGAGTCAAGGACAGTTTTCAGACTCCCTCGACAACAGATTCTAGCCCCCAACCCCCACCCCCATCCGAGCAATGATGCTAAATGTCCCTAGAGATCGAACAAGACAAAGGTCACCTACCCCAGTATATTCCCCTAATGTGCTTTAAATTGAGCCTGAAAGCTCACTTCAGGGTCCATCTTTGTAATGGTAGACTACATGCTGGAACTCTACAGAATAAAACACTCTTTGCATTTATACTCTTAGAGTCCTGGGTGTCACTCTTCGGCAAACCATAGACCCTTACAAAACTGGTCACATCACACTGCTCAGACCCATTTCTGCCTCTCTTGTCTACTTTTGTCTACTTGAATTATTTCTTTAAGGACAGTCTCTGTAAGTCCTGATTGGCCTGGAATACACTGAGCCAAAGATGACCTTGAGTTCCTCATCCTTCTGTCTCCGTATCCCAAATGCTGGGATTAGAGGCATGCACTGCCACGCCTGATCTAGGTAGTACTTGTTGATAGGTTATTTCTCGGCCGCAGGTGAACCGAGCCAATTCAAGTCAGAATGGATTATATTAAAGGTGGGCTTATTGGGAAGCTGTTCTCAGGAGGGCGAGCTCACTGGCCCCATGGACTAAGGCTAGGGAAGTTGCCTTGTGGAAAGAGGGGTGGGGGGAGAAAAAGTGGGCACTTGTGCAGAAAAAGGAGAAGAAAAGAGAGGAGGAGAAAGGGACCAAAAGAGACCAAAATGTCTGGACTATATAGGGAGGAGCCTCTAGGGAAAGTTCAGGGTTGGGGGCAGGGTATGCCAGAGAGGGACTGAAGGATGCTGGAAGAACCAGAAGGCCTGGTCTGTTTTGGTTTGTAAAATATGCACCTCAGTCTCTTGTCCTGAGGTCCGAAACTGAACACTGGTGACCGAACCTAGAGGCTTTTGAATGCTAGACAGCCACTCCCAGCCAAGTTGCACCCTTAAACTTCTCAACTGTTTATTGTTCTTTAAGATGTCCTTTATTTATGTGTCTGTGTGAAGGTATGCTCACATATGTGCAGGTATCTGCAAAGCCGTAAGAAAGCATCAGATTCCCTGAAGCTGGAGTTGTGGTGTGCCATACTTGGATGCTGGGAACCCAATCCCAAGAGCAGTTGAGTGCTCCTAATTGCTGAGACACTTTGTGAACCTCACCCTTGCTAACTTCTGTCATTATACCGAGACCACTGAAGAATTCAAAATAACCTGCTGTTCAAGGTTACCTATTAATGTACTAAACCACTCCCCGCCCCCTCCTTACCATGTAATGTTCCACAGACTTAGGAATAAACATTTTGGGAAAAGCAAAATTCTGTTAATCACAGTTATTTCAGGCCCAGGAATACTGTTCAGTATCAAAATCCAGACTAGCATCTCCAACTCTCAGTTTGAAAACAAGGCCCACCTTAATTCCATCAAATGTTTGGATGGTTTCAATCACCTCTTTATTTATTCACAGGGGCCTAACTTATGCTGGAGTGTGGTGACCTGATGCTAACTTGAAGATGAAGCCAGACACCAGACATCTCCATGTACTGTAAGCTCTGTGGTCCTATCTGGACCACAGGAGAACTGTCTAGTCTGTTTAAGCATTAATCTTCTTAATAGAGTCCCTCCCAACACACAGATTCTCTACCACCTACACTTGGTACTCTGAGGGATAAGAGGACCTGCATTTTCAAATCACACTATGTCCACTGAAATTTTTCCAATTTTGGAAATATTGTGCCACAATTATACACTTGTATAAAAAAATCTTCTTAGTGCCGGGCTGTAATCCCAGATGCCTAGAGGAAGGCACAAAGTCACAAGTACAAAGGTCAGCCTAGTCAACCAACTCAGCAAGCCACTGTTCCAAATAAAATGGAAGAAGAAATGCTGGGGTAAATTCAATGGTAGAGTACTTGTCTAACATACATGAGACTCTAGGATCAGTCCCTAATTCTGAAAATCTGAAAATGTCCTTGGGAAACTTAACTACTATATACAATGCCTATACACCAATAAAGAAGGGAGACAAGAAGACAAGGAGACAGACAAGGAAGAATGGGGGAAAGGAGGGTGAAACCCATTCACAGCATGAGGCTCTTCTGGAGAGAAGCAGGAAAGGCAGTCAACATCCAGGATACAGGTAAGGGCTCAAGAGACTCATCCATCACTGAGTCTTGGTCATGAACCTGAGAACGGATCTCAGCAGATCCATCTGAAAGCAAGAAGGAGGCCAAGGCTCTCCATGAGATGGGTAGTATGCCCAAACTCTTACAGCAGGGGCCTGACAATAAGCTCTCTTCCCTGAACCAAGCTTCCACTATCCTCGTCTCCCGGCTTTGCCCCTTCTATGTAGAGCCAAGCATTCTGACCCTCCTTGATGTCACCTACCAGTCTGTCACCACCCCAGCCTGGTGCCTTTCTTTCCCGAACACTCTTTTCTGTCTCAACAGGACAGGGCCTGGAGCCATGCAGGCAGAGTTCTCATTAGGCAAGCCTAGCAGCCACAAGGTATTCAGGGAACAGACCTAGCCAAGGGGCCGCTGAAGCCAGCTGTCGCTAGGTTCTCACCTGGAAGCCTTCCCGTAAGAAGTTCTCCCTACACCCTCATTAAGCAAGAACGGCCAATGATTATAGACCACAGAAGCAGGACCCTGCTGCTGGGTAACCTTTACTCCATTTACCCGAGGCACCAGGGAAAAGTCCTGAGCCCAGGTGCAAACTGGAGAGCTGGAGGTGAAAGATGCGCCCAGACACCTGTGGAACTGTGCGACTAGCTGGCTCCCTTCAAGCTGCATGGCTGCAGGCAAGTCAATTCCCAGTCTGAGTGGCAGCTCCCAAACCAGCTCTGGGCGAGCAGCTGGTCTTAACACAGGAAGCAGACTGAAAGAAGCTTCTAGAATAGAAGGGGCTGGACAGTGGTGCAAACACCTACACACTCAAGAGAGAAAATGCAAGCAGTGCTTGCACACCCCAGAAGCTAACTAAGGTAGAGCTTGGAGGTGTAGCTCCCAGAAAGTCGTTTAAAAAAAAAAAAAGAGCAGGACTTTGTGTGTAAAGACAGTGAGGGAGAAAAGCCATTTACCTGGAGAATATTTAAAATTGCCAGCTCCAGGGTGGATAGGCAGAAGGATGGGGAGAGTGGGGCGGGTGGGGGGAGGTGTTGATGGATGAGTAGGTCCTCATATTCACTTGCAAAGCACAGTCTTTGGTCCTAGTCAGACGCAGAATTCTAAAGACACATCCCCCATGGAAATGGAGGCACTGGGTCCTGGAAGAACAGGCCTAACAACAACAACAAAATCGACAAGGAGGACTCCCTGGTTCCCAAAAAAACAGCAAAAGATGACCAGAGGTGGCTTATAACCCCTGGGATGGGGGAGCCGGGCATTAACACCACCGATGGAAATGAGGATTTACAAAACATGCATAGGTGATAAACAGGAAAAGCTGCAGCCACAGCAGGCACTTCACAGTGAGGGAAGAGGGCTCTCCTTTCTTTAGCCCCTACGTCAGGTCGTTAGTATGCTGCTTAGTGAGTCTGCCTGTCAAATTAAGCTCTTCTTGCAGGGGTCTCTTCCCTGCTTAGAAAGTCATCCCCTACCCACCCACCACCACACACATAACAAGGAGAGGCTTATGGCAGAAGCCTCTCCAAAGGAAGGCCTCTTAAACATGTAGCTATTTGGGGAATAGCATCTCTACACACACACACACACACACACACACACAGAGAGAGAGAGAGAGAGAGAGAGACAGAGACAGACAGAAAGAGAGACACAGAGAGAGAGAAAGCTGTGTATAATAAAAGGGGTGTGTGTGTGTGTGTGTGTGTGTGTGTGTGTGTGTGTGTGTGTTATCCAATATAAGGTGGAAGGAAGCCTGCCTACCCAACAGAAGCATTAATGTGGCTGGTACTGCCAGAGCCAGCAACAGCATCAGGAACCCAATACCTGCTATGTAACTGGTCCCATGTAAGGAGTCAGGAGGACTCCCACCTGCTCATCCCCATAGAAGCTTTGGAAACTTCATTCATTTTCTGTTTCTACAGGCCTGCCCAAAAGAAGCATGGCTACCTCTTACAAAATCCTCGATTGTGAGGTGACAGTGGCCCTAAAAAAAAAAAAAAAAAAAAAAAAAAAAAAAAACCCACTCTATATGGTATGCAAGAGTATGTATGCTGTATATACCATTGGGCAAATAGTTGGCATGGCAGCTGTTTCCTACCACATCGGCATAAGATCTGGGGACAGAGGCACAGGTCCAACCTGTAGGAAAGGACAGCAGTAAACTAAGTATTAGAAAGAACATGGTCCACTGGGTAGACAAGCTGACGATTTAACAAGGGTCTTTTGAAAGGCCTGCAGCCTGGCCCATCAATTACATACTGAATTAGGCCTCTTGGCCCTTGCCCCCAACAGTCTCACGGAACCAACTCATTTTGTAAGACTGGATTCAAGCAATTGTCTAAGGGATTATTCTAGGTCCCCCAAGCCGAATGCTCACATTTATATACCTTTGTAATGCAATAGTAATTAGATGACTCGGTGCTAAATTTTCATCTCCCACCCCTGAGTAGAGAGTCATGGCCTCTTATCCAGTGCCAAGTGTGTAGGGCCGGACACTAACTGTCAATGGCTGCTGGAAGGGGTCTTGGCAAAGGATATTTGGATGAATAGGAAGCTTTGTGGAAGATTGGCTTGGTGGAACAGTGGCGAGGTAGAAAGGTAGTTAAATAGAAGGATGTTGGGGGGTGGGGGGGCCAGAGAATATATTTCAAAATATAGTGTTTTGACAGGCAGACTACTTTCAACTATAGGATCTAGAAAAGCCTCCAAAGCAAGCTATTACAGACCTTTTCCTGCCACACTGACTCATTCATTCTCCTACAGTTTGGCCCATAGAAGTGAGGTTCCTGTTCCTCAAGGCAACTGATAAGACCTAGAACCCCTTTTCCTAAGAGCCAGCCATAGAATCCAGCAGGCCCCTTTGTTTGCCTTCTGTCTCATGAATGACCTTGAACTCTCTGACTCACCCTCTTGAGACCCTCATTTCAGGGCTGTCCAGCCCATACCGAAAAGGAAGCAATGTATATGCGTTTAGTGGCTTGAATGAAAAATGACCTCAACGGGTTCAGAACAACTGGCATGACTTGAGAGGATCCAGACCTGTGGCCTTGTTAGGGGAACTGTGTCACTGTCGTCTTTAAAGTTTCAGAACCTCAAGCCAGGCCCAGGGGCTTGCTCTTCCAGCTGCCTGTCAATCCATACTTAGAACTCTTAGCTAACTCTCCAGCACTATGTTTGCCTGTGTACCCCGGAGCTTCCTGCCATGATGACGATGGGCTAAACTACTGAACTGTAAACCAGCTCCAATGAAATGTTCTCATTTATAAGAATCACCGTGGTCATGGTGTCTCTTCATGGCAATGAAACCCTAACTAAGACATGCAGAAAGGTCAACAGAATATGAGGTGACAGGCTACTTGGTCTCATGTTGGTCTGTGGTCATTAGATCAGATACTTCTGTCCAATCACATTTCTACAATGCTGTGCATACCATTTCTAACCAAAGGATAAAAGTAGTTTTTTCTCTGAATCTTTGGGTCCTTGGCTGGTTGTTTCTAAAGGCTCCCAATATTATATAAAAGTGTAATTAAACACATTTGTTTTGATTGGGAGTGTAGCTCAGTAGTGGAATGCTCGCCTAGCAGATGTGAAGGCCTGAGTTCAATCTACTAAATAAGAAAGTTATGGTTTGTCCTTGCTAATGATCCTTATAACAGGCGAGGAAAAGCATCTCTTGTTTCTGTCCCTAGGGCTGGGTTAATTAGAAGAGCTCTTACATGCAAGCATAGCTATATACAAGACTGAGTGGGTGGAAAAAGGTGGCCAGATGGAGAGATGACTGGGTAGAGCAAACTTTAGGATTGTTGGGAGAATAAAAAGAACATGGAATACAAATGTACAGGTATAATGTGCACAAGCACAGAAGAAACAAGAATTAGAAGGAAAATTATCAGGAAGAGTCATCGCCTCCCCAAACACCCAGATAGGTTAGAAATCTAGTAGAAGCAAGGTGGGGTGGTGAATCCACAATGAAATCCCATCTAAGCAGCAGAGCAGTTGTAGTAGACACTGTGAGAAGTTCCCCGGCCCTTAGATGCTCAACCAGCAAGGGAGAAATGTCATCTGTCTATATAGCCAAGTGGACAGTAGCAGAGAACTCTTGGCCATTGACCTCTTCCTGAACAAGAAAGCCTAGCCTACCTGCCTAGTCTCTTGAGGCACTTGCTCAGCTTCAAGGGTCTCAGGAACCTTTTCCTTAAATGCACCAATCAGAAACTTTTAGTCCATCATTTGGTTTGTGGAAGATCATTTCTTCGTGGAGATGGTAGCCCAAGCTGACCTCAAACTCATGATCTTCATGCCTCAAGTCTCCCAAGTACTGGACTGTAATTCCACTTATTTCCAACCAAGCTGGCTTTGGGCTGCTAGTGGAGCAGCCTGCCTTGCTCCCAATGCAGTACCCCAGCGCCCACAACTGGCACCCAAGCTCTGCCAAGAGAAGCCTTGCTTCTGGCAGCCCCATATCCGCGACTAAACCTGTTCCTCTCCTACACAGGCTCACCCAGAAGCCAGTTCCCTGATGGTTCCAGGAAATGGCCCTGCCCAGATTCACACACTGCCTTCCCTGTATCCCCTGGAGCATCCTCAGTTCCTGTCACCACTGGCAGCTGTTAGCCAGTACTAAGACTCAAGGGTCAAAGTTGGCGTTCACAGGGTTTGATGTCAACCATCTCTTGGCAGAACAGCATTAATCCTGAGGCTCACCACACCCAGATAATATATAAGCTCAAGGAGGACAAGATGGCACAGGTAAAGAAGGGAGAGAAAGCAATCTCCTCCAGGACTTGTGACTCAGCTCACCTACTTGTAGGGACAAAGAAGCAAGGATTTGCAAGGGCCTTTGGGTACCAGGCATTTCAAGCATGAGAACCTCACTCTCCTCTCTTTGACCTAGATGATATCACCCTCATTTGACAGACAAGGAAATTGAGTTTATAACAGGTTAACTGAATAGCAAACCCAAGATTCACCTCCCAGAAGACAATACGTGCATATCTCACTTTTGTACTGCTTCTTCTATTTAGCATTGCCCTGTTCCAGCTCAGTAGGGGGAGGGAGTGGCATTTAGACACTAGATGAACCAGTGAGCATCCTCAGATGAACCAATGAGCATCCTCGTGGGATACAAACCTATGCAGAGCATGCAGGAGAGCAGGGGTACATATCTCTGCGGGAACAGTGCAGCTTTTTAGATACAACTGCCTGTTAGGTTCCTGATGATTCAGGGGTAGTGGTGCAAACTAGCAAGGAGACAAGCAAGTTCAAATGCCTGCCAGAGTTCAGATTTCACCTCTGTTACCTTGTGACCATGAGAAAGCTATTTCACCTTCATGCCCTTCCCTAATCCAGAGCTGGAGCTGAAAGAGATGCGTAGAAGCTGCTTTTACTAAAAAGCATTCATTGACAGCTCACATGGGTCCCCAAACTGGATAACAGCCTAGTATCCTTGTTTCGCATGTCATCTGTCCATCACCTATACTGCGAGTCACCCACTTACTGCTACACATAGAAATGTCTGCAGCTTAAGGAGTGTGTCTAACCTTTCTCATCCTCCTTCAAGGCTAACAACATAGACTTTAGGTCATTGTCTGAAACCTGCAGTTGTCTTGGTTCCCAAGAGCAGGAAAACCAGAGGAGGGCAATTATCCATGATGCCATGGCTACATCCAGGGCAGAAGTAATCGCCTTTCCTATGATACAGATTGAGCACATCCAGCAATGACAGCAGATGAGGACAGAACTGTAGTGAGACGATAATTAAGCATACCACCCTTTGACAAGGCTGCTTAATCATGGTATGGCCTTCTTAATCCTTGCTCCAAAACTTTCCCCATTCAAACCTGAAGCTCATGTCAGTGTTCCAGAAGACAGTCTTGGAGGGGTCACTAGAACTCTATTTGTTCTTAGTTCCAGTGTGGCCATACTTATGAATGTATATCCTCTCTCTATTTTTGCACCATTGCTTATCTATTTAAATGGGATTGGGGGCCAATGGCCAAACATAGTGTATGTGCCTCTGAATACAGGCATATATAAAAGTGCAGGCTTTTGCCCGGAAAACTCCAAAACTGTTCCTGGTCTTTCTTCTCCTGTTCAATGAGGAAAGAAACCTACACATTGCTGTTTTACATCTTCTAAGGACACAATGTTAAAATTGAGGAGTTGTGTGATCAATCTGAAAGAGTCTAACCTGACCCAATCTACCACAGAAAAAATAGAGGGAAATCATCTCTCTCATTGAAACGTGTCATTAAAGGGCAGGCATGGTGGCTTGATGCTGTGAGAATTGTTCTTTTATCAACAGAGGTCCATATTCCCTGAAGCTCCTCCATCCCCATCAGGCTGATTAGCCAATCAGATCAAACTGAGTTTCCACCAACAAGATGAGAAATAATTACCACCTATGTTAGGAACAAAATACAAAGACCATTTGGGCCATGCATGTTCAGTGGCCCAATCTGAGCCCGGGTATGTCCATTCGACAAAAAGAAATTATTTTGCAGAGTTACTTTCACATCACTAATATATTCCTTTATATGGCCCAGAGAATTGTTTTCCAACTGACAAGGCCAGCAAATAACTTGAGTTTAGTCCATAGAATCCACATGGTAGAAGGAGAGAACCAACTCCTGAAAGTTGTCCTCAGACCTATACACGTGCACTGTGGCATAAATAAATGCATGCGAGCACTCACCACACACGAATTGTTTGTTTGTTTGTTTGTTTGTTTGGAGACAGGGTTTCTCTGTGTAGCCCTGGCTGTCCTGGAACTCACTCTGTAGATCCGTCTGCCTCTGCCTCCCAAGTGCTGGGATTAAAGGTGTGAGCCACCACTGCCTTGCATGAATTCATATGCGCACACATAAATAAAATAAACATAATAGGATATATTTTTAAAGTGTCACTAAAAATGAATCCCGAGGTAGAAAAAAGGAAAGGATCAAAAAGGTAGGTCCAGATCACAGAAGCAACTGTTGTACATCAGTTTGTGAAAAACTACTCACGTGGCCATCCTTTTTGAAAGGCCCCAATGCTAGATGATGTCCTTAGAAAATGAATCATTCCTGGACACAAGAGAGTTCTGAAAGCTTCTATCAAAACCAGAAATCTGGTGGCGTGGCCTATACCTGCACGAGGGAGGCAGGAAAGGGAGGATCAGAAGGTTGGGAACAACCTTGTTCTACAGCAACACTCTATTAGAAATTCCCCATCACCATCTGCCTTTATGCTACTATTCAAAATGCCCACCTTCGAAGCGTGTCCATACCCAAAGCTCTTTCCAGCTCACTCATCACCTTCCATAGAAGTTAACAATGGCCTCCTAATCATCTCTCTAGTCATGAGGTTCCCGGTGAATTCAAAGGATGCCTGTTTTCCATCTTGCCCCTACAGATCTTTGAGGTCTAGACCATCTGGCCCCAGTGGATAAGTGGTGGCTGAACACTGGACCACTTCCACAAGTGGCTCACATCAGCACTAACACATGGGTCATCAGCCTTACCTACCAGGAAGCCATAAAACAGACTCCTTCCCAAAGGATGGGTTAAGCTTTAGAACTAGCACTAGCCGGCAGAGGTGACTCCATCAAAGCCACATGAGCAGAGGAAAAGTTTTAGAGTCCAAACCCTTGCAGTATGTCCTGTGCTAGCACAACTATGCAACCAACCATCTTTCCACTCAGGGTCAGCTAGGGCTTTATCTCCAGTGCTACTGGACAGATACAGTATATAGAGTCCTCCCTGCCAAGCTCCTAGCTGTTCCCTGCCCCCAACAGTTGAAAGCCTTCCTCTATCAGAGGCAAGCTCGGGCCTCAGCATTCAGTCTCACCCCATAGAGAGCCCAGGTCTTCTAAAGACATTTTTATTTGTCTAAAGACATTTTACCTTGGGAGTTGGCTTCCTGCACTACAGGACAGCTGCCTTAAGAGGAAGACTCGAGGCAACCAGATTGGGTGGGGGTTGGGGGAGGGGTGCTAAACTGAGTCAGGCAGGTCTGAGAATCAAATTCTAGATACTCTGATATTCTGACTTATGCTTCTCACTCTGCCTCTGAACTGGTATCATCTACTAGACCCCATTCCTTCAAACACCAAATGGGTATAAGGACAGTGAGATTTAATACACAAGAATTCTTCCACTTGTTCACTAAAAAAAAAAAAAAAAAAAAAAAAAAGACTGAATTCTCAAGGTAGCTTCAGGATGCTCCCAAAACACGCACGATACAAGAAAGTTGGCTGATCTTCCTGAGACGCACCTAGGGCCCAGGAATCTGCCCTACTTCACTCTTGCCCCAGCATGCTTATTCACTGCCCTGGCTCCCTGCCTGTCAGCCAGCTGCTGACTTGAATTGAACTTTTGGATTCTGAATCCTAGCTGGCAGCCTGAGGTGTGTATCACTCCCTAGCCTACAAGCATAGGCCTAAAAAGGAATTAAGGTAAAAGAGTCCTTGAGGAGGACAGAGAGGGTCAAATGCCAGTGTAAACGGCCTTTAAATGCCCCAAGAGTCAGGACAGCCCATCTGGGTCCCACAAAGGGTTCACTGTTGAGTACACAGCTGTACCGCTTGTGACTCAGAGAATGACTCAGCAGTCCACTAGAAGGGCATGCAGAAAAGCTCTTGAGTCACTTCTAGAAGCGGGGGGGGGGGGGGGGAGGGGGGGGGGCGTGCCAAGCTACCAGCACAACTCAGTCCAGAGGAATGCCCTCCCCTGCCAGCTTTGCCCACTGCCTGAGATTCATACACTCGGTATCCCAGCAGGGGCACGTGATGGGCCTGACACTGGGCCAGGCCAAATAAGCAGGGGCAACAAGAGTCCCATTTCCCGGCTGGGATGAGATCATTGTGGAGCGGGGGAGAAAGGAAGCAGGATCCAGGACCCGGGAAGGGGTGGGGATGGCCAGGAAGTCAACAAGCATCCCTGCTAGGGCAGCAGCAAGCTGGCTTCTGGAAGTGGGGGAGAGGAGCCAGGAATAAAACAGGGAACAAAGGGGCAAAATAGAGCCTGGGCCCAAGGGCACAATGGAACCCCCAGTGTAAATTATTCTGAATGGCACACAGACTCAGAGTATCTTATACCACCCCCCCCCCACCCCCAACCTCCCACATTTCCCTCCTTCTTCATTCATCTTTATTTATTAGAACTCAACTTTGGTTACTCAGCCCAGCAAATACACCCCTACAGAAAGCTTCTGTCACAACCAGCTTGAGTCAAGACGCCCCCCCCCCCCCAGATATACTGTGGAGACCTCTAGGGCAAGCCCTTCAGTCGGCATGCCCCTCCCCTCCCGCAGAGTCCCTCTATTCTATTCTTTTTTTTTTTTTTTTTGAATTCTTTTTAATTTTTTTTATTAGGTAATTTCCTCGTTTACATTTCCAATGCTATCCAAAAAGTCCCCAATACACCCCCCCCCCACTCCGCTACCCACCCACTCCCACTTTTTGGCCCTGGCGTTCCCCTGTACTGGGGCATATAAAGTTTGCAAATCCAATGGGCCTCTCTTTCCAGTGATGGCCGACTAGGCCATCTTTTGATACATATGCAGCTAGAGTCAAGAGCTCTGGGGTACTGGTTAGTTCATAATGTTGTTCCACCTATGGGGTTGCAGTTCCCTTTAGCTCCTTGGGTACTTTCTCTAGCTCCTCCTTTGGGGGCCCTGTGATCCATATTCTATTCCTTCTTTATGGAACCTGTGCAGCTCCTGCTGCAGCTCTTCCATACAGACTTCCAGGAGAAGCCTGAGAAACTTGCTTTCTTTCCCAGCAACCTCTAGGTCAGCAAAGTCACAAGAGCATTGCCCTGCAAGCTGGAGAGCATGCTCTATATTAGAGGAAAGGAGGGCCAAGCCCCTGGAGGGATCACTATCAAAGAGCATCCAGGTCATTCACTTAAGGCTGGGCATGGTGGCACATACCCTTGGCCCCAGTGTTTGAGAGGCAGAGGCAGGATAATCTTTGAATTAGAGACTAGCCTGGCCTACATAGCAAGCTCTAGGACAGCCAGGACTACTTAGAAACCCTGTCTCAAAAATTGAAAGAAAGAAAGAAAGAAAGAAAGAAAGAAAGAAAGAAAGAAAGAAAGAAAAGAAAAGGAGGAGGAGGAGGGAGGGAGGGAGGGAGGGAGGGAGGGAGGGAGGGAGGGAGGGACCAGAAGTTGAGAAAGGTAGGTAGTCACCTATGTTGTGCCGGCAGAGAGTCTTCTTGATAATAAGGAATGGCCAATGGCCTCAGCCTTGTTTTGTTTCTCTGGGCTTTACCTCCTGGTCTTGCTAAGATGCTGCAAAGTATACCATTCGATTGTTATATATTAATTAACTCAAGGAAAAACCTCAATCCTATGAGACAGACGTCACTGTGGCTTCCTATTTTATAGAGGGACTGAACAGAGACCAAAAGCAGTTAATTACGAACCTAAGTGACCCACATCCGAGTACCTCACTTCCTATTAGCCCCAAACCATCCAAATCAGGAAGGGGAAACACTGACCAGCCTTCAGCCTCCAGTTTCTCATTTTGGTGGATTGTAGAACTAAGTGTGTGTGTGTGTGTGTGTGTGTGTGTGTGTGTGTGTAGATGAGGGGAGGGTGGTTCAAAAATGTTTGTCAAAAGTAAAAGGGTTTTGAGCCGGGTATGGTGGCGCACACCTTTAATCCCAGCACTCGGGAGGCAGAGGCAGGCGGATTTCTGAGTTCGAGGCCAGCCTGGTCTACAAAGTGAGTTCCAGGACAGCCTGGGCTATACAGAGAAACCCTGTCTCGAAAAACAAACAAACAAACAAACAAAAAAGTAAAAGGGTTTTGAATGCACAAGAGCCAACACTCAGTTCAATTCAAAAGCAGGAAGAAGAATCCGAGATGTTTCTGGCAGGGTTCACCCATGGAGCATCACGTGGTTTCACTGCAGTGTGAACACACACGGAGCTCTGTAACTTATATGAATATCAGTTTAGTTAGTTATTTGTTTGTTTGTTTATCTATTTATTTACTTACTTACTTACTTACTTACTTACTATGGGTGTTTTGCATGTGCCTATGGAGTCTAGAAGAGGTCAGATGCCCCTAAAACTCGTTACACCTGGTTATGAGCCACCAGGTAGGTGCTCAGTTGTTTTCATCATTAGCCATCCTTTCTAGGACAGGCATATGTCTTCTATGAACCAGGGTGAGTTGAATCATAACCAAAAGTAGTACAAAGACAAATCAGCCTAAAGCTCAGGTTTCTGATATTGTATCAGGAAAGCCATAAAGACGGCAAGGATTTCTTTGCCATGCCAACAGCACTACCTGTGTTTATAAGCCTGACCCAAGCTCAGGCAGTGGCAAAGTCAGATGGACTCTAGCTCTGTCTGTCGAAGCCTGTTTCCAAGCCGCAGTCCCCTGCTCAGGTTTCCACTCACAGGGACTGGATCCTACATATGCCCAGTCTTCTTTTCCTTCTTCCTAAGTCCCTGTTTCTTCTTCCAGCCCCTTTCACCTTTGTGGCAGAGCCTGGAGTGTAATGGCAGCTGCTGGGAACCTAGAAGTTTCTGAAAGATTCAGCCTTTATCTGATTACAAACCAGTCTTTCAACCTCCTGGGAACACCTTGTTCTGAAGGCAGCTGGCTGCAAGTTCCACTATCTCTAGGGCTGGAAGACTGGGGGAAAGGGGGCAGTTCTTCCTGTATTGTTCACAAATGCCCCCACCCATTCTAGAGATCCTGAATAGGGGAAAGGTCTTCAGAGGTTTGAAATAAAAATCATGGATGCATGGTTTGCCTCTACATGGCCATGCCAATGATCATACGCTTTGTATAGCATTGCCAAAGATTGGCAGACCCAAAGGTCACTAATACCTGCCCTTCAAAGCACCCTGTTCCTGTTTTTAGCTCCCTCATTAAATAAATCTACTCAGTTCTAGCCTCAGCTGCCACCAACAGGGAATAAGACTCTCTGCCATCCTCTTCCCAGTAGCTTCTTTCTACTCACCAGGGGCACCTGGGATTTGTCCTATAGCTCACACTGGCACCCACACCTTGGATGACAAGGTTATACGTCCCTGAGCCTGACATTGCCTCTCTTTCAGTGCCCAAAAGCCCTTTCCACAGAGCTGTACCACTGGGCAGCTGTTCCCATTCCTTTAATGACAGTCCTAGGTTGGGCTGTCATTGGTCCAGTTGTGAAGAGTGCTGGCCCAGCATCTTTATTTATTTTCTTATGAGTGTTTGTGTGTGGAGGTGTGTGGGTGGGTGCGAGTATGCCACGGCATGTAAGTAGAGGTCGGATGACAACTTTGTGGAGTTAATTCTCTCCCTCTGTCTTTATGCAGAGTCAGAGATGGAACTCAGATCACACTATGCCTTTACCCACAGAGCCATCTTGTTGGCCTATGCCAACCATTTTGTAGGTGAACTCCTCCCTGAATTTATTTACTCAGTCTCTTGGCGTGCTGTGACAAGCATGGGCGGCATATGTTCTGTGATCATTCTTCCCCAAACCCTATCCACTCATGAGGCCACTGATAGCCCATAAGTCATACATGGTCACTTACCTAGTCTTCTTAGCAGTTTGGACAATATCTGTTTTCCCCTTCCCCACTCTACTTAGGCTAATGATGGTATGCTTTTGCAGTTTGCTTTGATTTCAACAATATACCCTTGAATCTGCCTGTGCATGCACACAGTGTGATCCCTCTTTCCTTCCCACATCCAGCCAGCTGAGCCATGTGTCATCATTTACTGAATCGATCTTCCATTCACAAAATTGCTCCCAATCTTTCGCTGCTATAAAAATGTAACTATGAATCACCCTGGGCACAGTTCATTTTGTACAGATATCTACAGGTACATCTGCTGGGGAAATAGTTCAGGGTACCAATGGGAAATTAGAAAGCCAGAGGCTGTGTGTATTTGTAGTGTGGACAGGAAAGAACAAAAACAAAGCACCATCTCTTACAGCCAGCTCGCCTCCCCTCTGCCTACCACCACTACTGCTCTGCATTGAGGGCCTACTATCCATGGGTTGAAAAGAGTCCATTACTGATTTGTGCAAAATGTAGTTTCAATAGGAAAAAACATTCATTTCAATTTACATTTCTCTGAGTAGAGCTTTCCCCCGCCCCCATTTTTGTTTTTTGAAACAGGGTTTCTCTAGACAGCCTTGGCTGTCCTATTATTTGCTCTGTAGACCAGGCTGGCCTAGAACTCAAGAGATGTGCCTGCCTCTGACTCCAGAGTGCTGGGATTAAAAGTGGGCACCACCACTACCCTGCTGGTGGTAGAATCATCTTAAATTTAAGAATAACTTGGAATCCTTCTCTTTTGAACTGTCTTAAAGCTCTGAGAGCCGCAGCATCCCTGCCTTGGGCTGGTCCTGCCTACCTACAGCCATTGTCACTAGCCACATCCCTGCCTCATCACCTAGCAAGCATTCCACACTATTTTAAGGTTGTTAGAACTCCACACAGGATTCACTGCTCACAGGGGACAGACTACAAATGTTTTCCACTGGAACAAAAATTTTAATGGTAGAACTGAAAACACAGTTTTACAATGGGTTCTGATTATCAAGCCTTCCAGAATATCCTCTCTTGAGACTCACAGCTCCTTTCTCTTTCCTGTCAGTTACAGGCTGGCAGGCGTACACATGGAGGCCAGGCAGAGGCTCCTCTAGGCAGTTGGCCTAAAGTAGAGCTTTTCTCCAGAAAATGGGATCTCTCGGGTGGGCTCAAGGTCCCATCGCAAAGCAGAGAAGAGGACAACACAGTCCACACCCAGGGTCATTCATCCTCCAGAATGACCCATGACATTCAAGTAGGTTCCCTTCCACATTCAGCCCAAGGTCACATGTGGAATGGTCCTCTTCTATCTGGCTCCTGGCCCTTCCCACCATCCTGCTTACTCCACTACAGCCTAGGAACTTCCTCCCACTCTAGGCCGGTGATTCTCCACCTGTGGGTTGCAACTCCTTTGGGGGAGGGGGGGTGTCAAATGACCCTCTCATGGGAATGGTAAACAGATATTTACATTATGATTCATATCAGTAGCAAGATTACAGTTTTGAAGTAGCAACACAAACAACTTAAACAATTTTATGGTTGGTGATCACCATAATATAACAATCAGAGGGCTGCATCATTTTTCCTAACATTGAGAACCACCAGGCTAGGCCATCCTCTCCAAATGCTATACATTGTCTTGGAGGCCAGGAGGCATGCAGGTAGAAGCTACATCTGGGCTCTGGAGTACTGGAGGGTACCAACAGGAATTTAGAGGACAGACAGAGAAATTGGGGAATGGGGGGGGGGGCTCCTTCCATGTGACAGAGACTGGTTCATCCTCACTTCCACCCCCCAAAGCAGTCCTTCCTCTCCAGTTCTAGCTAAACTACCTACTGTCTTGCCTCCACCTCTAAACCATCATCTATCATGAAACCTTCCTTAACTGATCACTGGGCACCGGGACTAACCCAGAGCTGTGTGACTAATGTGGGTGCTTCCATGGGCTCTCTGCCAGTCTCACTATCTGGGTTTGAATCCCATCTCTGCCTTTTATTAACTGGGCCAACCTTGGGCCAAGTTACTCAACCTCTCCAGGCTGTGGTTTTTTTTTCATCTGTAGAATGGAATGATAATACTTAGAATCTAGCATAGCTAGATGGATAAAAAGACTCAGCTGGCAGAAAATAGAACCTAGCACATGATCCAGGACAAGCAGAAAGTAGAAGCTATCACTGTCACTGTCACTGATGTAACAACCATGGCTATGTTGCATGTGGCATTACCTGGGCCTCTCAACACTCCTCAGTGACAAGCCTTTAAAGGATTTGTACCCATCACTCTTGAGCAGAATCACGGTGTTATTTATTAGCCTTCTAGGCTCCCCAGACGTGTGCTTTGGGAAAGGAGACCATAGTTTGTACACAATTCGAGAGAAACTCATTGCATGTGTTATGGGCCCACATATAAACAGTCACAGCCCTTCAGAACCACATCCCATATTCCCAACCCTGCATGAAACAAAACCTAGAAGGCTCTCAACTAAAGTTGGAACACAAGGAGAATCCCAGCAATGACCTTGAACAAGATCCTTCTCCAGCCAGACTCAGAGTCCCATCTTAGGATCAATCCAGTGGTGGCTAGCAAACGAAAGAAAGCCAAGGGAAGGTTTGGAGTTCCAGCTTTCTGTGGAAGCAAGTGAATCAGAAAAATGTGAGGCTAACCTGAGGAGGAGGAGGAGGAAGGGGAGGAGGAGGAGGAAGGGGAGGAAGAAGAATCTCCTGGTATTCAACAGCTCCATGAAGGCTTATATTCATACCCTCTTCTCTCTCTGTTCCCTCTCTCTTTTCTCTTATCCCCCTCCTCTGCCCTCTGTTCCCCTCACCCCCTATCTTTTCTTTCTGGTCTTTTGAGACAAGGTCTCACACCCAAGATGGCCTTGATAATCCTCTCATGACAATCCTCTTTTCTCCTCTACCTTTCAAATATTGGATTATAGGTATGTTCCACCATGCCTGGATTTTCCTTTTTCACCTTAGTTAAAATAAATGTTTAAAGAAATAATATAACAAGAACAGTAATAATAGATGTAGGGATCCTAGGACATTATAGTGAACCCTAAAACTAGTTATCCACATCCTTCGAAAAACACCAAAAATCGACAACAGCATTTTCCAGAACTAGAATACCCAATTAACATACGTGAGAAGATAGGCTCAGTTCTCAACAACAGAAGAAAAACCAAGTCCAGTTTTCCAGAATATGAGCTTAAG
Source organism: Mus caroli (assembly GCF_978045245.1). Classification (NCBI taxonomy): domain Eukaryota; kingdom Metazoa; phylum Chordata; class Mammalia; order Rodentia; family Muridae; genus Mus; species Mus caroli. Next base: position 42,118,855 of record NW_028227271.1, read on the forward strand.
TGATCAAGTGTCAGTCAGCCGTAGCTGAGGTCTACTTTTTTTTTTTTTTTTTTTTTTTTTTTGGTTTTTTGAGACAGGGTTTCTCTGTATAGCCCTGGCTGTCCTGGAACTCACTCTGTAGACCAGGCTGGCCTCGAACTCAGAAATCCGCCTGCCTCTGCCTCCCGAGTGCTGGGATTAAAGGCGTGCGCCACCACGCCCGGCTAAAATTTTAGAGTTTTTGTTTTGTTTTGTTTTCAAGACAGGGTTTCTCTGTGTAGCCCTGGCTGTCCTGGAACTCACTTTGTAGACCAGGCTGGCCTCGAACTCAGAAATCCGCCTTGAGGTCTACTTTTAATACTGTCTTCTCCCTTTACAGATTAAAATCCATTCAGGGGCTGGCATTAATTATAGCCTACCCTTGTGATTCCTCCTGGTAGAATGCTGAGGCAGAAGGATTGCTGTGTGTTTGAGGTCAGTCTGAACTCTGTATTGGAAAGAAAAAAAAATGCAAAAGAGAAATGAAGGAAGGGAAGGGAAGGGGAAGGGGAAGGGGAGAGAAAGAGAGAAAGAGAGAGAGAAGGAAAGGAAGAAAGAACAAAGAAGCAAACAAGGGAGGGGGAGAGGAATCAAGGATTGTGGAATACAAAGCTGGGCAGAAAGACAGCCTAAGGCCTCCTTTGGCTCACTTGCTGGCCCCACCCATAGACCCAGGCTTTCCGGGTGCAGGCATCAGGTGATAATGATGGCCAGAGGGAAGCCAGGTTGTGTGTTGGTTGTAAAATGGTGCAAGATTCCAAAAAGCCCTAGCGTTTACCAGGCAAGCTACCCACCCTCTGAAGCCCTTCTAGCTAATAGAAGTTATGCTCACTAACCTGGCTCCACTCCTTCATCTGTTTAAAAACTATCCTGTAAATACACAGCACCTTAGAGAACGAGAGAGAGTCACAGCTTCCAGCCTGGTGGGGAGGAATCACACTGAAAACGAGAGGCAAAATAAGTTGGCTACGCTTCCCCACCCACTCTGATTGGAGCCACAAGCCATATTTTGTTAGTGTTATGGATTTGAAATGAACAGCATCTGGAGACAGAGAATGGTGGAGGTTAGCGAATGGGCCTATTAGATGGGAGTGATAAGAAGAAGTGAGTTGAAACTAGATTAAAAAAAAAAAGGTGCAAGCCTTGGGTTCAACACTTCCCTTTCCAGTACCAGGAAAAGGAGAAGGTAAGTAAAGGGAGGAAAGGGGGGAAAGACAGGATGACAGGGGGAAGAGGAGGAGGAGAAATTAGCCCTCTGCAGAGCTAGGGAAAAGTATTGGGACAGCAAAGGCCAAGGCCCTGTAACACATAGAAAAGGGCAAGTGAGCTAACCAAAGTTCTAAGGGACAACAAGATGAGGCTGGAGACCCAGAAGGCCAGTCAGCTCAGGGATGCAAGCAGAGAGGGTTGCAAATGAAGTCTGGAGAGGGTTTGGCATCTATGGCGTCACAATTTCTTTTTGGCACTAAGGATAAAACTCATGCGCTGTGAAGTTCTTTTCCCAGTACTTGAGCTGGAACCCAGGGCCTTGCATATACTAGCAAGGGCTTGATCACTGAACCATATACCTAGGAAAGGGACAGCTGGAGACTGGAAGGTGGCTACTGGCTATGTGTGTATAACAGGCTGTGAGGCAGCCATTGTAGAAGTAGTTTAAGTAGGCTTGTTTTAGGTTGTGACTTTGCAGTGAGAGACAAGTAAAGTGGAGGCAGAGAGGAGGGCTATTTGGAGAGAGAACACTGTAGACTATACTCACAGTGAACCAAGAGGTCCTTAATTCCATGGTAACCCATAAGCTTGTTGGAGATCAATCCTCCCACCCAAAGGGTAAGCAAGCCTCCAAGTTTTAACAAGCCCTCCAAGACACATTGATGTCCTCTTCACTTGAGAACCACTGGACAAGTTGACTGTCAGTATAACTGATATCCAGGTACCTTCCGAAGAGACTGACAGGGACAGGCCCAGCCAAAACGGAGAGAGCTACAAGATGGCTCCTAGAGAAGAATTCCACTTCCAGCACCGGGACCTGCCCAGTAAAGCTGGGAAGGACTCATTTGGCGTGCACAAGGCTCTGAATTTGAGACCCAGTGAGAAGCGTAAAGAAGGAGGAAGAAGGGGAGAGTGGCTGTGACTCCATCAGAGGGCTGGAGTGGCCAGAGGTGATAGGAGCAGCTGGCTGGTCCCCGTAGCCAGGCAGCTCCAGAAAGTCCCCAGGGCAGGACTGAGGAAGGTAGGGAAGATGATGAAATGCTTTGCTTGGTGAGCAAAACTGAAGTGCACAGACTCACCAAATCAGCCCTTACGCGGGCTGTCTCATCCATGCCTTTGGGCATAGCAGGGCCCAAGGGATGAAGTGTGACAGCAGGATTTCGTGCACAAAGGCCACTTAGCAGCCTGCTAGTCAGGTCTGCTCTTGCAGACCCCTAGGGGCTTTGACCACTCCCTGTTACTCCCCGCTTTAGGGACAGCTATTATCCAAGATGATCCAGAAGAGCGAAGGAGAGCTGGGCCCATAGCAGACAAAGGAAAGAAGAAAGCAATGTCACTCTTGCTCTGCATCTCCTGATACAGGCTCTGCACAGGGGGGCTATATTTTTGTCCCCCCAAACACTGTCCATTAAATAACTTCCTAAATATCAAACCACCTTAGACTTACTCTAAATATGTGAACTGTATTCACCTCACTCAAGTATGAAGCCATCCTCGGCTCAATTGACTGCAGTGACAAAGCACTCACTCACTCAGTGTTTTTTGAGAAGGTACATCGACTTGGTCAGAAATCCCTTGCTGAGCCCTGATCCTGATCCAGGAACCTACTGGGCACCACAGCCAGAAGGCCAGCTGGTGGTACTATTTATTTCAACCAGCTGGTGGGCTACCTAAAATGCCGTTAGTCAATCCTGGGGCTGGGTCCACACTCAAAGCAAAAGGAGGTCATGATCAACTAGTGATGTCTGCATTGAGTACAGGGAGAAGATGACCAGGGTGGAGTGCATCCTATTCCTATCCTGGGAGCAGAGTATCCTCTGCTTTCTAGGCTCACTGTCTAAGTAGGCCATCAGTGGTGGCAGCCCTAAGATGCCACAGTACCTCTTAGAAGCCTAGCCAAGGCAGCATCCTTGATCTCACATTACAGATGTGCAGGCAGAAGATGAGCTGGCCCTTTCTAACATGCAGCTGGTAAGTGGTGAGCTGAGATGAGATGCAGACCTCACTCAGCTCCAGAAAGCCAGGTCTATGCTAGTTGAGAAGCCGCTCTTTTAGCAGAACAGATGCAGAGTAAGGAGTCTTGAGAGGCAACACCTGGAAGCCCGGGAGCCTGTCAGGAAAGGCATCAGGGAAGTACCGTTTACCAGGGAGTTCCTCCAACTGGCTACCAATCCTTTCAGAACAACCTCCGGGCAATGGAGGATAGATTCTGCAGTGGTAATGTGTATTTTTTTGGTTGGAGGGACCACCCATTAAAAATATATATGTATATATTTCTAAGTATCTATTAAAGGTTTTATTATCTACAATGTGCAATAATTACTTTCTGCTCATCACAGAGCCCTTTGTAGTCCGGACCTGACTCATTATTATTATACTTGGCTCCGATGCTAACAAGCTCCACTTGCTAAGCGGCATTCTGGGCAGAAGATCCAAAAGCCTTAGCTGATTGAGGTGCAGATCCTGGAACGGCATCTGGAGGGCCATTATTTTTAACAGGAATAAACAGCCTATCTTCTCGAGTTTTGGGTTTGTTTTGCTTTGTTTTGTTTTGTTTCGTTTTCATCTCAAAGGATGGTGACAAACTGGCCACAAGAACCCACTGACCCCTTCAACTTGATTGCCAGCTTTATCCAGATGTAGCCATGAACTGTGCACTCTTGAGCGCCTGTCCCGATCTCCCTGTGTCTGAAGGAAAATTTGGCTCCTAAACTACCACGTAAAGGTTAAGTTTTCTGACACGTCTATAAAAGCAAGGCTTGTTTGCTTTCTTGTTGAATTTTAAAATATGCTTTTGGCCAAGCAGAAACAAAACCACCACCAGGGCAGGGCTTGTGGCATGACCAGGAAAGCAAATCGTCTAGGCTCCCCAGCCCGGGGTGGCAGAAGGCCCGTTTACAGCTGCAGTTCTTGTCCGTGATTGCTCTCAGAATTCTCACTATGCTCACTCTCATTGCTGCTGCTGTATAAAGGACGGTTTAGGGACTCAGACCTTTGTGAAGACTCTCCTCAGAAATGTCACATCCGCCCCGTGTCTCAGTTTCCCTTATTAATATTAAGAAGACCCAGGTCTGAGGACTACTTTGAACCTAAAAAAGAGAATGCAGGCTTCAAAATGGTTTTCTGTACAACAGAGAGGGTCTCAGGACAGAGAAGGTAGGACCTGCCATCTGACCCCATCCCCCACTGAAGATCAATATGGTCTTTCTACGCTAAATGGAGAAATGGAAAGGGGGGCCCATAAATCCATTTATGCTTCCTGAATTGGCCATTGGGCATTGAAATATTGCTCACTATTGAACTCGATGGCTTCCACAGTGCAGTAACAGGTCCCTAACAGCCTGGCCTACCAGATACAACAATGGGACTAGGAGTGTGGGGGAGGGATGGAGCTTTGCAGCAAGATGAAGATCAAAGGCCCTCAGGAGGAAGGAAGAGAGTAGGGGGTTCAGGGTTTCTGTTCCTGTCCCTGCAGGGGCCACCAAGAATTGAGCTCAAATGAGCCCTGAGGGTCCCTGTAAGAGAAGTAAAGGAGTTTACTCGATGTGTCAGAAAGAAAGTGGGGAAGGTTTCCAAGGAGCCTTCCAATACTACACACAGCCTCAGGAAGCAGCTGAGCCCCGTTGAGTTGGCAGAGGAGCCATGGAGAAGGAGCCCTGTGTGGCTTCCTTCTGCACTGGTGCCATTCAAGGGAATGGGCTGGGAGAGAAGTCGGTACTTGGGTTACCCAGAGCCACCAAAGGAGCAGAGTTTAGGCTGGCAGCTTTGGAGATGAGCCACTAGCCAATGGTCAAAGGTTGTGTGAGTATTGCCAAGCATGAAAGTCAAGAAGCCAGGAGGCCTGGGTTCCAAGAGACAGCAGTAGAAATGATATATATTCTTAAATTCTCTTAGGGCTTCCATAAAAGCCTGAATTAGGAAGTAAGAAGTTATCCTAAGGTCTTTATTTCCTGGTGAATTTGTAAAACTGTGTGTCTGCTGTCTGGAGACAGAGCTCAGTGCTTGTCTAGCATGCAGTAGACCCTGGATTTGATCCCCAAGAAGTGCACAAACACCAGGGGTGTAGTACACACCTTTTATTCCAACACTAAGTGGAGGAAGAAGAATCAGAAGGTCGGTGTGGTCCTTGGCTATATAGATCATCATGAGCTGTGGGAGAGACCCTGTCCCCGCATCCCTAAAAGGGTTTGCTCTCCTCATTGAAAAACTAAAAAAATATGAAAATGGAGATATTTTCCAACAGGAGAAAGCCACACAGTAGAGTGGAAGCATTCTTCTGTCCCCAAAGGCTCGTACTACAAATGGCCACTATCACTATCACCTCTATACATACTTCCACATTGCTATGTACATATTGGCATGCAAGCACATATGAATGTTTGCATATAAATTTATGTGCATGTATATATGTGCATGCATATGTATGCATGTGTGTGTGTGTGTTTTCCTCCTTCACGCATAAGTGGGAACAGTTAAGAGCTTCCAGAATAGTCCCTCACCATCTGGATCCTTACTTTGTCATCCATCTAATGACAAGCATGAATGGGTCCCTTCTGATTTTGGAAGATTCCTAACTATGAACAAATCCAGCCAAAAGCCAGGCACGAGACAGCTTAATAAGTTTAAATACAGCCTGGGTGGGCTCAATGAGTCCAGGGGAGGTGACTGAACTCAACCTAGAGTTTCTAGGATTGGGCACTGTGCCCCACCCCATCCGCCCCACCCCCGCAAGCCTCAGGAATCACCTTGATTTATACACACTCCCGTGAAAGGAGTCAGGAGCAGTTGTAGTATGTGTTTCAGAGAAAGCAAAACTAAGGTCTCAGAGAAGCAATTAGCCCAAGGTCACTTAACTAGAAGGAGTGGCCTAAGAGGACCCTGGGTGCATCTCTTATGCTCATCATTTTTGGTGCCAGACACATAGCAGGGGAAGAATTGAAAACCATTGGCATGAGTTGTCATCCCAGCAAGGTTGGGAAGCAACAAGAAATGCTGGTCACAGCCGGGCGTGGTGGCGCACGCCTTTAATCCCAGCACTTGGGAGGCAGAGGCAGGCGGATTTCTGAGTTTGAGGCCAGCTTGGTCTACAGAGTGAGTTCCAGGACAGCCAGGGCTACACAGAGAAACCCTGTCTCAAAAAAAAACAAAAACAAAAAAAAAGCAACAACAACAAAAAAAAAATGCTGGTCACTTTGCCCCTAGACTGGCCTCCAAAGTGCTGTATATTAAAGACTGGGCCCTTAGCTTAATGCTACCCAGAAGGGCATACTAGGAGGTGTGGAACCTTTAGCTAAAGGGCAGGGTCTAGTCAGAGGTTTTAGGTCATATGGAGCAAGCCCTTGAAGGGATCAGAGAGATAGCCTCTCCCTCTCCCTTCCCCTCCCACCCCTCTCACCCCTCCCAACCTTGCTTCCTCTAAAACCAATGTCTTATTACCCAGCCCAGGGTAGCTTCAAACACACAATCCTCCTACCTCAATCTCTGGAGCAGTACTGTACAGGGGCCACTACTGTAACAAGGTTTTAAACGTTTTCTTTCTTTCTTTCTTTCTTTCTTTCTTTCTTTCTTTCTTTCTTTCTTTCTTTCTTTCTTTCTTTTTTTTTTTTTTTCTTCTCGCTCCAGCCCTGTTCACTCTGGCCCAAAGATAGATTGGTTGATTGATTGATTATATATAAGTACACTGTAGCTGTCTTCAGACACACCAGCAGAGGGCATCAGATCTCATTATGAATGGTTGTGAGCCGTCATATGGTGACTGGGATTTGAATTCAGGACCTCCAGAAGAGCAGTCCATGCTCTTAATGGCTGAGCCATCTCTCCAGCCCCCACATTTTCTCCTTTTCAAGTTGACTGTTTCTGGTGTTTTGTTACAACAATGGAAAAAATCAACTGACACAGACACCCACTTAGGGAAGTTGTCAGAGAACCTAAGCTTTCTTTGGTTTAACATCTATGGCCTGCTCTTCTGTTGTCTACTAACACATCTGAAATTGAATTTTATGGGGGAGCCAACTTAGCAGCCAGATGTGCATAGGCTTACTTCACCTTCCCTAGCCATCCTGAAGTAAAGTCATCTCCTTTTCCCCGTGAGCAAACAAGGCTAACAGAAGCTAAGTGGCTTTCCAAAATTCTTTTGGAGACCTATCAGGTCCATCCCAAGATTCTTTCCACTCAGCACACCAAACTTAAGATAGAAACGTCTGGGGCTGGAGAGATGGCTCAGCAGTTAAGAGCACTGACTGCTCTTCCAAAGGTCCTGAGTTCAATTCCCATCAACCACATGGTGGCTCACAACCATCTGTAATGAGATCTGATGCCCTTCTCTAGGATATCTAAAGACAGCTATAGTGTACTCATACACATAAAATAGAAAAGAAAAAAAAGAAAAAGAAGAGAAAGAAACATCTACAGTCCTATGGAATGACTCTAAAAAACCCCAATCTTAGAAAAGCCATGGCCAACCGCTTAAAGAGTCATCATCTTCATCTCAACCAGACCCAAACCGCCCTCCCCCATACGGAGCCTCAACTTTACAGAAAGGCAGCTCCATGGAGGAAGAAGGTCTGCCATTCTAGACTTGGTGTGACAGAATAAGAAAATGACAAGGCCCTTTGCATGGAGAGTCTTAAACATGTGGCTCATGCTTGTCATTGTAGCCCTAAGAAAGTTGAAGCAGGAGGACAGCAGGAGACTGAGCCCAGCCTGGGCAGCCGCAGCATTGTGCAACATGACATTGCATTTAAAAGATGCCAGAAGCTCTGCCCACTACACGAAGAAAAATCCAAAATAACTGTTTTCTATTTCTCAAATTCACAAGAAATATGCTTAAAACCACAAAGTGTGACAAAATTATCTATGTTCATTCTTTTCTTCCTTAGGCTTTTAACATTTCCCATGTTTCTACCAAAAACAAGATCGATATCATAAATATAAGTATTATCTAGAAAAACAAAACAAATAAAATATGCCCAAAGACCCAACCCTAGATAAAACAAGCATATGTAAAATATGACATCAACTGAAGGATTTACTTGTTTTGTCTTTTTTTCAGATTATGATGCAACAAAACAAAATACAAATGATGCACGAGAGGGATAGAGAAGCTAGTAAGAAGGCACTCCAGCCTAAAGTGGAATGAACAGGGAAACAAACCCTAGAGTCTATCTACACTGCGGTTGGTCTGCAGAGCACAGTGGAATCAGGGAGGAGCAGGGGGAGCACGGGGAGCAGGAGAAACAGAGGGAGCTGGGGAGGATAGGGTGAGTAGGAAGAAGAAGAGAAGTGAGGGGGAGCAGGGAGGGAAGTGGGGGGGAGCAGGAGTAAAGCAAACCTAGACAGAGAGGAAGACACCTTAATGGAATAAACAGGTGAAGAAGTCCTTCAGGGATCCATCTCCACCACCCAGTGCATACATGAAGCCTCAGATAGTGCAGAGCAGTATGTATACAATGTTTACATTCATACCTCATGATAAAGGTTAATGTATACATTCATCAGACATAATGGGAGATTAGTAATAACTATACCAGATCTCAGCAACCTCAGTGTGCAATTTTCTTTTCACCTTTGCACCAAAAATAAGCACTTCCCGCCTATCTGTGGCACATCCAAATTGCAACATTATGGTTCTACTGCAGGGCCATTATTAAGTAAACCAAAGGCTCCTGGCACACAGGCATTGTGATAGGAGAATGGGCCAGGCACCACCCACCTGAACTATGCGATCCAAACTCCCTACTTGGCCCAATTGGCTCAGCATCACTATCTCTAAATATCATTTGCTCTGAAGAAGCACTACGTGCTGCTCTGTTGGTTAGGGTTTGCTTTGTTTTTGCTTTGTTTTGTTTTGTTTTGTTTTAGGCCATGCCTATTGTTGCACCACAGAGCCTTGAACTTACTATGTAGCTAAGCTTTGAACTCCTATTCTTCTACCTGACACCTCCCAAGAGCTAGGTCAATCAGTGTGAGCTACCTTGCCAGCCACTGCATTGGTTCCTTGCTTTTCTTCCTTGTCTGATTGCCATATATTAGATCTTCCAATCCATGAACCTTCAGGTTTGAAATCAGTAGCCACCAAAATAACTACTAAGACAGGTAAAACTCAGAGTTGACAGGTTGGCCCGACTCTAAGTACTTTTCATGAATGATACCATGTAACCTTTATAAATCTATGGTACTGGAACTATTGCCATACTAATGAATGAAATGTAAACCTCAGAACCAATACCACACTTGAATACTGTCAGAGCTACATCAACAAACCCAGGCAACCTGATGGGGACCTGCCAGATCTGCTATGTAAGGTCGTGCAATGCATATACTGCAAAACTGATGTTCTATTCTGGTATCACTTTCACTGGCCAGTATCCAATAGATATATAATGCATGTCACATATGTAATTCAACTTTTTACCAGCTATGTTAATATATACATATATATATATATATATATATATATATATATATATATAGAGAGAGAGAGAGAGAGAGAGAGGTAAACTTCATTTTGTCAATATATTTCACTTTTTCCAGAACACAGAAATCTCATTTCAACATGTAATCAATATGGGAGGTGGGGGGGGGGGAGAAAGCAGTTGTATTTTTTTTCTAAGTCTATAAAATATAGTGTATAATATATGTAATAATATATCATATATTATTATGCAATATTATTATATTACATATATAGCATTGTTCAATACATCTTAGATCCTCCACAGCCACATAAGACTGTGGACACCATGCTGTCCCAACCTCCCTGAACTTCCAGTATCTCTGTACTGACATGATGGTGACCTTGATGTCTCTCTCCATTTTCTTCCACTGTCCGGTTCAGGTCAACCTGCATGAGTGGTTGAAGGTAACAAACTTAACATTTGATCGGCCCCTTCAAAATACCCCAGTTCTCTATACTTCTTTTTTTTTTTTTAAGATTTATTTATTAATTATATGTAAGTACACTGTAGCTGTCTTCAGACATCTCAGAAAACATCAGATCTCATTACAAATGGTTATGAGCCACTATGTGGTTGCTGTGATTTGAACTCAGGATCTTTGGAAGAGCAATCAGTGCTCCTAACCTCTGAGCCATCTCTCCAGCCCTTCAAGTTCTCTAAGAAGCCTCTTTTTGAAATGTTACCTCCTTGCCTGTGGAGAGATCCAAGGGCTAGTTCCCCTGGGAAAGATGGGCAAGCCACTGAAACTTAATGGCCCATTTTGTATATTGGCTTCTAAGGAGACCCCATCATGCATCCTTTGCTGCTACCCAGCAGTAGAGCATCTGGAAGCTTCTACTCGTCACAGCTGGGGAACCTGATTATTCTTAAAAAGCATGATTTATGACTCCAATGATGAGAACTGTAGGGGAATAGTCCTATCCACTAAGGTAGAAATGAAGGGGTGGTAAGTGAATTAATCCACCCTTTAAACCAGAACAGAAAGAGTTCTTTATCAATGTTAGCAGTCTGGCTCAGTTCTGCCCCACAGTTACCTGGCAACAGCCAGGTATGCCTGACTTATTATAAGAGGGGCTGCTTGCCCCCTCGTAGCTCTCTTGTTCCTCTCTTGCTTTCTCTTCCTCCCCCTCTCCCCATACCCTTCCCCCCTCTCTCTCCATGTGCTCATGGCCAGCCTCTACTACCCTCTTGACTCCCCTCCCCATGTCCTGAATAAACTCTGTTCTATACTATACCTTCACATGGCTGGTCCCTCAGGGGGAAGGGATGCCTCAGCATGGGTCCGCAGAGGCACCCCAGTCCCCCACACCTCCATAGAACATATTCCCTTTCTCTTTATGTTTTATAAACACATCAATCAGTTTTTCAAGCACTACAGCAGGGCAGAAAACTGGACAGTTGTTGGAGTACTGAAAACTCACCAGTATGCAATTTCGGGAAGTTAGTGTGAATCTGTGCCATAGAAATAAGGTCCATGCAATCCTGAGCAGCCCTCCTTGATCAAAGTTTAGTCTTAGTCAAAGGCTCAGGTCGGGCTGGTGAGATGGCTCAGTGGGTAAGAGCACCCGACTGCTCTTCCGAAGGTCAGGAGTTCAAATCCCAGCAACCACATGGTGGCTCACAACCATCCGTAACGAGATCTGACTCCCTCTTCTCGAGTGTCTGAAGACAGCTACAGTGTACTTACATATAAATAAATAAATCTTTAAAAAAAAAAAAAAAAAAAAGGCTCAGGTCATAGGGTGTGGTGTCTAAGAGCATACAGCTGTGGTGTCCTAAGAGCAATCTGGGATTTTTAGATCAAGATTATGAGCATTCCTTTATGGGACCTTGTTCAAGGTCTTGCTATTATAAACAGCCTTTCCTCCATAGAATCTATACTGTATGTATGAAGAAAGAAGCATGTAATTTTCCTATGTGAAATGTGGGATAGACGGTATGTACAACTTCCTGTGGCCTGTAGCCTATAGGAGTTACTGGCATGAGCCTACTCACTCTGCCTAAAGTCCCAGGCAGCACAATGTCATCTCTTTGTCATCGAAGATCAGGACAAACTTGGCTATGGTGGTTTACCCAGGGATCCTTCTAAACTCGAATGTGCCAGAATCTGAATTGGAAGAGAGCAGAATCCAGAGCCACAAAAAAAAAAAAAAAAATGCGGCTATCCCTAACAAAAGGCAACAAGTCCCAAATCTCAAACCAGCCCTGCCGAGTACACTAGCATTTAGTGTCTTTCCACAAAAATGAAGAATGTGCACTGGCAGTTGCCAGAGGACAGCTTGATAGGATCTGCACACTTTCAATCCAGTCCTGATGTTTAAGCTTACCTCAAAGGGCCTCCTTGATTGCACAGCACACCTGCCCCAAGCACCATGATAAAGAAAAAGCCTGATGCCCAGAGGTCCTCTGTGCTGGCGCCACTAATCTGAGTCCTAGAGCTCCAGAGATGGCCTTAAGGCAGGAGAGGAGACCAGTGAAGAGGCACCTGACTGCAAATGCTGGCTCTGGCTCTGGCTCTGGCTCTGCCTCTGCCTCTGGCTCTGGCTCTGGCTCAGCTGTTGATTTGCCTTGGGACGTTATCTTAGCCCCTGCTTCCATTTCCCCACCCTTAGAATGGGAGAGACAACATCAACCTAACCTACAGCTGCTACTGTGCACACTGCCCTGAGTTGATGACAGTGAGGATATGGAGGTCAAAGGGGAAGGAAGGTTAAGTGGTTGGTTTCATTCTACATTCAAGACCCAACTTCCTGGATCTGGATTTAAGGACCAGGAAGGAGGAAAGGGAAGATGATGGAGTGGGATTGACAGGGCATTCAGTTCTGAATGCACTTCCTTATTCAGCAAAGATAAAGTAAATTCTCTTTACCATCAGCACAGACGCCAGCAAGCATAGCCCGGGACTCAAAGACAAGAAGGATGCCAATTGTCAGTACTTATTGAATGCTTACCTTCTGGGTGGCAGCAGACACATGCTAAGTGTTTAGAATCCCATTCAACTCACTGCTCAAGGTTGAACTTTCTAGTTTTACAGGTAGGGAGAGTGAGCCTGGAGAAGTTCGAGTGACTAGACCTGAGTTTGAAGGGGTAGAAGGCACACTCCAAGCAACCCCTGGGTTAACTGAAGACCAGTATCTCACCCATGATGCTCTGTTCTTTTGCCTTCTAACACATAGGGACAATGAAGGACTTTTGGTTGTCTCTCACCATCAGAAAGCTGCAGGTCTCCAGCCAGAAGCCCAGGTGTGAAAAGTCCAGGCTCCAGGCCTGAAAGAATAACCAAATGAGTAGGGTCTGGGGATAAACTGGGTCTCTCTCTGGAAGGCAGGGAGGTAGCAATTTGGGTCCTGGGTGTGGAATGTCAGGCATGTGGCAGTATAAGAACTGAACAGGTATTTCATGCCCAGGAGACATGCAGAAGGGCCGGGCTTCTTCCCATTCAGCTACAGGTAGCTGCGCAAACTAAGCATGCTGGAAGGAGACACCTCACAGTTCTCCAGCCCCTGAATGACATTGGAAATTCAGAGGAGGGGAAAGTGCCACCCCAGGACCAGCAGAGAGCAGAGCCTGGGTGAACTGTGAATCTGCCTGCCATCTTGACCCCTCAAGGAGAAAATAAACTGTAGAGCTGCCAGGGCTGAGTCTCTTGGGAGCCCCTGGGAGCCACTTCTGCTACTTTGAACCTCAGGTCTTTACGTGGAATGTGAAAGTGATCTTCAGACATCATCAGGGAATGCTCAATGACTCTCTGGGCAAATTACTTTGTAGACTTTACTTCTTTTAAATCTGAAACTAGCTGAGCATGATGGTATACTCCTTTAATCCCCACCATCAGGAAACAGGCAGGTGGATCTCTGAGTTCAAGGCCAGTATGGTTGACAAAAGACACACACAAACATGTACTTATGTAATCTAAAACTAAAAGGCTCTGCTTTTGTCTTTAATGATAGACACTAGCCCAGACAATTAATTTCATTGACCAGTGAAGTAGTGAGAGAATGAGGTAAATGCAGTTGACTCTGGCTCTCAACCATAGAGCTGTGCTCTAAACTATCCTCCCACCACCATACACACCCCACACACACACACACAAGGATATTCCTGTAGATTACCTATGAGGACAAACAACATAGCCAGAGAAGTGCCCTTGCAACTTAGAGAGTCTGTAATTGTGAGAAATCTAGAACAACCTTGGAAAGGTTTTCAGCAGATGATTTCATACACAGGGTATCTAATCCAGGGGTAAGTGAGCTGCTCTCAAGGGATCTCTGCCAAGAGCAAGTGAGAGGCTGGACTCTTAAAATATGCAAAATGGGCCAACAGCACCCTGGAAAGTGATGCTAGGAAGATGAATGAGATGCACAAGCTTAGTAGCACACACCAGTATTTAAGAGGCTCAAGTCAGGAGAGTCTTGAGTTTATGGCCTGCCTGGACTGCAGAGCTGAACAGTACTAGGTATGGTGCAAATACCTGACCCAAAGGCCAGAAGGCTAAAGTCTTAGAAGATAACACAGCCATGGTGAAGTCCTGGGCCCTGACACCAAGTGAGATGGCTTTAACTGGGTTTCTCACACCAAAGTTAACAAAAAGGTAGCCAAGATTATCGAAACGGGAAATGAAGGGCTGAGGGTGTACATAGCTTCAGTGCCTGTCAAACATTCCCAAGGTCCTGGGTTTGATCCCCAGTGCCATATAAAACCAGAAATAATGGCACATAGCTCTAATCTCAGCACTTAGGAGGGAGAGGAAGGATCAGAACTTAATGGTTGTCTTTGATTACACAGTAAGACTGAGGCTATCTAATGATGTGTGACATCCTAGAGAAAAAGCAATTATTTTACTGAATGATTTTATATTCTGGGACAAGACACTCTCAAGAGAGATGGAAGGACAGCCCAGAAAATGGAAAGGAAATATCAAGAACTATGTATCTGAGAGGGAACTGACATCAAGGAACTTAGTAACAAAAGATTCTCTGAAAATATTCGGGTATCCAATGGGTACATAAAAAGACACCCATCAGTAGTCATTAGAGAAATGCAATTCAAACCAGAGTGAGACCAGGCAGATGGTGCAGGAGGATGGCAATGTCAGAGACCAGCCTGGGCCAGTCACTTTCACAGAGATGGTGTAAGAGAGCAGCCAGAGTCCTAGACTCCAAGTTGAACAGCAAGTTCCACAGCTGGCAGGGAAGTGAAAGTGCTTAACAGATAGACTTTCAGTCTGAGATAATGAAGAAAGTTCTAGAAATAGTTAATAGGGAAGGCTGTGCAATGAATGTACTCCAAGTCATTGAACTGTATTCTATAGAAAAAAAAAAAGGGTGGGGGGAAGAAAAGATAGGGTGGGTGAAGAGGCTAGGGTAACAGGAAATAGACTCTTGCTATGATACCCAAGCTGGCCCTGCCTGAGCTCACTCAGTAGCCAAGGCTGATCTCAACCTCTTCCTGCCTCATTTCCCAAATAGCTTAGCGTTCAGGCTTGTACCACAGGGACTGTGGCCTCCACCATTTGTGAGAGTGGAATAATACTAGCGAACGGGGTTAACATCTGAATGACACTGTATTAGAGTTGTGACCAATACAAAGTAATGGCAGGATGCGCTTATCTCCCTTAAGGTTTATTCTCACTTTTCATTCATGTGTCCTGTGCGCATCCGTGTGAATGTACATTATATGCACAGAGGCCAGAAGAGGGTGTTGGACACTCCTAAAGCCGGAGGCACTGGCAATTTTAAGATGCCAGATGTGGGTGTTTCCGACAGGACTTTGGTCTTCTCTAAGAACACCAAACATTCTTGACCGGTGAGCTTCCTCCGCAGCCCCCAGCTTGTGACTGTGTTAATGACACAGTTTCCTCCTCTTTGCCCTTTCTCTCACTCCACCTTTCTCAGAGACAAAAGCTGGGACCTTCCAGGAACAGTCCAGATTCCTCCTGACTACCCCTCTGGACAATCTCGAATACCTCCGGGTCCACGTCAAGCTCCACTCCCTTTGTGTTCCTATCCAATTTCCTCTTATAACTCGCAGGAAGATGGTAAAAAACTCAATAAAATGGAAAATGATTTAAAAAAAAAAACCTGCATAAAATGACATGTGACTATTCTCCTCATAATATTCTCCTCGGTTGGTTTTTCTTCCTCAAGCAATCCTGCTACAATCTCTTCCTGTCTGTGGAGAGAAATGTGACAGTCATTCTGATCCTCCAGTGAAATCCTTACTCAGTGGCTAAGCAGCCAGCAAGGGAAAGGTCACAGAGCAGTTGGGAAACTCATGATAGCCCACGCAACAGGAACAAAGAACCGGCATGTGTTGAGAAAGCAGAGAGGAAAGAGAAATGAACGGGCCTATGTAGAATGCAGGAAGTGGTGGCTTTTCCAGCTCTGTATGGCCTGGAAGTTGAGAGGAGACTCAAGGGAGTGGCTCAATTCTAGGCAGATAACTCTGGGTCAGGAGGTGTCAGGTGGCCAAAATAGCATTCAAGTCCACTGCCATGCAAGTAGAGCATGCCTGCCATGAGTGCTGTTGTCTGAAGGGATCTGGGGACACAGAGGGAGTCATGGCCCAACAGAAGGAGCTATGTCAACCTAAGGGGGGAGCCCTATAGCCTGAAGGCTGCAATCTACTGGCCCGAAACAGTTGTTCCTTTGGCCTGGGACTTCCCTTAAAATCTGAATTGAGGGGCTGGAGAGATGGCTCAGTGGTTAAGGGCACCAACTGCTCTTCCAAAGGTCCTGAGTTCAAATCCCAGCAACTACATGGTGGCTCACAACCATTTGTAATGAAATCTGACACCCTCTTCTGGAATGTCTGAAAGACAGCAACAGTGTACTTACATATAATAAATAAAAAAAAAAAATCTGAATTGAACATACTTGAAATCAAGAGAGGGTTTGTTCTATCTCATTTCGGGGTGGGGGGGGGAGTGAGGGGGAGGGGTGCAATGGTTAACATTCATTGTCAGCTTGACAGGCTCTAGGAGCATCTAGGTGAGAGACCTCTAGCAAAGCCTACGAAGGAGTTTCTAGCCTGGGTTAGCTGAGATGGAAAGATCTACCCTGAATGTGGGCAACACATCTCCAAACGGCTGAATTCTAGGACTTAATGACAAGGAGAAAGGGGGCTGAAAGCAGCGTTCGTCTCTCCGCGTCCTGACTACAGATGCAGTGTGACCAGCTGCCTCATGCTCCTGTTACAGTGATGTTCCCACAGTAAATGACTGCATCCTCTCAAACATATCCCCCAAAGCACCTTTTCCCCCTAAATGTAACTCCATCAGATTTTTGACTGAGGCAATGAAAGAAAGTAACTAATACAGTCTCACACCGTACAGCCCTAGCTAACCTCGAACTTACGATCTCCCTGCCTCTGCCTCCCTGATGATACCACACCCAGCAGAAATCAAGAGGTTGCTTTTTTTTTTTTTTTTTTAAAGCTCCCTCATCATATTTTTCCCCCTTGGAGCCCTGAAGGGGTATGATGCTTCTACAGCTCATACTAAGGTCAGCACTCAGATTGCATGCTTCCTGGAGGAGGTGACCTTTACACTGCATCTTAAAGCCAAAACAGCAGTTCCCCTCAACGAGGAAGTGGGAAAGGATCAATTCTTATCCCAGGACCTGACTGGCTAAGGGTTATGCAATTGTGAGGCATGAAATTCAAAATCATCGGCAGAGATAAAGCTTCTGGAAGAATCCAATCATTCCAATGATTCAGACCTACACTGGCTGACTGCTTCTGCTGGTACTCAAGCCGGGGGCATCCTCAGGGCAAAAGGATACAGACTCTAAAGTTCAGCAGGGGAGGGTGTGGAAAGCCTATATAAACCATTCATTCAGTAATTCAATAAACACTCACTGTGCGCCTATAGAGAGCAGACGCCCAATAACAATGACAAACCATTAAAAGCTTTTTAAGTACATGATTTTAAGTCCAGTTTGCAGCCAGCCAGAATGTGCTTCTCCTAGAGAAAGGATAAGAAAGAGGACAGGGATGTAAGATGCTCCTTCCTGAACTAAAGCAAGCGAAGCTGAGAAGCAGAGTAGCAGGCGTTAGCATCTGCTCCTCAGAGCTTCCATGGACCGTAGCTTCACTAACAAGCTGTGGGTGTCCGCATGAGTTCAAAGCCAGGCTGGTCTACAAAGTGAGTTAAGGGGACAGCCAGGGTTACAAAGAAGCCCTGTCTCAAAACAAGCACGCAATCCAGGCATGGTGGCGCATGCCTTTAATCCCAGCACCTGGGAGGCAGAGGCAGGTGAATTTCTGAGTTCGAGGCCAGCCTGGTCTACAAAGTGAGTTCCAGGACAGCCAGAGCTATACAGAGAAACCCTGTCTCGAAAAAACAAAAAACAAAAAAACAAGCAAACAAACAAAAAACAAAACAGAACAAAACAGAACAAAAAAAAAAAAAAAACCTTACATGATAGCATACATCCATATGGCACAATTACTAAAATACATCTCTCCCTTTTGCATTCACAGACTTTAATTTTATTTTTTAAATCTGCTCTTCCTTTTAAAAGGAATAAGCACGCAGGGAATGTCTTTCTAACAGAAAAAGCACGTCCGGAATGTTCAGTCATGATAGGGAAGAAATACAGCCTTCGGCCCCTATCTGAAGGACAGAAGCCAGGGCCAATTAAGCCAGCTAAGCATCGCCAGAGCCCAAGACCACAGAACAGCACCCAAGGCCTGCAGCCAGCCCCCAACCACTCTCCAGATCCCCTCCCAGTGCACACTTCTGGAGAGCTGTCACCCACAGTGACAGGGCAAGGCGGGCTCCCGGGGGAATAGAGAGCAGCTGAAGGAAACTGGAGGCCCCTCAGGCCGTGTATTCCAGCTATAAACCAGTCTGGCCAGCTAGGGCGGTCTGGCCTCAGCCTCAGGGGCTTCTCTGAACTCAATGCAAGCAGAGTTTATATAGACAAGAGTGGTCTCTTTAAAAGCTCAAGTCTGACTGCTAGGATCCTAACAATACTGCCCAATTCCTGAGTCATGACTTCAGTGGGACCCAGCTGTGGACCCAAGCTAGATCGAGACAAAGGCTTATGCTTTCTGCTACTGCAATTCCATAAACTCCAGGGGACTTTCCATGCACAGGCCTTTTCCTTTTCCTATTTCCTTTTGATACTGGGGAAAAAAGTCCAATACTCAACTGGAGAATAACCCATACTCTCTCTCCGTCACATAAACTAGAATATGCAGACACATCTGGCATAGCATTCTGATCTCACTTCTGCCCTAGTTCAAAATCAGTCACATTCCCTCGGGGCAAGATTAGAGCACCTCAGTTGGTGTCCAAAGACCCCCAACTACAGTCCGGGGCCCATCTAGATTCAAACATTACCATTCAGACAGAAGTCCTTTCTATTTCCAAAATGAATGCTGAATTTGTATTCGTCCCTTCTCCCACCAGCGAAGAGTTCTCTCCAAACTTTCTGGCTTCTATTGTTAACTGGCCAATCCATTCTCAACCTAGCAATGAGAAAGGAGCAGAAGACACAGAGGAACGTTGGAGGGTCCCTATACAGGGAACTGTCCCCACCTAGACCTGGCCCTGCCCCCACAGACCTATCCATTTTATCCTAACTGCACAGTTCTCTTGGCACTCTGAACAACCCCCAGGTTTCTCCTGCTTTCGGGCCTTCAAATGTGCTGTTCTCTTTGCCTAACAGACAAAAGAGAACCATACTCTCTCTTTTTTTTTTCCCTTGCACCCCGGACCCCCAAACCATACTCTTAAAGAATGAAGAGTATGAAGAAGTCAGCTAGTTATATCTGCTCCCATTTACCCCACACACACACATATATTTTCAAAATGTGTACATGATAGGTATAGATGTCTATATTCTTATAAATATAAAATCTTATAAATATATATTTATATAAAAATGAGATAGAAGTTTTATCTAGCCCAGGCTGGCCTTGAACTCTTAAGTGGCTGAAGCTGAGCTTGAATTCCTAAAGCTCCTATCTCCGCCTCCCAAGTGCTAAGAATCTGAGTGGACACACAAGCATCCAGTTTATGTTTGTCCACTAAACAGCATTAAAGGTAACACAGTGTTAAGTAAAAGAAGGCAGGCACAGGAAGATACCGAATGATCTCACAACTAAGTCACCTAAGTCGATGTCCTTGAGTTTGAGAGTAGAATGCTGGTCATCAGAAAGAAGCTGGGGAGCACAAGGGACAGTGAGGCTAAGCCTCTGGGCACAGAGCCACAATCAGATGGAAGAAATGTGTTTAGTGTGCTGGAATACACTGGTAATAAAAATGTAAAATATATTTCAGAAAAGCTAAAAGAAAAGGTTTGTATGTTTTCCCACAGAAATGATCAGGCTCTAAAGGAGATACACTTACTCAGATTCAAACATGTCTGTACACACCTTAACACCATATGTTGTTCCATACATAAAGACAATTTTTATGTCAATTAAGAAATACAATTGTTGCTGAGTGTGCTGGTACACTCCTTTAATCCCAGCACTTGGGAGGCAGAGACAGGCGAATTTCTGAGTTCGAGGCCAGCCCGGTCTACAGAGTGAGTTCCAGGACAGCCGAGGCTATACAGAGAAACCCTGTCTCAAAAAAACAAAAAACAAAAAAAACAAACAAACAAAAAAAAAACCAATTGTTTAAAAATATGTGTTGTTCTAGTTTGTTTTCTGTTATTGCAGTAAAATACTGGCTGAAACCTGCTTAGAAAGAGAGGGTTTATTTGGCTTACATGTTCCAGCCTATCTTCAAGGGAAGCCAAGGGACCTTGGAGGAAGCTGGGACCCACTCAGGAGGAAAACTAGAATCCCATGGAGACAGGTACAGGGAAGCAGGAACTGAAGCAGAGACCACTGATTACTGATTTATTGCCTATGTCTTGATCAGCTATGGATTTTAAACAGACAAGGACCTAGGGATGATCCTGCCAATAGTGGTCTGGGCTCTCATTAATTAGTTAGTTAGTTAGTTAATGAATTAATTAGAAAAATACCCCAGAGATATTTTTATAAGTCAATGGTGAAGACAACTGCTCAATTAAGGTTACATTTCCCAGGAGACGTAGTTTGTGTCAAGGTGACAATCTGGAATGTGGCAATGCACACCAGTAATTTCAGCACTTGCAAGGCTGAGGCAGGGGAATTGCTGATCGTTCAAGGCCTACAGAGTAAATTTTGGGACAGCCAGAGCCATAAAGCAAGAAGATTATGCTTCAAGGGAAGATACCATATCCTTCATACTCAGGGTCTAGATGGAATTGGAGCTGGACCTGACCTGAAATCCTCTTCCCTGAACACAGGCTTTCAAAGGAGGGAAGAACCAACAACCCTATCCAGCTATGACACCACTAATCCACAATGACAACCAGCATAGCGCCATAAGACTAAAGGTGCAATAGTGGCATGCATGTCATAACGGTAACCACAGCTCTTTAATTGAACAGAAGACCTGCTCAGCAAGAGGAAACCCATGTCTTGTACCGGAAACCTAGCCAACTACCCAGGGTTAGTAAATCTTGTAAGAGGAGCTATAACTGCTACTCTACTAAACCAGCATAATCCCTAACTATGGTCAAAACATTTGTCCTTATACCTGCAGAGAAGTGTAGTCCTCAACACCTCCTTTAAAGAAAACTTCTTTTTGCAAATGACAAAGACCAAAAAAAAAAAAAAAAAAAAAAAAACATAGCCAATCAAAATACAAAGCTATAGAGCCTCATCCCAAAGTGTTCATCTACAATATAGCTCCCTAAGGCTTAGGGGCTCACTGTGGAAGAAGGGATAGGAAGATTATAGAGTCAAAGAAGCAGTGAGTTTTCTGTAAGAACATGTCCTCTAGAAATGTCAGAAGCTACACCCGCTCTCCAACATGACTGTCTAAACATGAGCTGAACATGAACAAGGACAAAAACAACACACTAACAACACTGGTAGAATAAAGCCCACAAGGCCCCAACCCTATATAAAAGACTACTAAGAAAAGCTGAGACAAGAGAAATGGTCTTCTCTAGGGAAGAACACGCCAGCTGCTTATCCAATACCAAATGGTCAGCCTTGAAATCACACACATACAAGTAGCATGCACAGGCAAGGCAAATTGTTTTTCTATATTTAGGAACACACACACACATATATGCGTACATCCACATGCATATAGACATTCACATCCATGAGTATGTAACAATAATTAAGAGACCTTTAATTTGGAAGAGAGCAAGGAGTGATATAGGAGAGGGTTTCAAGGAAGGAAAGGAACGGGCAAAATGATGTAATTATAATGTCAGAAAATTAAAAGAAAAATGTAAAAATCTTCCCCAAAAGAAAGCAAGGAAACAAGGAAAGGAGGAGGGGGAGAAAGAAAGGAAGGGAAAGCCGGGCGTGGTGGCGCACGCCTTTAATCCCAGCACTCCGGAGGCAGAGGCAGGCGGATTTCTGAGTTCGAGGCCAGCCTGGTCTACAAAGTGAGTTCCAGGACAGCCCGGGCTATACAGAGAAACCCTGTCTCGAAAAACCAAAAAAAAAAAAAAAGAAAGGAAGGAAGGGAAAAAACACGTGAAAAGAGAGCAGAAGGAGGCTTTGTCACTCAATACCAGCCCTGCACTCTCACCCATTATCCAGGCTGCCCCCGTAAACTTGCTCCAGCCCAGCCCACTTTCGCATCGCATCCTTCTCCACGAATCCTGAAGTTAGTACTGCGATCCAAACTGGGAATCCTCAAATTTACCTCTGCATGGGGCTGCACATGTGTTTCCAATTTCATGACACACAGGCAAGCTGGTCTGTGATGTGACCTCACACATTCACTAGCTCGTGTGCCCCAGAATCCTGTGTCACACAAGCCCACCAACGGTTGAGTCAGACTTCCTATTTCCGGCAAATGTTAAGCTGTGAAAGACATACTTCTTACGAGTAGCCCAAGCATCCATCAGCTGGGGGAGTGGCCTCACACAATGTGGGACATCCATGAAGCACAGTGCTCCCCTCCTCCAGTGCAGGAACTGCCAAACCACTCAGGGAGGGGACGAACGGAAGATCTTCACAGGTATGGCACCAGGTAACAGGAGCCAATATGAGGAGACCACAGCCTTGGCAGTTCCATTAGTATAACATTCTGAAAAGGGTAATTCGGGAAGGTCTATGCATTTGTCAGAGCTGGAGCAAAGGAGATTCACAACAAAGAAAGGGGAGAGAGTTTTAAGGAGGATGGATGCATCCTAGGTCTTTATTGTGACATAGGACTTGACAGTGCTACAGAGCTATCTACATTTACCGAAACACATCGTAGTATTAAAACAAAAAACAAGAACACAAACAAACACAAAGGATGAATTCTCCCCTTAAAAGCCTCTCTTTAGAGAAACCTGATTTTATGGGTGAAATTCAAAATCTCTTCACATTAGTCATCCTTCTTGCTCACTGCTTTTGAGAATGTTTTTTAAATCTATTACTCACTCTGCTGTGGAGGCTGTTTATCTTTTGTTATTGGCTTCGGGGAATGCTGTGTGTGTGTCTGTGTGTGTCTGTGTGTGTGTATTATATTACAGACACTCTAAGTATCTTCCAAGTCTTAGTTATATTTTACTTTCATTTAGGTATCATTAGCAGGAGGGCTTGGACCATGGCATTCATGTAGAGGTCAGAAGACAAATTAAAATCATCAGTTCTCGCCTTCCACTTTGCATGTCCTGGAGCCAGGGACAAAAGCCGGGTTGTGAGGATTGGCCATCTCCCAAGCCTTTACTACCTGCAATCCTAGGTGTGCTATTTCTCTTTAATATCTCTTTTTTTTATCGAGCTCATCTTCTGTGTTCGTCTCTCTAGTTAACTTCGAACCTCAGCATCTGACCTCTACCTCAGTTACACAGCAGCTCAGTATCAATGTCTTCCCTGGCCATCAGCCCTCCCCACTTCCATTACATGTTCTTTACATTATACAATAAGGTGGCCTGCATGCATACGCTTCCTCGCTCGCCTCTCTTACGTGCAATAAGTCCCTTAAGTATCGATACCACTGTGCCTTTGAGCACTCCTGAATAAGCAAAACCTACCCAAGCATTCTGCACACAGCAGGTATCTCTAAACATCAGCTGATGAAGTGAGGGGGAAGAAAAATCCAGGAGCTAGGCATGCAGCGGTGCAGGCCTGGAAAGTGTAAAATTGGAGAGATCGTAAATGTTTGACTAGCCTAGAGTTCATAAGGAACTTGAGGCTAGCCTGGGGTACATTAGAAAATTTTATCTGAAAAAGAGAAAGGGCCAGGCAGTGGTGATACAGGCCTTTAATCCTAGCACTTGGAAGGCAGAGGCAGGTGGATTTTTGAATTTGAGGCCAGCCTGGTCTACAAAGTGAGTTCCAGGACAGCCAGGGCTACACAGAGAAACCCTGTCTCAACCCCCCACCCCCACCCCCACACACACACACAGAAAAGAGAGAAAGAGACAGGGAGAGAGAGAGACAGATAAGAGGGTACATATGATAGAGATAAACATGTTTCTAGCAAGTAACTCACTAAACATTTAAGACAAGTTAGAAGATCATAGAAAGAGCAGCATTGCACTCTCCAGAAAAGAGTAAATTCATCTAAAATTCTAAAAATCTTTAGATGCTAGAATACAGAAACCCTGGCCATATGATTTGTCGGGGACAAAAAAAAAAATCAATCTATCTAAGTGTTTATAAAGCTCAGTAACTAAATAAAATGAATCATATTGAAGGAAAGATTAAACAATGAAACAGACCAGATACTACTCAACCAATAAAGTAAGGTGAGCAATACATAGGCTTATTCAGGAATGTGTATGACCTACGACCGGGCAGCAACAAAGCAAGAAGCCAGCAGCTCAGCATGTACACGGTAATTATTATAACTATCTAAGAAAAAACGCAACAACAGAAAGACAAAAAGACCAAGATAATATTAATCATACTTGCCTGAAGAAATTTTTTCAATTTTACATCTGTTTTTGGTGGGAGTAGATTAACCGGAGGGAAGTGCTGGCCATCAAATCCATACAGGGACTTCTGCACGACATACACATACTGCCAAGTCCCTAACTCCAGAAACCATTCCCCCTCCCACGTCAGCTTTTCCTTTCTCCCTCCTTCCTTTCCCTGATGGGGGTGGTGTTTACAGAGGCTTGAACTCAGTGTCTTGAGAATGCTGGAAGAGCATTCTAACACTGATCTGTCTGTCCCCCAGTCCTCCTTCCCATTCTGACTAAGCTTCAATTGAGGATGAGACTTTTCATTTCCCTAGTCATAGCTCTGTCCCAGAATTCCCACCAGATGCTTGCTCCCGAAGCCCACCTTCCCCGTGCTCCCCAGCATCTGTCTAAATGCTTGCTGAGACACTTAAAAGGTCCTATTTTAGCCAGGTAGTGAGGGCGCAACCCTTTAATCCCAGCACTTGGGAGGCAAAGGCAGGTAGATTTCTGAGTTCGAGGCCAGCTTGGTCTACAAAGTGAGTTCCAGGACAGCCAGGGCTATACAGAGAAACCCTGTCTCGAAAAACCAAACAAAAAAGAAAAAGAAAAAAATCAAAAACAAAACAAAAAATGTCCCAAGCTAATGGCACATACCAATCAGCCTGCCCATTGTTGATCTAGATAGCACTCTACTCTCTTACTTCCCCACAGACATCTCACTTCCTGTCTCCATTCAACACCCCATGGCCCAGGGACCAGGCTGCTCAATGGTCAGTCCTACCAGGAAAAATCCAGCTGCATCTCTCATTGTCCTGGGCCAGACTTCTCTGCTGCAGCAGATCCATGGCTATGGTCCCACCCACCTGCCTATTCTCTCCCCTCCAAAGTGCCAGCAGTTATGTTCACCCTCCTTCTTCTCTGCCGTAGAAGGATTTTTTTAATGTTGTTTTGATTTTTTTAATGTTGTTTTGTTTTGTGTTATTTTTGGATAGACTCTCCTGTATCCCAGACTAGCTACAAATTCAATTTGTAAATGGGCATGACCTTGAACTCTCCCCTGCTTCTCTCCCTGTTAGATAGAGATCAAGGGCAGGTTTTCGGCATGCCCAATAAACAACCTAAAACTGAGCTACATCAATCCTCCTGGAAGCATCTTGAAAAAGGGGTATGGCTTCTTCTCTTTGCAGAATCCCCTGCCTGCCACTCACACTGTTCACTGAATGCCTCCCAGACCTCAGACCTGTCTCATGGAAACATTACCAAGTACAGTTTTAGATTTCCCAGTAGTGCCGGGCTTAGTGGCGCACGCCTTTAATCCCAGCACTCAGGAGGCGGAGGTAGGTGGATTTCTGAGTTCAAGGCCAGCCTGGTCTACAAAGTGAGTTTCAGGACAGCCAGGGCTATAGAGAAACCCTGCCTTGAAAAAAAGAAGTTAGGAAGATTTCCCAGTAGCCACAATAATGCTAAGAAACAGATGAAATTAACTTTAAAAGCATATTATTCCGCCTAACCAAAGGCAACCTAAAATATTACCCTTTCAAGATATGATTAACTGGACCAAACTGGATCACTCAGATTTTACATCCCCTTTGGGTGTGCTTTCAAAAAAAAAAAAAAAAAAAAAAAAATCTATGTATTTAACAGAAAGCACATTCCAAGTTCATTTCAAACACTGGGCACAGAAGGCTACTGGACTGGATGGTGGAGTTTTCCACGGTGGAATCTCCAGGGAAAAGCCTGCAGCTCACTCCTGTAGCCCCATCAAGAGCTCACAGCCTAGAGAAGTGCTTATGGTGTGTGCTTAGTGGCTCCTCACATTCCACTTCCAGCTACCCCTTCCTCCAGTCCCATTTCCTTTTTTCTGATCTCAAAACCTAAATTGAATAGAATCATATCACCACCTAAAACCTCCCAGTGAACCAGTGGATAAAAGATAAACAGCTCTCAACCAGAAGGTTACAAGTGAATAATCCCAACCCTTGGGAAGGTGTGGCTACATAGTCCAAGTCCCAGCTTGGGTGACAAGGTGATTTCCAGCCTGAGCTATATACATACATAATGAGACCTGGTCTCAGGAAAGGAGGGAGAGGATTAGGGAATGGGTCAGTCAGTAATGTGCTAGCCTTGCAATCAGACCTTAAATTCAACCCTCTGCACCAGCAGAAATAAAAGGCCTGTTTGCAGCCTAGCCAGTGAACTCCAGGTCAATGAGAGATCCTGTCTTAAACAAACAAAAGGTGGCTTGCACCTCAGGAATGTCCTCTGGCTTCCACATGTACCACGCACACACATGCGCTCAAATACACTGCCACTCAGCCAGCTCCACGTACACAAATAAGTGCTTTTGCCCTTTCTGAAAGGCCCTGCATGTAGCATGTGACTCTGGTTTCTATTTCTATTGCTGTCACCTGACTGACTCTCCTTGGACCCTTCCCACTCTTCTTGCAGATCCCCACTCTGACCTTGGGGCCTGTCTGACCTCTCCCCAGGGCCTAAAATACACAGTCCTACACTAGCACACAAGTTCCTGAGCCCATAGGACCACTGCATTAGCTTCTCTGTGGAATTGCTTTACCCCGAGAGCCTCCCTCTACAGCCAACTCCACTCCAGCCCTCCAGATACTAATGTTTCTCTTCTAGGCTCCAAGCACTTTCAACCCTCACTGATACCATACAAGTCATTACTATATGCAGAATTCCTCACGTGTCTCACCTTGCCATATTATAAGTTCCACCACTTCTGAAACCTATTGGAATAGACTTGGCCTGCAGTGAATATATCCCATGAGCATGAGAGTGAAGAGCAGAAGGAACGAGTGTTCACAGGGTTTAACCATTTACTGGCAAAAGATGGACACACATATACAGTCTACCAAAAACAAAACAGGCATACGTTACAAAGGAAAGGAAAACACCATAAAGGAACTTGGAGAACAGAAGATAGACATTTTATAAGACAGCCACCGAAGAAGCAGGATAGCAATGATAAACACGGCAAGAGCTACTTACGTGGTGCCCACTGTATGCCACGCCTGCCTGGACACATGCTGAGCACGCTACAGCTATTGAGCAGAGGATGCTAGGCCCACGTGGCATTGACATCATCACGTGCGCTCGCATGTGCACACACACATACACACACACACACACACAAGCACACGCACGCGCATGCATGCATTCGTGCATGCCCTCCTTCCACCCTGTTCTCTTGGGTAACCTTGACGAAAATGGAAGCCATAGGATGGTAGATATTTTTGTCCTCTTGCTCTTGCTAGCCTAGTGCCTGGCACCCAGCATGTGCTCAGTAAATGAATGACTCACTTGATCCGGATCCGTGCTCAAAAGAGCAGAGAGCGAATGGCAGGGCTGATTCACCAGGCAAGCGAGCCTACAGAATAATAAACAATGGCAAAGGCTTTCACTCAAGGGCTAACTGTTGCACTGAGACCTGGGCACCATCCCTCAGCGGACAGAACCACTGTCCTCCCGCAAGACATAGCTGAAGATAGGCTGGCCCAGTGAGCTTCCCGGGGCTGTGTGCAAGGCAGTCTGACCTCTGAGGAGGCACGACTTCCGGGGGACTGCTCTGTAGCTGACTGACTTTCTCCTCACATCTTATTCCAGCCAGGGCTATTTTCTGATGCTGATGAACAGCTGGTGAAGCCACTGCGGTCTCACAACCCGTGTTTGGACCCAGAATGGTTCTGTTGCTGAGCCCAGGCCCTCTGCCCGTTAATATCTCTCTCTGATGATCCTTCCCTCACGGCAGCTCAGTTACCCCATTTTACAGACACAGAAACTAAGGTGACATATTTGCTCAAAAGTACCTGGGGTCTATACAGGCCTTTATATGGCCCCAGTTGTATCTTGCAGCTCTCTGGCTGCCTCCCTTTTCAAGTGTACTTTCCTTGGAGACAAGGCCTCACTTTCTGCCCTGTCAACTGTTTCACAACTGATAGACAGTAACAGTAGAAACAGCAGATTCCCCTTTCTTTGGAAGGGGATGGGGGGAGGTGGCACATCAGGGGAGCAGTTCTTATGCGTAACCTGATTCCCAAAAGGCCTAGGGCTGTGTAGTCACCAGATATCTTGCAAGAAGTTTAAGGTCAATGAAGGAAGAGAGGTGGATAAATAGAACAGCACCCCATGCCTCACCCACCACCAACCAAAACAGAAGGCATTGGATGACTGGGGCTGCAGCTCACTTAGCTGGCATGCACAGAGCTTTGTCTTCGAAGACACTTAACTAGTGCTGAAGAGACAACTTGGTGATGAGCACTGGCTGCTCTTCCAGAGGACCTGAGTTCGATTCCCAGCAAACCTTTGGCAACTGGCAACTATAACTCAGCAGGCACCTGGTATAAGTGGTGAACATATACACATGCGGACAAAACAGTCATATAAGTAAAAATGAAAATAAATAAATCTCTTAAAAAAAAAAAAAAGAACAACTTATAAACAAACAAGCCAAAGTAACAGAATTCGAGATGAGGAGAGAAGAGGTTGATGGTGACAAACTGGTTATCACAGCACTCTGGAGATAGAGGCACAAGGAGTTGGGAATTTAAAGCCAACCTGAAAATATAGGAGACTTTGTCTCAAAAAGCAAAAGAGAGCCGGGTAGTAGTGGCGCATGTCTTTAACCCAGCACTTGGGAGGCAGAGGCAGGTAGACCTCAGTTAGTCTGAAGCCAGTCCAGTCTACATAGATACTCAGGACAGCCAGGGCTACACAAAGACACTTAATAAAGCCATGGGCTAAGAGGGTAGTAGCTGGGGTAGGGGAGAGGACCTGGCTAACATGCCTGTCACCCTGAGATGGATTCTGAATGACAGAGAAGGAAAGAAGGGAGGGCAGGATAGAAGGAAAGTACACACGGACTCCAAGATAATACCAACTAGCCAGCATTTTATTTTCATAATGATGGAGTACAAGAAAAGCCATCACCATCTTTGTGTTGATGAAGGTCCCTACATCAGGAGCTGAATACCCCTAGCAGATAAACTGACACTCAGAAAGCACCAGGAAAAGACAAAGGTGTTACTGATGTCAAGGGGTCCCTCCCTTCCATCTGTTCTAATGTCAACAGTAGTAACTCAATTCCGTTCACTGTGCCAGTAGAATGATTTTCCCACAAGGCCAAGCAGGATGCCTGCCCAGTCGGTGCCCTTTGCAAATTGATCTTAGGCTCAGCCGGAACCTTCCCACCTCTCCCCACCCAAGGCTCCTACCCGAGCCCCAGCACACACACCCCTTCCAAGACTACAGCCCAGAACTCTTCCAGCACTGAACCTTTGTTTTGTGACAAAGCTAGGTGTGGCACCAAAGACAGGCAGCTGAACAAAGGTATCTCTTCATAAGCGACTAGCTTTCCCGTGCACCTGAGCTGGGTGTGCAAGTAGGGTGCACTCAGGATTCCTGCCCAAGGCCAAGGGCCATCTTCTACTTTGTTCTTCACTATCTTCTGACTTTTCTGAAGGTGGCCAAACAGCTCTGATCTAAATCCCATCATCTTTGCTGCTGCCTAGTTACCCGGCCTGGGGTGATCCATTTGACCCTCAGCTGTGTTCCTAGTCTAAAAACTGATGATGACGATGATGATGATGATGACGATGATGACAAGAATTATGACAATCCTATTTTATGAGATTGCTAGGAGATTAAAATGAAATAATATATCTAAAACACTTAAAAAAAAAAACAGTGTGAATTTAGTGGGATACACCTATTATTTCAATACATGAGAGGCCGAGTCTGAGAGAATACCAGCTCGAGGCCAGCTTAGCCTACAACAAACACACACAGCCTTGCCCATAAGAACTCCATGAAAAGCCGGGCGTGGTGGCGCACGCCTTTAATCCCAGCACTCGGGAGGCAGAGGCAGGTGGATTTCTGAGTTCGAGGCCAGCCTGGTCTACAAAGTGAGTGCCAGGACAGCCAGGGCTACACAGAGAAACCCTGTCTCGAAAAACCAAAAAAAAAAAAAAAAAAAAAAAAAAAGAACTCCATGAAAGCTGGACATTTTCCCATACGTATTTCTACAGAGTTGTGGACAACACAAGTATAAAGAATAAGCTTAGCATGCTAAAGAAGTCACTGTCATACTATTGCCTTTGTTCCGATGAGATACTATGACTACAGTATTGTTCCTTACAGGGCTTGGTGCCAGAAAAGCAAATCAGGTCATCGAAGCTCCTAGCAAAGAACTCATGTGATCTACAGCCATATTGCCTCAAATCCCTTATCTGCTCTGATCTCCAAGGTTAAACAAGGTCAGGCATGGCTAGCATTCTGGTGACAGAACAAAGGATTCACCTTGTAGACAGCCTATTATGAGACAGAACTGATACATTTTAAAAACATAATTATCAGCAGGAGTCTACAGAGGCTAATCTGATTTTTTTTATTTTTGTTCTTTAGTTTGTTTGTTTTCTTTTTTCTGATATTTCGTTTTTGAGACAAGCTGTAGTTCAAGCTGGCCTACAGCTAAGGCTGGCCTTGAACTCATGCTTATCCCCCTGCTTCAGCTTCTCATATCCTTGGATTAT